>NC_091459.1:116753267-117072642 GCF_027789765.1 Dendropsophus ebraccatus
CCCTTGTCTGCCACCCACTGTGACCATGTGACATCACTATGGAAGACACTCTATGCCAGGGGTAGGGAACCTCGGCTCTCCAGCTGCGGCAACACTAAAACTCTCATCATACCTGGAGAGCCAAAGCTAAGGCTGTCCATGCATGATGGGAGTTGTAGTTTTGCCACAGCTGGAGAGAGAGCCAAGGTTCCCTACCCCTGCTCTATGCACTATGCACTATAAGAGATTACATAAAATTGAGGAGACCAGAAGTGGGGCAGAGGTAAGGTTAGTATTTAAAAGTTTTAGAACCTGTGGTTTTATATCTGCTCAGACACTACAACTCCCAGTATTCCATGTTGGGAGCTGTAGTTACTTTTGATTGGATCTGAAGCCAGGCCTCCAGCACCTTACCTTTGAATAGTCCTCCGATAAGATGTCAAATTTAACCACTGAAAAGAAAAAAGGAAAATTAAAAAAAAAACAAAAAAAAAAAGTCAACATAAATCATCTTGGGTGTAAAAAAAAGCCTAAATCCTTTACTTCAGAGCGGCATTCATAATACTTCTAAGTTATTATCAGAACCAGCTGAAATCCTGTCAGCACATACACACTCCTGACAATTCTTGCAATAGATGCACCCAATTCTGCTGAATTACATTCTGGTAGAGCAGTCTGCAGATGACAGATCACTGCCGGACTACACTACCCAGAATGCAGACAACTATAGTGAGCACTGTGCAAACAAAAAAAACAGGCAGAATATTCAGAGATCCAATCACCACTGATCATAAAAAGTGATAGGCAATAATTTCCCTTTAATACATGGATGTCCCTATAACCCAGTCAACAGGGGCGGATAAAATTTACCACAGGCCCCGGGCTGTTCACCAGGCCTGGGCCCCTCCACCCTACTGTAACTATGGTAACACTAGCTTGGTGTTCATAGTAAAGAGTAAATAATGTCATAATGCCCTGATTTATACAAAATAGAGGTAAAAAAGCAGCGATTATTTGCAAATCATGGCAGAACTGTAGCCAGGGAGAATACACCACTCAAAGTCTGTTTGGGTGGCCAGGCCCGGGTTACCGCCTGAAACGGACCTAGTATAATCCGCTACTGCCAGTCAAGAGTACAAGCACATAGGCTCAATGCCAGGCATACAGGGACCACCACATAGAGATGCACAGCAGTAGTTTTCTGATAGAGGACTCAAAAAGGAGGATTACCGTCTGAATCCAGACACCTCTCAAACTTTAGAGACAGCTGGTAGGTGTCATAACAGCGGACGCGAGGCTTGTATGTTCCTGAAAGAGACAAGAAGTAAGGTTATCTAAGCCGCCATTATGAATCGTCCAGCAATGACGTATACAATCTACCACTCTATACTATTCCCCATGTTAGATAAATGGTCGGTGTTACCTGAATATTACAGGGGGTCACATGACACGTCTATGCACTTCTATGGGCTATTACTGGGAGTTACTGCTCCATTATGAGACAGGTAGAACACGTGACTGCAGCTATGGGACACTTCCAGGTCTTGGAGGCAGAAAGAATAGAGGAGATCGGGGGATCAGGGCTAGTCAAGTATTCCGCCCCCCACCCCTTCCCAATTTTATAAGGGAGACAGCAGAATATTTTTATTTAGTCTAGGGCTGAAATGAGGTATAGTCCCTAAACCGATATACATACACATAGCATAGACACACTGCACATGGAGGGGGGATGAGCCCCCCCGAACACTCACCTGTGGCCATAATGTACTGTCCATCTCTGGAGACCCTGATGTTGGTGCTAACCGTGGGCATGTCAAAGTCCTGGATAAGTTCAATCCTCCTCCGAACATCTAAAAAAATAATTCACAATATATTTTCACCCCACTAGTAGTACAGCGTCTATAGGAATGTAAAGCAAAAGCCGCTGCCTGCAGTTATACTCTTTGTAAGATATATAGATATAGATAAATAGATAGAGATTATATATATATAAATAGAGAGAGAGAGAGAGAGAGAGAGAGAGAGAGAGAGAGAGAGAGAGAATCTTTTTTCACTGATTATTAAAATGAACTGGGAGAAGCACACGGCTAAGCGCTTCCCTCCTCACCTCACCGCAGGAGAAGAGTTCTACAGAGAGTCTATGGAGCCTGCAGTTGGGGAGAGAAGTGCTCAGTGAGTGCTTCTCCCAGCCCGTTCTAATAATCAGTAGGGGTCTGAACACCTAGACCCTGATCAATCAAAACTTTTGACATTTTTTTTTTTTAAACTTCAAATGACATAAACACTTTAAAATGTACTTGTCACAAAAAAAAACAAAAAAACTTCTAACAGCTTAGAACATGAGAACAGTTGCATAGGGAAAGAAGACACTTATTTTACATACCGACATCTTTTTTCTGTAGTGCCCTCTTCTTACGGTCAGAAAGCCACTGGAATAGAGGAAGATGAATTCATATCAGCAGCTGACTATAGCAGCTCATGGTAATAGTCTTAGAGCTGGGAGAAGTGCCTGGCTGAGCGCTTTCCTCTATGGCTCACTGCAGCAGATTCCCCATAGACTTATATACCTATTAGAGATGAGCGAACCGGGTTTGGGCCGAACGTTCGGCTGGGGCTGCTGAACTTGGATAAAGCTCTAAGGTTGTCTGGAAAACATGGATACAGCCAATGACTATATCCATGCTTTCCACATAGCCTTAGGGCTTTATCCAACTTCTGCAGCCCCCGCTAATCAAATGCCAAAAGTTCGGGTTTGGATCGACTCGAGCATGCTCCAGGTTCGCTCATCTCTAATATCTATATGTATACACATATCTGTCTCCTGTAACGAGGCTAGAGCAAGGAGAGAACGTGCTTAGCAAGTGCTTCTCCCCATTAATTCTACCAATCAGGTCTGAACACTCCAACCCAGGCAATATGTTTTGGTAAATAGGCACCCATTTAAAGGGGCTGTCCCAGCAAAATCCAGGTCCATATGCTTTATTACGGAAAACAGTATTCTGGGTTTGGGGGAGGGCTTCTCCATCATTGCAGCCAGACCTGCAGACTTTTACAGGAGTATTCCACTCAAACATAACTTTTTGATATGTCGCTGCCCCTGGGGACACTAACAATTCCTTCCATACTTGTTATCTATTTAGTCTCCTTCCCCCAGTTCTCAGCTACTGCTTTCTGCTGAAGACACAAAAAGCTGTATGTGAGCCTCTCTCTCCGTCTCCCCCTCCTCCCTGAGACAGCTGATGTAAACAAGTCCCTGGCAGTCATCAACATCTGATTGTTGGTTGTTCAACAGGTGACCAAGTGAATGCCAGGACCCTAGCATTCACATACACAGTAAACAGAGCTGGAAGCGGACAGTGCCATACACTGTGTAGTGGCCATGCCATGGTACTGCAGCTCAGATCCAATTAATACAACCCAGCAATGGCTCTTCATGTATGGTGCATTCTGCTTCTGCCTTGTATGTAAGTGCCAGGTCCTTGGTGAACAGCTGATCAGCGGGGTGTCAGACAGATATTGAGGGCCTATTCTGAGGGGAAGGTGCTACATCTATCACATACTCCATGTAGATTGAGGTGTATAGCATTGATGGACCCCCATTGTCTCAATATACATTATTGGATGAATATAACTAATAAACTAAAGCAAATTTATGTATGATGAGAGAATCCCTTTAAGGGGCACACACATAGGCATCATCTACATACAGTGTGTGCCCCTAGATCATGACTTAATATGTGTCACTCCATCTGTTGCAGAACTACAACTCCCATCACGCCTAGACGTCTTTTGGCTAGTCGGGCATGATGGGAGTTGTAGTTCTGCCATGGTTGGAGCACACAGCGCACTGTACACACACAGCAGCGCTCACCTCGGGCAGGGACTTGCCGCAGCTCAGGTTATAGATCTTCACGTCGTTCACATTGGACACCTGCATGGTTATAGCGGACGGGGACTACAGGTACCACATAACCAGCTCACGGGCCGGGTGATGTCTCCCGAGCAGCCGAATGGACGTTCACAGCAGCACATGGACAGGAAGCAGGAAGCTGAACCAGAAGGCTTGGTTGGCGACGCCATCTTGGGGCTGTCAGCGCACAGCAATGACGTCAGGAGAGGACCGCGCTGGTTGGCAGAACTTCCAAACCACAAAGAGCGCCATTTTGTGTTTGGCAGAAGTAGGTAGTCAGCTCTATTGACTTAGCTGATGTTTGTTGTTAGTTTTGTGACTTACTCATCTCTTATGGCCGTGAGATTTCTCAGCTCCATTACATTGTGATTATGTAGGAGATTTTCAACAATCAAAAACTTCACTTCATTGGTTCCAATATCAACGCCAAGTGTGACAAAAAAAAAAGATTCCTGTTTTTGTTTTTTTTCTCCTCTATTAGTGTAAAGACCGCCATCATTTTACCATAAAATGTAGTGCAAAACAACTAAAAAAAATTAGGGACAGAAATTGAAAAAAACAAAACCCACAATCCTGTCAGTTTCATTTTTACGGGTAA
The DNA here is from genome assembly GCF_027789765.1 of Dendropsophus ebraccatus. Classification (NCBI taxonomy): domain Eukaryota; kingdom Metazoa; phylum Chordata; class Amphibia; order Anura; family Hylidae; genus Dendropsophus; species Dendropsophus ebraccatus. Next base: position 116,757,755 of record NC_091459.1, read on the forward strand.
GGCTGGGTTCACACTACAGGTTTTTTTTATCCGTTTCTGTTGGCATCTGTTTTTATCTGTTTTTCCATTCTCTTTCATTATAAAGAGAATGGATCAAAACACATCCGTTTTTTTTAGCGTACACAGAAATGTGGTCGTCCACGTTTTTGTGTATGTAAAACAACTGATACGTTTTAATCCTTTTTTTTTTATAATGGAAGTCAATGGGAAAACGGATGCACACAAATGCATCCGTTTTTCCACTCGTTCTTTGCAAGTGCGGATGAAAAAAACGTAGTGTGAACACAGACCTATCTTTATTCTGTCGGTCAGTAAGATTATGACAGCCACTTTACATGTTTGTTTTATTCGACTACTATAGTGAAAAAAATGCATACCTGTCATAAAATAAAAAAACAAAAATAAGGGGGGGGGGGAGACAAAAGTTTTGATTAGGAGAACGAGCCCTCAGGAGTGCACTTCACTTCCCCGCTGTCAATCATCTCTGTCTAGGCAGCTCCATAGACTTTTAATGGAGACGCCTATACGAAGATCCTGATCAGTGATTGGCGACACCCTGATTAGTGATTGGCGAGACCCTGACCAATCAAAATTTTTGATTAAGAAGAGACTGAACATGGATTCAATGTAAAAAAAAAAAAAAAGCTAGTGTGAACACCGGTTTCACATGAATGTAATATGGCCAAATATGTATGTATATATTTTTATCATAAGTTCTAGCCCCCTTAGCTGATCTCCAGATCACAGTGATCAGTGGGGGAAGGGTCCAGGCTCACCATGTCTCTGTATTTTAAGAGCAGAAGCCGCGAGAGCTGCAGTGTATACTGTATACACTATCACACCATCAGTATACAAAGGACACTGTGTACAGTGTATACTGTCTAGATCACACTGTCCAGTAGTCACTGGTGCAAACACATACAGGGCAGGTTTACACAATGATATCTGCTGGTTATTTATTGCTTGTTTATCAAATAGCACCAACATATTCTGCAGCGCAGTACAGAGAGTGTCAGCACTCTGCTTTGTACTGATGAGGAGGAGGGACCCTGAAATGACTGTCCACAGATGGGTTACTGGTCCAAAGGAGGGTGTTTCGGTTTGGCTGATAATCGCCATTCATGTTTTATGAAGGGTGTGCTTCCTCCCAATAGGAGGCGCTAGAGAGCCAGCCCATTTCCCTCTGCAGGAGAGCTTCTTGGCATACTATTATTGCATGGCCTTTAAGGTTGAATTTTCATTGAGGTGCCAATACACAGCCTAAGGGTGCGTGCACACTACGGAATTGCCGCGTATAACCCGCGGCGTATTCCGTCTCTCATCCCCCCACGCGGCGGCGTGCATTTCTGCCCGTACCATAGACACTATTCTATGCACGGGCGGATTCCGCGTTCCATCGAAAGAATTATCTATTACACAGATAGATAATCTGCGGATTCAGCAGATCATCGCTCCGTGTAATAAAAACACTGATCAGATGAAAAACCTCTACTAAAAACAGCGCAACATATTCCATGTTGATTTTAAAATTTGGTTTTTTTTTCCAGAGCCTTTTCTGCCTGTGTGACCATACCGTTAATAGGCATTGCATTTCTTCATGGGGAAATCCTTGTTCAGAGAATCCCATGACGTGCAACAGAAGAAAAAGCAAGCAAAAAATGTATGTACTAAGATAAATTTCTTGTATCGTAGTTATTGTTGATCTTTTTTCATGTATTTTATCATTTGGATTACAATGGTGACCTGGCTGTTGGGACACTGAATAAGTCACACTTGTATGGTGAGTGGCCACATCTTCTTTTCTTCTTATTGGATTGATGAACTTTCTACATAGCAGAGCACCACCAGTTTAGTGCTACAAGGGTCGTTGGTAATCTAGCATCCTCTCAGTATAGAGAAGCAGGGCCAAGTCTTCTGTTCTATACTTCTTCATAAGATTTGTTCTCCTGGCTTTGTATCATGTGACCTTGACGGACTCTCAGTGTATGTCTATCAGGCTATCCAGGTGTCATAGACGAGAGTGGGGAGAGGAGAGTGCGTCTCCCTGCTCTTTCTACTGATCAGATCTGAACACTCAACCCAGCTGCTAGAATCTTTTTTCTTTTAGTGGAGGTATGATTTAAGATTTGTGAAAAGAATACAACATCTTTGAGTAGTCTTCAATAATTCATCTGCAATAAAGGGGGCTGTTCACCAATTTACTTCTCTCTGCTCTCTGCTGCCCCCTCTGTCTATGTCAGGAACTGTCCAGAGCAGCAGCAAAACTCCATAGAAAACCTCTCCTGCTCTCCAGACTGGAAAGGATACACCACTTCCTGCAGGACGTACAGCAGCTGATAAGTACTGAACGACTTGATATTTTTTAATAGATGATAGTTGATTGGAGAGAAAAGAAAAAGGAGTGAACTACCTCTTAAAGTGAGTTTGTAGTAATAATATATATTTTTAAAAATATTTGTTATTATTCCTGCTACTATTATTACTATTTATGTTTAGATATTGTGCAGCAGTACAATGTATATGTTTATATGTGTATATTTATATATATGTGTGTGTGTGTATGTATATATGTGTATGTTTCTGTGTGTATGTGTGTGTGTGTATGTATATATGTGTATGTTTCTGTATATATATGTGTGTGTGTATGTGTGTGTGTGTGTGTGTGTGTGTGTGTGTAGCAGTTTGAGAATAAAAGAGGTGATGCTAATGAGAGGTGTAGTGAGGGATGTGTGCACTGCCTGCAGGGGATAGCCCTGAGAGCTGTCACGTCACACAGGTGCCACCTTCCTCTACTCCACACATAAAGGCAGCCTCTCATCTACTAAGTGCAGCATTTGTGAACAGGAGAGGAGGCTGCAAGGAGGTGCCCGGGACTGGCACAGCACACCAGAGGCAGCGCCATAGACTCAGGTAACACAAGAAGCCATCACTATGTAGATATACAGCTAGAGGCAATACCTCAGTACTTGTGTCATTAGGATATATGACGTGACCAATGACTGTGGGCTATGCTATATAATCTCCTGTGTGTTATAACATGCTACTGCTATACTTGGTTAGGGTTAGGCATTTCAATGATTCATAACCTGCATTAAATGTTGGAGAACTACAAGTCACAGACAGTAGTTAACCACCCTAAACATATACGCTTCTGTTAGTTATTGCCATTTAGAAATGTTCTGAATATCTATTGGAGTGACCTTGTATATAAGGACAATGCTCTAGGAATAGATACCTGTTACTGGAGTGATTGATCAAACCAAGGGCATTGACTAAGTATCCCCACATTCTGAGGTTATTACATTCACCGACTGCTGTTACGAAGGATCGTTTTTAGGTTGTTATATGGTGGTTAATCTAACGTTTCTCAGGACGAACCCACACAACATGTTTTATCCGCAAACGACTTATTACGCAAACAGATATGAGAACATCGGTGAACTACCAACCATAATTTTTCAACATGTTCAAAGACAAAAATGAATGATTTTTTTGTTTGATGTTTGATTGTTGGGTGTTATTACATGGGCAGATAATCGCTCATTTTCAATCCTTATAACAAATTTTTAATGATAATCGTTCCGTGTAATAGGTCCTTTAAATTAGGAGCCCGACTCACCATGTAACACAGAGCCGGGAGGGAACCGCGCTCTCACGATCGGTACGGGTCTCAACTTTTGACATGTCTCTATAAAGAAACTCTGAATATAGTTCCTTTATAATGACAGGTGCACTTTAACATGGACTTTCTTAATATAAAGTTTGATCAAACTCCAAAGTGTTTATTCAAATATCACTTTAATGCCTCCTGCACACGGCCATATTGGTTTTGTGGTATGCAAAACCATGAATTGGTAGGTTACAGACAGCCCATTGAGTGTAATCTATGGGTCGCCCACAATGGCGGACTGGGCACAGTACAAGATGGCATAGAATTATATTAACCTGGGCAAATGCATGAAGTTTGGAATCCATCCCTTATCATATATAGGGATAGGATACGGACTGTGTGTACAAGGGGTCTTAGCCATACAGAGTCTATAATCCCTCCACAGATGGAGCAGGATTGATTGCTGCATCTTATGCTACGTTTACGATAATTCGCCCAATCGATCGTTTAACGATTTTGAAGCAACGATTTGGTTTTTATAACAATCAGCGTTTAGACGAATAAATCATAAGAAAATTCGTAAGAAAATTTGTTAATGCGATCGCTTTAGCCCATCTTTTACGTAGGGTAAATCTTTGAAAGACTGTTTACACGAAAGGATCTGCGAATTTTTAGCGAACGATGAATGACGATTTGAGAACATCAAAATGAACGGTTTTTCGCTCATTGCTTGATCGTTTGCTGTGTTCACATGGAACGATTATCGCTTAAAGGCGATCGTTATTGCGGAAATTCAAACGATAATCGTTCCGTGTAAACGCAGCATTACTGAAACTTTCCACCCCCCCATGCTCCTGTCACTTTAGCTGTCTCTCTGACACCTCTCTCAGACCAGAGATGTCAGTAACCCCACACCTTAGGTAATATCGCAGGTACAGGACACTTGATCTGTCCCCATGTGAGAAGCGGATTGTACTCAGCACCGGGGGGCTGTATGTCAACTACTTTCTGCACCTGAATAACTACCCTACAGAGAGGACCATTCATTATAGTACTATATGTCTATGTGTTACTTAGTATGCCTCTATTCTCCAGTATGATGCATAGTATATATATATATATATATATATATATATATATATATATATATATATATACTGATTTACATGTTGTAACATATTCAGTTCCAGGGTCTGAAGCACATTATATCGCTGGAAGATGTCTGAGTTCTGGTTAATTTCCGTTCCTGGCGATAAAACCAACTTAGCGGCTCTGGAGAGGATGAATACGGTCACTTCTAAAGCCAACCTGTCCGTCAACTCGAAATTCATCATACCTGACCTGAAAGTACGGACATAGCATAACATGTACCAGAAGAGAAGAAGCTTTTCACCATTAATTTAAAATTCTTTGTTTGCTGTCAATGAATGGAAACCCATCCTGGCCTAGTGCTGAAGCAGTGTCCCTACTGTATCCAGGATGAATGGGCAGCAAATGTCTCTCCCGTTCCAGACTTATTGATACAGTATGAACATGGCAAAGCAGAGATATAAGAGGACAGGTGTACAGCCTCTCTGGTTCTGGTCACTGACAGTAAGACACAAAGTATTAGAGAAAGCCACAGAACAAGAATGAGATGACAGTGGTGACTGCCTGCCTCTGTGTCTCCAATGACCGTGTACTAGCAGCAGAACCTGTCTCCTCTCCTCTTGTTTCCACAATACACATTTATTTGTTGTGAAATCCATGTTGTGGATATTGTGATGGAAGGAATGACCTGATGTCTATCTGTATCCTCCTAGATCAGGGGTACTCAACAACTTTTAGTCCACATACCGGGGTCTATTGTCAGGTGAAAGTCCAAGCTGAACATCAGTAATAAACGTGTTTTGTTAACTTTTCATAAATGTTGTTGAACTATTTACATACAGAATTGATGCTTATTAGTGGGAAAACTGGCATTTTTTTTCTCTCTCACCAGCCCTTATATAGCCCCCCTGTGCGCTCCCCCAGTAATATATAGCCCCCTGTGCGTTCCCCTAGTAGTATATAGCCCCCTGTGCGCTCCCCCAGTAGTATATAGCCCCCCTGTTCGCTCCCCCAGTAATATATAGCCCCCTGTGCGTTCCCCTAGTAGTATATAGCCCCCTGTGCGCTCCCCCAGTAGTATATAGCCCCCCTGTGCGCTTCCCCAGTAGTATATAATCCCCCTGTGTGCTCCCCCAGTAGTATATAGCCCCCCCTGTGCGCTCACCCAGTAGTATATAGCCCCCCCTGTGTGCTCCCCCAGTAATATATAGCCCCCCTGTGTGCTCCCCCAGTAGTATATAGCCCCCCTGTGCGCTTCCCCAGTAGTATATAATCCCCCTTTGTGCTCCCCCAGTAGTATATAGCCCCCCTGGGCGCTCACCCAGTAGTATATAGCCCCCCCTGTGTGCTCCCCCATAAATATATAGCCCCCCTGTGCGCTCCCCCAGTAGTATATAGCCCCCCTGTGCGCTTCCCCAGTAGTATATAATCCCCCTTTGTGCTCCCCCAGTAGTATATAGCCCCCCTGTGCGCTCACCCAGTAGTATATAGCCCCCCCTGTGTGCTCCCCCAGTAATATATAGCCCCTTTGTGCACTCCCCCAGTAGTATATAGCCCCCCTGTGCGCTTCCCCAGTAGTATATCACCCCACTGTGCGCTCCCCCAGTAGTATATAGCCCCCTGTGGGCTCCCCCAGTAGTATATAGCCCCCCTGTGCACTCCCTCAGTAGTATATAGACCCTTTTGCGCTCCCCGAGTAGTATATAGCCCCCCCTATGCACTCCCCAGTAGTATATAGCCACTTTGTGCTCACCAGTATATATATATATAAACCCTCTGTGTGCTCCCCCTCCCATATAGCCCCCTGTGCGCTCCCCCAGTAGTATATAGCCCCCCTGTGCATGCCCCAGAAGTATATAGCCCCCAGTGCACTCCCCCAGTAGTATATAGACTCCTACTTTGTGCTTCCCAGTAGTATATAGACCCTCTGTTTGCTTCCCTTCCCATTTATCCCCCTTGTGCGCTCCCCTAGTAGTATATAGACCCCCTGTGCACTCCCCAGTAGTATATAGCCCCAGTGCGCTCCCCCAGTAGTATATAGACCCCCACTTTGTGCTCCCCAGTAGTATATAGACCCTCTGTGTGCTCTCCCTCCCAAATAGCCCCCCCTGTGCGCTACCCCAGTAGTATATAGCCCCCTTGTGCGCTCCCCCAGTAGTATATAGACCCCCGCTTTGTGCTCCCCAGTAGCATATAGGCCCACTGTGTGCTCCCCCTCCCATATAGCCCCCCTGTGCGCTCCCTCAATAGTGTATAGCCCCCCTGTGCGCTCCCCCAGTTGTATATAGACCCCTGTGCGCTCTCCTAGTAGTATATAGCCCCCTGTATACTCCCCAGTAGTATATAGCCCCCCTGTGCACTCCCCCAGTAGTATATAGACCCCCGCTTTGTGCTCCCCAGTAATATATAGCCCCCTGTGCTCCCCCTCCCATATAGCATATAACATAAAAAAAACCAAAACACTTTACTCACCTGGGTCTGGGCATCTCCTCTTCTCTTCGCCCTTGTGGCCCACTGCAGCTGTCACAAGAGGCCACTCTCCCCTTGTCTTGGTGCCGGTGCTCCAATTATGTCAATCGAGCGCCGACACCAGAGACAGAGAGCGGGCTTTTGTGACCGTTGCTGCCACAAGAGTGACTGATATGGAGGGAGCCAATGGCTCCCTCTCTATCAGTGCTGCTGCTGCTCGGTATCTATGAGCGCTCGTTACGAGCGCTCATAGTTACTGTGCAGAGCACAGCAGGGGTCCGGACAGCTGGCCTCCACGGTCCGCGTTCGGACCACGGTCCGCCAGTTGAGGACCCCTGTCCTAGATAGATGTCACCTACACCATATACATAGGATAAGAGGATATATACATGTATGGTATATTTCTTATTATAATATATATATATATATATATATATATATATATATATATATATATATATATATACACACTGTATATATGATATATCGTACATTATTAGATAGATTAGATAAAATAGGTAGATGGATATGAGATAATCTAAAAATGATATTTTAATATACCTAAAAATCTTATGTATATTGTACCAATATCTTTTTATCTTATATATACCTATTAGCATCACATATCTCCTATCTATCTATCTATCTATCTATTATCTATTGTATCTGATATCCATCATAGATATATACAGTAGATGGACGGATAGATACATTTTAATAAAAGATACCATGTATAACCCACCACATCATGTTCCTGTACAGGTGGGGACCCTGGACGCTCTCATTGGACTCTCGGATGATCTGGGGAAACTTGACATCTTTGCTGAAAGGTACAACATCTCTTGTTTACTGCACACAGTGTCATGGAGCCTGGTGTTTTCCCATACACACAGATCTAGACTGAACCAAACCCTAGCTTGACTGGCTCTGGATCCAGAACTCAACAGAGGTGGCCGGGGTCGGCTCTGGGAGTGTTTATATGTATCTGTAGTAATCATGGTGAATGTTGGCTTTATAGAGATTATAGGCCCAGGTGTTTCGTTTTTTTTGGATTAATTTCGGACGACCCAGCCATCTGATCACTGCTGTCATCTGCCTTGTGTAGGTAATATTATGTATATCATCTGGTTTGTACAGTCAAATGTTGGGATGAACTTTTCCGAACGTGCAATATTGTCCCAGAAATGTTGCACAGGATCCTTCTATAATATTTATATATAGTTGGACCCGTTGTTAGTGGACAGCAATATGGAATCTAAAATGTTTCATTCAGAGAATGGAGAATAAGAACCCTCCGTTTTTTGTGGAGTCAAACTTGAAACTGTACTTTTGTTACTTTTGTGGTGCTTTGTTCTTGGTGACACCAACTTTATATAGTTTGGTTTAAAAAATAATTACACTGTTTTATGACACCCATAGTTTTTGTAAATATAATCACTTTTTATTTTATATATTTTAATTATTTTTATACATATTTTGATTTATTTATTTTATTTAGCTCTTTTTCCCATACGTGCGTTGTGCTCTATGTGCCCTTCAAGTACATCCAGTAGGGTGCACATCAGTAGCAAATTGGCTGCCATGTTGTAAGGCAAAATGTGTTGCAGGGGACAGCGGGAACCCCCCTTATGTGTGAAAACTAAGATGTTGTGGTCAATAGAGGATTAAATAGTTAGGACTAGAGGATCTCTGATCCTGGCCACTGTGGCGACTATAATATAGCTGTCATCCACTGTATGTACCTTCATGTATGTCAGGTATATAGAAGGGTCTATCTGCAAAGGTTTACTGTATAGGAGAGTGCAGTCTGTACAACCATGAAGGACGCCAAAAGGACACCATTTTTGCCTGTATCAGGCTAAAAGGGACCTTTGCCTTTATTAGGTGTATGTACTGTATATGACATATGATAGGTATGGCTGTGTTACCGACTTTGCATTGGGGCCCAGGAGCTTGTGAGCTTGTGGACCAACTGGTCTTTGTGCAAAACTTGAGTTTTATCGTGGGAATTTTCATGCCTGAGCAGAAGTTAGTTGCTGAGTATTCAGGGAATATTATAGTAGGCGTGCTCTCCCCGCGTAACGCCGTACCGTATGTGCGGATAGAGTATCAAGTTGTTTGTAAACAGAGTCGAGTAGCCGCCTGAACTCTACTTACCCTGAGCTGTGTGAAACGCGTACAAAGAAAGTAGACTCCTCAATATTTTATTAGGAAAATATTCAGCACATGTTTTATGGGAAGAAGGTAACACGAGGTAACATAGAGAGTCTCCGCAGGCCACTTACCACCCCCAATGTGATGGACATTGTACAGATCAAATTTTTTAAAGATTTTAAGACATGGATTCCTTTCCTATTGACTAGCAGATCTTTCCATTGTGGAATCTGTGGATTTGCAGCTTATAGAACGAGTTCACACTACGGAATCCGCGTGGATAATCTCTTGTGGATTCCATTGGCTCGCCCCCGCGCGGGCCTGGAATCTGACTGAATAGAATGGAGCCTGTAGGACGGGCAGATCTTCAAGCGGGAGCATGTTGGGGGGGCGGGGGTCGAGCGCACGGAGTCCGCCAGAGGTTATCCACGCGGATTCCGTAGTGTGAACGTGCCCTTATGCTGTAGATTTGCCTGAGGTTTAAGATGTGCCAAATGCCGAAAGACAAGAAAAACCCTGAAGCCTACAGGCAGAATGCAACTGGGAACGAGGATGGAGCAGAAAAAAAACTACGCTCACCTGACTGCTGGTAGTACAACATCCCTGAAGACTTATAAGATGCCCTAGGAGCAGGGATGGTCCGAACTTGCCGAGGTTCGGGTTCGTACGAACCTGAACTCTCAGCAATGATTCCCGCTGTCTGTCCACTCCGTGCAGCGGGTGAATACAGCCGGAGGACCGCCTGGAAAACTGGGATATAGCCATAGCCATAGGCTGTATCCCAGTTTCCAGGCGCTCCTCCGGCTGTATCCACCCTCTCCACGGAGATGGCAGACAGCGGGAATCAGAAGCCGAGAGTTCAGGTTCGTACGAACCCGAACCTCGGCAGGTTCGGACCATCCCTACCTAGGAGGTAAAGCCTGGGTCCAGCTCCAAATTTTGTGCACATAAATTCAACATAGAGTGCACAGGCTGGGTTCACACTGCCTTTTTGCAATCCGTTTAACGTATACAATTTAAAAAAAAAAAAAAAAGATGTTGTTCCATATTTTTGGATCTGTTTTTCCATTGACTTCCATTATATAAAAAAAAAGCATCAAAACAAATGCGTTTTCTTTTTTTTCTCTTTTTTTTAGCGCACACAAAAATGTGGTTGACCACGTTTTTGTGTACGTTAAAAGTGATCATTTAAAAACGGATACGTTAATCAGACTGCAAAAATGCAGTGGGAACCCAGTCTAATATGAATATCATGACTAGCATTTTGTGGATCTTTTTTCCAGCTTGATCTAGAAAATTTTGGTCCATAGATGTTGGTGAGAAACAGAACTTATATGGATGACCCAACAATTTTATATACAAAGCCTTATATACAAAGTTCCTTAAAGGGAATCTGTCAGCTCCCGGGCACTACCTATGGTGTTGACAATGTGCTGTAGCTGGCAGTCCCCCAGTGAGCATGGTGCCTTTTTGGTAATTTTCCGTGCAGTGGATTATGTACAATCTTATGTCTCCTACTGTCACAGAGCTGTTGTTCGTGCCACACTTGTCATGCATCCTCCTCCCTCTTCATGAATAATCAATGCTGCCCGGCCTCCTGCGCGCTCATCTGTCAGATTGCAGATCAGTCCTCTGTAAGCAGTTTATCTCTGAAAGAATCTCTTCTCCCTAATGTGTTGGAGCTGTGGTCTAGGGGTAACTCACCTGTCTAGAGACCTGCCAGCAGTTCATTCTCTGGTTCGAATACCCTGGTGGAAATTAAATAGATGTCTTTTTTTTCCTCATTATTGTATCATTTTTAACGCTATGTTCACACACAGTATTTTTGTCAGTATTTTGAAACCAAAACCAGGTGTGGATTGAGAACACAGAAAGGCTATGTTCTCACACTGGTGAAATTGAGCAGATGGCCGTCATTTAATGGTAAATATCGGACGTTGTTTTAAAAAAACAGTAATCATTTGCAATCCACTCAATTTCAACAGTGTGTGAACATAGCCTTTCAGTGATGTCAATCCACTTCTGGTTTTGGTTGCAAAATACTGACCAAAGTACTGAGCAAGATACTGTGTGTGTGAACATAGCCTTAAAAATGATACAATAATGAGGAAAACAAAAGACATCTATGTAATTTCCATCAGGGGATTCAAACCAGAGAATGAACTGCTATCAGGTCTCTAGAGAGCTGAGTTACCCCTAGACCACAGATCCAACACGTTACAGAGGAAAGAATCATTCAGAGATAACCTGCCTACAGAGGACTGATCTGCAATCTAACAGCTGAGCGAGCAGGAGGCCGGGCAGCATTGATTATTGAAGAGGGGGAAGGATGCATGACAAGTGTGGCACGAAAAACAGCTCTGTGACAGTAGGAGACATAAGATTGTACATAATCCGCTGCACGGAAAATTACCAAAAAGGCACCATTCTTACTGGGGGCTGCCAGCTACAGCACACTGTCAGCACCTTAGGTAGTGCCCGAGAGCTGACGGATTCCCTTTAAGTTCCTTTTGATCATCTCTGAGATGTTTCTGCACCTTGATTGGAGTCACCTGTGGTAAATTCAGCTGTTTGGACAAGATGCGCCCCTGGTGTGCGCCATGGAGAACACACAGGTTTTTACCTTTTCCGCCTGTACTATTGATTTCTGCAACAACAACAAAAAAAAAACGTCAGTGACACTTTAATTTATTCTGGTTTACGCCTGCAAAAAGCTCCGGAGCAGGTGTACAGGTCCAGGTCCAGCTGCACTTGATATTTAGTTCTGGGCCTCTAGTTCCTGATGTTTCTGCACCTCGATTGGAGTCACCTGCGGTAAATTCAGCTGGTTGGACAAGATTTGGAAAGGTGCGCCCCCATCAATATAAGGTCACGGCTGACAATGTATATCAGAACAAACACCAAACCATGAGGAGGAGAGAACTGCCTGTAGAGCTCAGAGACAGGACTGAGTGACAGCAAAGATCTGGAGAAGGGTATAAACAAAATCCTTCTGTGTTGAAAGATCCAGAGAGCAGCTGGCACACCATAATTCGTAAAGGGAAGACAACCAGAAGCCTTGAGCTGCCATTAAATCAAACTAAGTAATCAGGGGGAGAAGGGCCTCAGTAAGAGAGGTGACAAAAAACCCAATGGTCACTCTGATGGAGCTCCAAAAATTCCAGAAACTTACAGAAGGTCAACCATCACTGTAGCTTTCACCAGTCTGGGCTTTAAGGCAGAATAGACAGAAAGTAAAGTAAAAGACACATGGTCTAATGAAACCAAGATTGGCCTTTTTGGTCTCAATTCTCAGTGTCATGTCTGGAGTAAACCGGGCCCTAAAACCACAGATCAGCTGATCGTATAGGATCTAGTTTTAAAAACCCATCAGGGAACACTACTGTCTCTTGTCACTATCTAATGAGACAGGAGACATTAGCCCTTAGCTGTTTGCCTGTCCCTTTGGCTCTGTACGAGTAAAAGTTCTTGAAAGTTGGAGGTGCACTTTAACTAATCCCAAACCTGGTTCATTAGGGCTTATCCCCCCGGATGGTGTCATTATACCATATAAAGACTCCCGTAGATTATAGGGAGAGTAAGAAGATAAAACGAATATATTTTTTAGTCCCCCTTCCAAATAAATAGTCACTTTGTCATGCCCGAAGCTCCTCCTATGGCCTGATCCCGCTCTGTTATGTTATGGGATACACAGAAGCAGCTCCTGTATACCCAGGCAGTCAGAACCTGTCAGCGCTGTCTCTGTTCTGTATAAGAGAGAGGGGGGGAGAAGTTTTCAGGCGTCGTCTCATCTCCTGTCATTACTTATTTACTCCGGCTAGTCTTTGTCTCGGAGTGTTTTTCCATGCCACTTATGGACAGTGAAGGGGATTTTTCAGCGTACTGTCACCTTAAACTTTTCTTAAAGTGCACTCACTATTACTATTCAGCCTGATCTTCCTGATTCATGAATGAAATGCCAGGACTACAATGAAAACTGACACTATTGTTATGTAAAGGCAATGGGGAAATGAATGAATGATAACTCCTTGGATCACTGTAAGGCAATGTTCCCCACACATTTTTTGAGCCTCATTTTAAGCGTTATTTTCAGGCATTTTTTTGCTTCTGGTCCATGTTTTCAACCATTAACTGCTCAAAAAAACTGCCTGAAATACTGTGTGGGAGCATAGCCTCAGGCTATGTGCACAAACCATTTCCAGTTGTTTTACGCCTTAGGGCTTATCATGCAGAAAATCGGTATATCGTTCTAATTTAAACGATAATCGCCCTGTGTAATTTCAGGCAATGATCAAAAAAATTGTTTGCTGTAGTTCCGTATTCGTTCACTAATAGTTCCGTGTAATGGTGCGTTTACACAGACAGACAGATTTATCTGACAGATTTTTAAAGCCAAAGCCAGGAACAGACTATAAACAGGGAACATGTCATAAAGGAAAGACTGAGATTTCTCCTTTTCAAATCCATTCCTGGTTTTGGCTTCCAAAATCTGCCAAATAAATCTGTCTGTGTAAACGCACTATAATTCTGCATCGTTCCTTCTTTTGCTGGGATCAGATGGAGCAAACAATCGCAGTAAAGATCGCTGTAACCAATGTAACTAACGACTATGGTGAACAATATGGTGAACAATTTCAGGTTAACGATAAACAATCACGATTGCGATCATTTATCGTTAGTCGTTAATCGTTAAAAAATCGCTTTCTCTAATAGGACCCTTAGGCTGGGTTCACACTGCGTTTTTGCAATTGATGAATGGATGAAAAAAAGTGATGCATTTGTGTGCATTCGTTTTGATCTGTTTTTCCATTGAGTTTATGAGGTTTTTTTATTATGGAAGTCAATGGAAAAATGGATCAAAATGGATGCATACAAATGCATGGGTTTTTTTTCATCATGGGTTTTTGCAAAAAACGGATGAAAAAAAAATAATAATTTCAAAAATGCATGTGGGAACCCAGCCTTAGGTTATGTTCACACACAGTATTATGGATCCATTTTTCATCAACTCAAAGTAAAAACGGCATGTGTATTTTAGTTTACACCCTGTATTTTAGAAGTTCCTTGCTGGCAGTGCCAGTACCATATCCACAACCATTTTTTTAGCCCTTCCTGCATTTCCACTAGCAGACCACTATACTAGGAGTACCCTGTTTCCTGGATTGTCTGGCTTAGAACCACCTCCTGGTATCCCGAGTTACCCCATCCATTGGGGTTATACGCATAAAGCCCATGAGGCTCTAAGGTGACAGTCCATTTGGGCCCGATACTTTCTCTTTCACACTTATACATCAGGATTACACAAGGTGCCGTCCTCTCTGCATTTTTTTTAAATCTCCCTTTATGTCTAAAAAAAAAAAATGCTGAAAATAAGGGTAAAAGCCTATGGCCTATGGCTGTATCCATGTTTTCCTGGACTCTCTAGGGCTGCATCCAACGTCTTCAGCCTCCGGTATTCAAATGACGATCAATCACACTCGAGCATGATCCAATGGTGCTCTTGTCTAGTCCACATCAAAGCTTTGACTGTCAAGGCATGATGGGAGTTGTGGTCCGGCAACAGCTGGAGGGTTGCAGGTTCGCCTTCCCTGGTTTACAGTGATAAATAATCCAGATATTACAGTGACACATGCCCCCCTTCTCTCACTAACCCTGCTGTTTTTTCATATCCTCAGTGTGATCAAGAAAATTGCTCAGTATATAGGAGAAGTCATGGATGACTCTGTAGAAAAGGCGCAAGAAAACCTGCTGGCAAATGGAGGTAAGAACTGCTGCATCCATGATGAACCTTCATAAGCTAAATGGACCTTAAAGGGACAAACACTGGTGTATAGACTCTATGCATGCAACCTATTATGTCACTCTTGATCATATTCCATTTATTCAATTGCTAAATTCTTTCCTTGATATGCCTGTATTTATCACATATGTCTATTTTCCTCTTTTCCCAGCTAAATTGGACTTATATAGTAAGAACTAAAATGAGTAAGCAGCATGTTAGCCCAGTACTTTATATAGGGGGATAGAAAATGCAGACAAGAGTAGAGATGAGCAAACCGGGTTCGGGTTCAAATCGATCCGAACCCGAACGATCGGCATTTGATTAGCTGGGGCTGCTGAACTTGGATAAAGCTCTAAGGTTGTCTGGAAAACATGGATACAGCCAATGACTATATCCATGTTTTCCACATAACCTTAGGGCTTTATCCAAGTTCAGCAGCCACCGCTAATCAAATGCCGAAAGTTCGGGTTCGGATAGACTCGAGCATGCTCCAGGTTCGCTCATCTCTACTCAAGAGAAGTCCTATAATAAAAGTGACGGGTGTATACTGTCAGAGGGTATGAATTAGGTATATACGCCCCCCCATCTGACATTGTTAAAATTAAGTTCACGCCCATCTGACTGGTAACTAAGTTATCAGACAAATCATAAAGCCACATAATAACAAGTCATTTTTGTGAGGTTGGCTTTATGTTTATGTTAAACATATTTTTAAGAATTTTTGGTGCTGTTTTTTAACTAATTTACTATATTTTAAAATAATGCTGAAATCCTGCAGTTTCCATTATGGCCACTAGGCCTAAAACTTAGCTGAGACTTACCGTTTTGTACAAATAATTTGCCCTTCCTATCATCACAGACAGGAGTACAGTGACAGGTGACACCAGTATATAGATAACAGCACCTGTAAAGTTACCGAGCATGTCCAAAACCCTGGGATGGGAGAGGTGCTGTCAATTGTGCTTGTATAGGTTCCATGGGGTTTGGTGTAAAGCATATCACTAAATTCTGTTAAAACAACTCAGGCAAGATGGCTGCCGCCCCATAATAATGTGCAAAAAAATAAAATACAAAAAATTACAATCAGAACATAGAAACAAATTAGAAAAAAGCATGTTTCAGTATCTGGCTCTGATCAGTAAAAAAAAAAAACAATAACAACTAGGTGAAAGATTCCCTTTAAGTTCTATTGACTTTCGGAACATTAGTGCTTATAAAGCATGATGTGGTTTGCGGGTCACTTGCAGGTAACAGTTATCTGGGTAGATGAAGCCATCTAAAATCTGTGAGGAACAGGGTAGACATCAAGGTGTAGATGTGTCCTGGAGGGGGTGGTGATGATCTCATAGACTAGAATGGTGACCACCATTGGATGAGTTGTGGTATTGGAACAAGTCAGCCATGTCTCACGACAATGATGAACCTAGAGCCTCACCGTTAATCTTTTTCCAGGGAAGAAGAAGAAAATGAAAGGCATGCACAGTATGTAACCTGCTCCGGTGTGTTGTGTGCTTTATTTCCGCATGGATTGCCCAGTTTTCGATAGGCCACAGACGACGACTCTAGTTGTAGGGGTACAGTGATCAGGTTACGATGGATGTGTGACTAAATGGCCGCGTAGCCTGGTCACCATATCCGTATGACTCAGATAACATCCGGCTCTGTGTTATAAGTTTTTCCTTTCTTCTGTTACAGCCGCACAAGAACGGACCATTTCATCTCTGTTCCTCAGGTTCCTCAGGTTCTTCTGACTCATTGCTAGTTGAGCCTTATCCTTTTCCTGAATGCAGAAATGGTATCCGGACGATTAGCAAGTGACCGTCACCCAATAATACTAGTTGTTGTGGAGAAACACTTAGGTTTCCATAGCAACCACTTTTTGTAATACCAATACCAACCAATTTGTAATACTGCAGATTTTAAATTGAAATCTGGTTGCTATGGGCAACGCCACTATTCTTCTGTATTCTACACCTTATACATGACCACAAAGGAGGTCATTTTGCTGAAAAACAAGGATTTAATGAATTTTTATGAAATCCTTGAAATTTTATAGTAATTCTGCATGGATACCATTTCTCCCTTGTATAGTGCCACATTATATAGTAGCTACAACCACAATTGGATGCATGAAAACAGCATGATAAATATATAGGAATACTGTATGATACTTATTGTACTACAATGTATTGGCTCGCTGTATTAATGAATATGATATACTGCTATAAATCATGGTGATGAGGTGAGGGATATCATTGTCGGATATGAAACCCACATCATTTCATTCATAAAATGTTTGCCAGGCCCTTTTCAGATCCGGTATCAGTAGAAGCCATGTTTTTTTTCCCCCTTTATATATCTAACGATACAGAAATGGGGTTTCTAGAATAATCTCAATATAGTGTGATGGCCGAGTTGTTTGCAAAGCATGATGGGAGTTGTCGTTTTCTTTGAGGGACAGATAGAACATACCTGCAATATATCTTACCTCTAGAGGAATGGAAACATTGCGCAGTTCATGCCTTTTTCAGGCCGTATCAGTTTCCGGACTTCTAGTACATGAGATGGAAAAGCAATAGTTGGGGTCAGCTATCAGTGAGAAGAGACAGCCCTATGTGCAGCTCCTATCCAGGCGGCAGTGCTGTTAACACTTTGATGGCACCAAAGAATATTACAGTCAAGCTAGATATATATATATATATATATATATATATATATATATATATACTGTAAATTATTACGGCTATATATTAAAGGTGATTAATGAGAGTTTATTTTCTGTGGCCTACCTTAAAGGGGTATTCCACTCAAACATAAATTTTGATATAGTGCTTCCTATGGTGACACTAATAATTCCTTCAATACTTGTTATTATCTATTCAGTCTTCTTCCCCTAGTTCTCAGCTGCTTCTTTCTGCTGAAAACACAAAAATTCTGTATGTCAGCTTTTCTCTCTGTCCTTGACTGGCTTTATCTGCAACATTGTAGCTTTTTTGTAATGCTGGGACGATTAATCACAGTGAGTTCTTTAGCAACTTGACCTCCGAATAACCCTCCCAGCGTTACAAAGAAGCTACAATGTTGCAGATACAGCCAGTCAGGAACTTGTTTACATCAGCTGTCTCAGAAGGGAGGGGGAGACGGAGAGAACAGCTTACACACAGATTTTTGTGTCTTCGGCAGAAAGCAGCAACTGAGAACTAAGGGAAGGAGACTAAATAGATAATAAGTATGGAATGAATTGTTAGTCTCACCATGGGCAGCAATAGATTAAAAGTTATATTTTAGTGGAATAGCCCTTCAAAGCCTAGATCACACCTATGTGTGGGTTATGTGTGACAACAGAAAAGATTTTAAATTTTTTTATTTTTTAAGACTCTCTGGGTTCTTTAGCCTTGGTGCTTTAGAACGTAAAGATCAGACACCTGGGCAGCTAAGTGCCAGTGACTCTACACTTCCTATAGGTTGCAGTGGAATTCCTTATGAATGTGCCAAACCATGCAGGTTATTTTATGCATGCAGTTTTGTAGCATTAGTAATAGTAGTGGACTAATTATGGGACCACCACCATTGTCATGGCTATTGGCTGGTATATAAAATGTTAGTGCAGCTTTTTCTCCCAGACCAGATGTTTATAATCTCTGGTGCTTGTTAGGTTTGTTAGGAAATTCAAAATGAATGCTTCTATGAAGAGCGCTACTCTTAGGCTGCTTGTAGTATTGCAGCTAAGTATCATTCAACTGAATGGGGCTAAGTTGCAATACCAGAAACGGCCTATGGACAAGGGTGGCGCTGTTTATGGGTAAAAAATCCTGTTTTCTAGAAAATACAGATACTGAAAGGTTCAAGAACATTGTGGGTTCCAGGTCGACACCCCAGACTTTTATCTTTTTAATTATTCATGTTTGTTTATTTATTTTTATTTTTTTATGCTTGGACTGCATGATAGTGAAGGAATGACTGTGTGCACATTGCATCCCGCTATCATATAGTATAGTAATCACATAAACATTCTGATCTTGTGAAATTCCACATCATTTGGCAGGTTCTGGATTATCAGACTTTCTAAATAATCAAGGAATTTTCACCACACTTACCTTACATATATGTGATTAGTGCTTTTTTGTTTTTGCAGTTGACCTGGTCAGCTACTTAGCCCGCTTTGAGTGGGACATGGCTAAATATCCAGTGAAGCAGCCTCTGAAGAATTTAACAGACTCCCTGAGCAAGGTGAGGGGGCCATCGTGTATTATTTTAACATTGTTTTTAAGAATTACTTAAAAGGGGGTGTCTGTTAAAAAATAAATAAATAAATAAATATATATATATATATATATATATATATATATATATATTTTTTTTTTTTTTTTTTTTTTTTTTTTTTTTTTGCATGCCCAGGCTGCATTTTAAAAGAAAAGATTCTCTACTTAGCTCCCACTTAGTCTCTACTTCACCTACTGGTGCTGGGGCTGGCACAAGACACTGCTGCTCAGCTATTGGATGCACTGCCTTAGTGAGTGTAGTGCAGTGGAGACTGGGCCCCAAAGGGTTGTGAGGGAGCTAAGTACAGTTATAAGGGAGGCAGCCTAGAAATGTTTATATTAACCTCTGAAGCCCCCACTTATCCCAAGAACAGAGGTCACTTGTTCACTGAGTGAACAGAAATGCACTGCACATGCTTGGCCTCTGCTCCATTCTCTCTATATGGGATAGGTGACCACTGTAGAGGAGGGGTTGAGCATGCACACTGCTGCTCCAATCATCCATGGGACAAAGAACCTGCATTTTTGTCATTAGCTGAGGTCCCAGCAGTCAGATCCCCATGATCAGCAAGTTATTCCCTACCCTGTGCAAAGGGATGTTAAAGGTGTTAAAGTGGTATTCCACTTAGATAAAATACATGTTGATTCACCCCCTCTCCTGGAGACTAACAATTCTTTTCCTACTTCTGAGCCTGCTGCTTTCTGCTGAAGACACAGAAAACTGTGCAAAAGCTGTTCACTTAATCTCTGCACTGAACTCCCTCCTCTCCCTTCCCTTCTGAGACAGCTCATGTAAACAGTGTCCCTGGCCAGCTCTTTCTGCTTTCTGTAATGCTGGGAGGGCTAATCTGAGGTCAAGTTGCTGATGACCTCAATGTGGTCAAGGGAGGGGGGAGGAGGGGGAGACGGAGTGAACAGCCTACACAGTTTTCTGTGTCTTCAGCAGAAAGCAGCAGCTCAAAACTGGAGGGAGGAGACAAAAAGAAATAATAACACGTATGGAGTTGTTAGTCTCCAGGAGGGGGATGATTCAACATGTATTTAACTTGAGCTGATAACCCCCTTTATCAGCTGTTCCCTTAAAGTTTAGTGCACATTTTGTTACTATATAATAGTTGGAGCTATTGCCAGGATCCTGTTTTATTGTTTCATATAATTTTTTTTCCAGCAAATGTCACAAATAGATACAGACCTGAAGTCAAGAGCACATACATATAACAATATTAAAGGCAATCTGCAGAGTCTGGAGAGGAAAACTGTGTACGTATAGATGCTTATGTGAGTGACTTTGTATTTCTATAGGAGAATACAAGTACTGATTATAGTATAGTACAGCATTATGTCTCTACAGATCTGTACTGTATAGATCCATAATACTTGGACCCTGGACTACATTGGGCCCATACTGTGACACTGATTATATACAGTATACATGTTATACTTACCTCTCCACGCTCCCCTGGTGTCCCAATGCGGCCTCTCCAGTGTCTCCTGCTGACTGCTGCTCTGCTACTTCCGAGACTAACTTGTCTGGAGAGTGACAGCCCGCTCAGCCAATCACCGACTGAGACGGAACAGTGCCACAGGTAGTGATTGGCTGAGAGGGCTGTCAAAGTTAGGGCACAGATACTCTAAGCCCCGGTCGTTGGGCACGGGGCTGCAAGTTTAAAAGTAGTTTTTTTAGGACAATAACTGCATCACCTGCCGAGCGGACCCCAGGACAGATCTTGAAATAAAAGCAGCTATTCGAAGGCACAAGTGGTTTGGGGGGGTCAGAGAGTACAGAGTCACTTTAAACGCTGGATAACGAGTGACTACAGGTGTGCAGTATGGGACTGTTAGGACTACATGTGACTATGGAGGGTCCACGCAGACAGGAATGATACATGTATGAACCATTGAAGGCCATAGCTTAGTTTTTTATTATTTTGTTTACAATCGGTCCTTAGTATGTTCTAGGCAATGTAGAAGACTTTTTTTTGCCTAAAATCTGTTTTGTCTGCCTAGGTCTGCACTATGGTAACAAAATAAACTCTATTATTACCACGACTGCATACAATGTACTTAGTTATAAGCGTCTCCTTTATTCATTAGGGGAAACTTACTGACCAGAACCCTGGCTGACATTGTAAATAAAGAAGACTTTGTGCTGAACTCAGAATACCTCATCACACTGCTGGTGGTGGTCCCCAAGTAAGTACTAAAGACACCTATACTATGGTGCACTGAAAGTAACAAAGGCTTAAAGGGGTACTCCCACCCTAACATTTATGGCATATCCATAGGCCTGCGATGCCATGCTGTTTTCATCATTTTCGGTAACATCAATGGTAGTTGCGCCAGATGTCCCACCTTTAGATCCTGCCATAAATTTCCCAGATGGGAATACACCTTTAAAACATGGTCTTAAATGACATGTCCACTTATGACTCTAAAAATGATCAGCACCTCTAGGTGATACCTGCAATTTATTCTTCAGTGCTCACTATATGGCTGCGTTTTAGCTCTGTTCCATTAGGGCAAAGCTGTGACTACACTTTAACTACATTGCCTCCTAAAGTAGTTGGAGACACACACCCCTGTCTCACTATTGGTTCAGGCTACTCCCTCCCCTGCTCTGCTTCTTCTGATGCTGGCTGCTTTTGAAACACATGCTCATTACAGACCCTCAAGGTAGTCAGTGAAGTGGCCCACAGACTGACAATCTAAGGGGCCCACTGGGAATATGCCCGGTCCGTCGTATTGTCAGTCCGAGCCTGAGTAAGCCTGTGATAGACTTGTCAGATAGACTCCTAATGCAAGAAAACCTACAATAAGTATGGGGCAGTCAGGAGACTACTGTACTGAGTTTTACCAGTGCCAAATAGATGAACAAGGTACATTCAAATGTGATCCTCATTCTACATCTAATACTCACAAATTCTGTAATTTTTCATTTACAGATCCAACTATGGCGCTTGGCAAAAGACCTATGAATCACTGTCTGATATGGTAGTACCTCGATCAACCAAGTAAGAGCAAAAGTGGTTAAAATCTCAGGATCATTCCTTTGGGAGACCTCTAAAAAAATCTACTTTAATCTAGACATCAGACTCTGAACTCATTTAGCCAACAGTTATCTCCCCCCACCTCCCCATACACATGAACGCTTAGTCCAGCTGAACTCTGGGAAAGAAAAGGAAAAGTTCCCGCCAGACTGTCCTGGTGCCAACTTTTTCTTCCCTGAACAATAGGGTTGGCAGTGGAAATCAAACATGTCTGCCGACCCTTTTCTCCATTGGAGGATCAGGAGGCTGCAGTACACCTATAGGCAGCCTTAAACCTTTAACAACTGTAGTCTAAACAGTTTTATAAATCCCCATACATAGGAGCCTTCAGCATGGCCGAGGATTCCTGTGTTTTGTAAAGTGAAGGGGGGGGGGGGGGGGGGTAATCAACCATAATGCTCTGTGGCATGGCGGTGGCTTATCTCTCTGAGAACAAGGGGGTCGGCAGTGATTTTCCATGACACCCAACCTCCATAGGCGTCATCTGTCGGTGGAGTGTCGGGAGACCCCTAAAAAACACTTTTTTTCCTAGCATCAAATCCACAGCAGATATAGGTATATGTGAATGTACCCATTTTACAGTCAGGGCAGGTTATGGCATATTGCTAGGGTTAAGAAAGCTAATACCTTACCACCGCAAACAAGAACAATATGACAGTATAGGGAATATATATATAGGGAAATATATAGACAGGGATATGTTTGGGATGTATGGGATGTCTGGCAGTACTTGGCCTCCTTGTTCATTGTGCTGTCTGTTACTGCTTTGTAGGATGATCGCGGAGGATGCAGAAGGAGGTCTCTTTACAGTCACCCTGTTCAGAAAAGTGATTGATGAATTTAAAGCGAAAGCTCGGGAAAACAAGTAAGAGCTATACATATCACTGTATAGAATAGGAACGAAAGGATGACACTAGATCGGAGGGCAGATTGTCCTTGGCCTCATGTACCATAATGTACCCAAATAATCCACTGATACAGTATAAAAATACTCAGACAAACAGTGCCCATATGCCATTACCAGAGCAGGAAGCAGACAGCTGTACATTGTGTAGTGGTTGTATTGAGTTACTTCAGCTCAGTTCCCATAGAAGAAAATAGTAACCAAGAATGGCCACTGCACCATGTATACCAACCTGATATTGATGACCTATGTTGAGGTTAGGTCATCAATACATTTTGCCTGGAATAGACCATTAAAGTGGGCAACCTAAAAACATAACATATAAAATTCCAAAAATAAACTTGGTAAAGCTAAATCCAATTCATCTGCCATTGTATAGGTTCAGCTATAAAATGTGGCAACAGGGGTGTAAATATTAGGTGCCCAAGCCATCAGTGCTGGTGATATCCCCTTTCAATATTAATAAATATTATGTCTCAATACCCCATAGGCTGCCCCTGCTTACATCCAGCTATAACCACAGACATCATTGCAGCATTCACCACCTTCTTATACTGCAGTGTAGCAGGGTTGCTTCTATGGACAGAACATATTTGTGGCCATACAGTCTGTACAGAAGCAGGCGTATACAGCGGTACAACATACAGCTATATGTCCGCTATACATCCTATATATATGTGCTGGATGGATGTGTAGTGTGATGATCAGATTTCTGTACTTTACTGGTTTTAGGTTTATGGTGCGGGAGTTTTACTTCAACGAGAAGGAGCTGCAGTCAGAAAAAGACGAAATCATCAAACTGGAGGCCGATAAGAAGCAGCAGTATGTAAGTCTTATATACAGGCATTGATACATACAAATACTATGGGATGTGTCACTGCCATGTGTGCAGTTGTAATCTGCTGCCCAGAAGTATTGGCAGTTGGGGTCAACTGTGTAA
Source organism: Dendropsophus ebraccatus (assembly GCF_027789765.1). NCBI lineage: Eukaryota > Metazoa > Chordata > Amphibia > Anura > Hylidae > Dendropsophus > Dendropsophus ebraccatus. The sequence continues at coordinate 116,782,012 of NC_091459.1, forward strand.
GCAGGAAGCATAGATTTTAGAAAAGGGCGTGTTTGCTTACATGGCAAAAACAGGATCGCAGTTAAAGGAGAAGTCCAGCAAAAAATTTTATTAATGTATTGTATTGCCCCACCCCCGCCAAACGTTATACAAATCACCAAGATACACTTATTACGGGAAATGCTTATAAAGTGCTTTCTTCCCTGCACTTACTACTGCATCAAGGCTTCACTTCCTGGATAAAATGGTCCTGGATAACATGGTGATGTCACGCCCCGACTCCCAGAGCTGTGCGGGCTGTGGCTGCTGGAGAGGATGATGGCAGAGGGACACTGAGGGACACAGGGCACTGGAGGGACACTGAGCATCCCCCTGCCATCATCCTCTCCAGCAGCCACAGCCCGCACAGCTCTGGGAGTTGGGTCATGACATCACCATTTTATCCAGGAAGTGAAGCCTTGATGCAGTAGTAGTGCAGGGAAAAAAGCACTTTATAAGAATTTCCCATAATAAGTGTTTATTGGTGATTTGTATAACTTTTGGGGAGCAATACAATACTTTAATAAAATTTTTTTACCAGATGTCTCCTTTAAGAGAGGAAACCAGGAAGTGATCAGATCACTGGGGGAGAAGAACAGTACAGAGAACTAGATCATTCTACCTAAAAAAAAACAAAAAAAAAACTGCACAATTGTACATCTTTACATATGTAATTTACCAACTTTGCTTTATGGCAAAATCTGTTTAAGCCAAACTGTAATTAGAAACGTCCCATTAAAATCTTAGACTGAGGCATCCAGGGAAGTTTAGCACATGTGCTATATAACTTTAAAATTGAGTATAGTTCAAGCTCCTGTAATATAGAACATATGCCATACGCTCCTTCAAAAATTCATTGATGCATTAATTGATGCATATTTTTGCTGTTTAACCCTACAGGGTCCTCTCCTGCGCTGGTTGAAAGTGAACTTCAGTGAAGCCTTCATAGCCTGGATTCACATAAAAGCTTTGCGAGTTTTCGTGGAGTCTGTTCTAAGGTGAGGATTATATGTAGGGATGTCGCCCTAGGTGAAGTTCTCTCAGGAATTTAGATGCTGCTGCTTTATGGGGTCATGTACTGTATGCGGACACTTCTGTATGCTTCCAAGTGGACACAGTGGTGTAAATAGATACTGTAATTTTCCAGTTGGAAACCTAATGCGGTGTGTTGCTGTATTACATAGGCGTTTTACTCTATAAGCATTGCAGTACATGGTTAGCTAGTGCCACTTTTTGTGTTTATTGCAAAGATTTTCTGCTTCTGCAAATGGTCTAAATGTTATCCTGGTCCCTACTGTTTCAGCAGTGTAAAAAGGAACCTGTCAGTTCCATATCAGGCTGAGTTTAGGTGTCGAGAGGCGGTGCTAAGCTGCAGTATGCATGCCTTCTCTTTTCCCCACTCTTCTCTGACCTGCATGATTGATACTGAACCACTATATAATCTAGAGCTGATTGCCTTTTGGCAGGATATTTTGTAACTTTTGTTATTGCCCTATTTTTTCATATAGATACGGCTTACCAGTAAATTTCCAGGCAGTGATTATGCAGCCAAACAAGAAGTCTATGAAAAGACTACGAGACGTGCTGAATGCTCTGTTCAGACACCTGGATGAGGCGGCAGCTGCAAACATGAAGGATGTAAGTACAGTATGTGTACAGTTGTGGCTCTGTTGCCTCACACTGAAGGGTAGAACATCAGATTTATCAATAGATGTGTCAGGCCAATTCATCAATCCCATAATGCATCACATGGGCAGCTATAGCCAGTGCCATCTCTGCTGCTGGGAGCACAGTGCAAAAATACTCTTCTCTATATTCTACTAAAGAGGCTAAGAGACTATGGGGGAGATTTATCAAACATGGTGTAAAGTGGAACTGGCTCAGTTGCTCCTAGCAACCAATCAGATTCCACCTTTTTATTTTCCAATAAGTTTTATGAGGAAAGAAAAGAGGAATCTTATTGGTTGCTAGGGGCAACTGAGCCAGTTTCACTTTACACCATGTTTTATAAATCTCTCCCTATAAGTATACAGTCAGATGCTAAACTTTATAGCAAATAAATTATTAGTGAATGCCAGGAGCTATATTAGTACCATCATCATGTTCCCCCACCCAGGGGCGTAGCTAGGGGTTCAGCCTAGGGGGGGCGAGCAAGTCTGAGTGGGCCCCCAACCGATTATGTTACCCAAAGGGAACCTCGCTTGACAACAATGCTTTCTAAATAATAAAGGGTATATTCTGCTCCATTACTCATAGTGAATTAAGAGCAGTGTTAGAGGCTTCTACATTTACATATATAGACACATAAAATGAAACAGTGACTTACAAGGGGTGTCTTCTCATCGGAGTCGCTCACTATCCCAATGTCATGGATGTATGGGCAGTATAACAGGTTCACCTGAGATCTGTAGTTAAAACTGTAAAAAAAAGTTAAATCCATTATGCAAAGACTATTATTTTCCCTATACACTGACTGACCCATATACCATAGAGGTAGATAATTTGCATTCTGCCTAAGACAGGTGCATCACTCACAGGGAGGTACCGCAGGCTCAATCACTAGCTAACTCGGGCAGCCACTACAGGCTGCTGCACCCTGCTCTCTGTGATCCGAATCACAGCTTTCTGATTTAAACATACTTGTCCCTTATCCTGTAAGAGACTGGGGTGGAGGGGTCGGACCTCTGCCCCCATTCCCCCAGGATCTCCAGATCAGCCCCCAGCTCCTCTATGAAGCTGCCAGAGAGAACTGGGCCAAATAGGGTTAAATCAGAAAACCACTGTTTTCCACATGTCCAGCTCCCCCTGGTTTCCACATGTCCAGCTCCCCCTGGTTTCCACATGTCCAGCTCCCCCTGTTTACCAGCTCCCCCTGTTTCCACATGTCCAGCTCCCCCTGGTTTCCACATGTCCAGCTCCCCCTGTTTACCAGCTCCCTCTGTTTCCACATGTCCAGCTCCCCCTGTTTCCACATGTCCAGCTCCCCCTGTTTCCACATGTCCAGCTCCCCCTGTTTCCACATGTCCAGCTCCCCCTGTTTCCACATGTCCAGCTCCCCCTGTGTCCACATGTCCAGCTCCCCCTGTGTCCACATGTCCAGCTCCCCCTGTTTCCACATGTCCAGCTCCCCCTGTTTCTACATGTCCAGCTCCCCCTCTTTACCAGCTCCCCCTGTGTCCACATGTCCAGCTCCCCCTCTTTACCAGCTCCCCCTGTGTCCACATGTCCAGCTCCCCCTATGTCCACATGTCCAGCTCCCCCTGTGTCCACATGTCCAGCTCCCCCTGTTTCTACATGTCCAGCTCCCCCTGTTTCCACATGTCCAGCTCCCCCTGTGTCCACATGTCCAGCTCCCCGTTTCTACATGTCCAGCTCCCCCTCTTTACCAGCTCCCCCTATGTCCACATGTCCAGCTCCCCCTGTTTCCACATGTCCAGCTCCCCCTGTGTCCACATGTCCAGCTCCCCGTTTCCACATGTCCAGCTCCCCCTCTTTACCAGCTCCCCGTGTCCACATGTCCAGCTCCCCCTGTTTCCACATGTCCAGCTCCCCCTGTGTCCACATGTCCAGCTCCCCCTGCGTCCACATGTCCAGCTCCCCCTGCGTCCACATGTCCAGCTCTAGTCTATTCCTAAAGATACAGACTGCCTGTGCAGTCTATCTTATGCTTTTACCTATAGCTGTGTAGCGGAGCGGAGCGGAGCGGAGCGGAGCAGTAAGGCCGGGGGCGGCCATCTTGATGACGTCAGTGGTGCGTTCCAGCGCTGGAACGCAAGGGACGTCATCAAGATGGCGCCCGGCTTTACTGCACCGCTACAGAGGACTGGGTAAAGTATAAGATACAGACTGCACAGGCAGTCTGTATCTTCAGAAATAAACTTCATGAAGATACAGACTGCCTTTGCAGTCTGTATCTTATACTTTACCCAGTCCTCTGTAGCGGTGCAGTAAAGCCGGGCGCCATCTTGATGACGTCCCTTGCGTTCCAGCGTTGGAACGCACCACTGTGACGTCATCAAGATGGCCGCCCCCGGCCGTACTTCTCCGCTATACAGGATTAGGTAAAAGCATAAGATACAGACTGCACAGGCAGTCTGTATCTTCAGGAATAGACTTAGGGAGAGAAAATTCAATAGCGATCTGAGTGGGCCCCTGCCAGAGTGGGCCCGGGGGCGGCCGCCCCCCCTGCCCCCCATCAAATTTCGCTACTGCCCCCACCCCCTTTGAGAGCTTGTGTAGAACAGTCCATGCAGATTTATCATACAGCTGGTCGTTGACTGAAATAGTGACCCTATTGAGAGCACAGAAACACATGTAAATTTCCAGGGGTCACCATGAGATTACATGAGCCAACTGAAATGAATGATTCCAGGAATATTCAGATAAAAAGTAAGGGTAGGTTCACACTACGGAATCCGCGCGGATAAGTTCCAGCTGATTCCGTGCCTCGTACCCGTTCTCGGCCGTGCGCCTCTGCCCGTGCCATAGACACCATTCTGTGGACGGGCCGATTCAAAGTTCCACCGAAAGAAAGAAGGAATCCGCCCGGCCATAGAATGGGGTCTATGGCACAGGCGGAGAGGCGCGCAGCTGTGAACAGATATACGAGCCACGGAATCGTCCAGAACTGCAACCCTAGTGTCAACCTACCCTTAACAAGTAAATGAGGTATTAGCTGAATTATATATATTTTGGCTGACTTTAAGCAACATTGAATTTCACGGCTTCTTTAAGAAACATTGAGGTGGCATGCGGGCAAATGAGTGCCAATATAATATGGGCTAAGATCTTACATCTTCATGTAAAAACATTTATTTAGATATTTTTTGCATTGACCATAATATGCTTGTTATCATAGGTCGGTATGGATATCCCTGGATTACAGCTGAACACCCAGGACTATTACCCGTACGTCTGCTTTAAGATTGACCTGGCCAGCTTAGACTTTGAGTCTTAGTGTTAGATGTTATAGAAGAGAGAGAACATATCATAGTGAATTCTATAGTGACCATCGGTCCTTTAACACTGTGCTGACATTGCTGCCTAGTCCTTCCTAGAGACAATGGATGCCGTCTTAGTCAGTATGTAAAAGGAAACTGCATGGAATGAGCCAGTAATGTGTGTGCTAAAACCGGAGGGGTCTGTCGGGTGCTGTTAGTGTCCAGCGTGTAATGTATCTGCCAGTGCCGTTTTTTCCATTGTTCTGCTCTAACAACAGAGCAGGACAATGGAAGGAGCAGCGCTAATGTGAAGCCAGCCTAAGACGACATCACTCACCAGAATGTAATATTTGTAAATTATATCATAGTCCATTTCCCTGTGCCTGGTGGAAAGTAACCACCAACAATAAAAAATTGTATATGTAGAACTGTGCAATACTTTTCTGTGGCTACCTACCTAGATGAGCGAATTTACAGTACAAACGAAGCTTATCCGCTTATCAGTCTGCTGCTTTTGAAGTCCAGGCTATTCTTTTCTGCTCCACTCCGGGTGCCTGGAAAAACTGGATCTAGTCCTGGGAAATTTCACCTAGGACTGGATCCAGCTTTCCAGACACCCGGGGTGGAGCGGCACAGACTTCAAAGGCAGCAGGCTGATAAGCAGACTGCCGAGCTAACAAAGTGATTTGCTTTGTTTGTACTGCAAATTCTCTTATCTCTACCTAGTACTAGACCATATAAAGAGCCTGTACATCGCCCAAATGCAAGATAATCCTCTAAATGACTATCTATCCATCCATCTATCCATCTATGTTTGTGCCTCCAGAACCTCAAAACTATTAGCAAAAATAAGTGACATAACATAATAATAATCAGAAACAAAAACAAAAGCTACATTTACAGATAACTCATCAAGCAAAAATAACACAAAATGTCAAAAAATATTTTATTCAGAAATTGAGTCAAGCTGATCAATTTACCGATGAAAATTCCCAAAAACATAAAATACATTAAACAAAATAAATGTTTGCAGTGTCGACCAACAGGACGTTCTGGGGACAGTTCTCGACTGGTGAACAGGACCGATAACTCCTTCAGTATGCAAACATCACCTACCAACCCCAGGCAAAATTTTAAAAAAAGAAAAAGGAAAAAAAAAGTCTAAAGAGCAAACAAGAGAACTCATCACTGTTACAACAATTCATAGAATTTTTTTCCAGCGTTCTCCCGAGAGGAACTGTCCATTGTTATCACTGTAATCCTGTTCTTCAAGTGCACATGTATCTGTCAGATTACAAATCATTGCTGCTGCCACCCCAGCAGGCCGGACGAGTGGATGTCCACCAGCTAGAAAGTTCCTTCAAGAAGAGGGATGTAACAATACAACAAGGAGTGATGTGCTTCTTCTCTTCACAGTTCTTCCTTTCCAATGTCATCAAGTTCTACATCGCTGAGATCAATGTCATCCTCAACAGGCAGCTGCAGAAGAAACAGATATAAAGGTGGATTTATTAAGGAACTGACACCACACAAAGAAATATAGTTTGGTGGGAAAAGTCACAGAATAATTTCTAAATTTATGTAGAAAAGAGCCCGGCACTCACCAAATCGTTTTCTTTATTTATTGTAGTGCAAGCTGCATCAGTATTACATCAGTACACGTTTAGGCCCGGTAGGACCTTCATCAGCTTTAGCTTGAGCTAAAGCTGATGAAGGCCATGATGGCCAAAACGTGTACTGATGTAATACTGATGCAGCTTGCACTACAATAAATGGAGCACCAATTTGGTGAGTGCCAGGTTTTTTTCTACATACTACTGGTTTATCGCACCACGAGAAGCACCGCCTGCTGGAGTGCCGTCCTTTACTCTCCACTGGTTTCTAAATTTATACATGTAAACCTCTGATCATTTTTGGCTAATTAGTCATATAGGCAGTCCTACTTTGTGACTGACAGCTATCTATAGGCACACTTAAAGATCTATCATGGAATAGGACCCCCCACTTGACTACTTAGCCCAAAATGAACATTAATAAATGATAGGTTATCCTGAAACCTTATCCGCAGAACTATATATCAATCTGCTCAGCACCTCCTGCTGGTGGAGTTTGGCTAGTGGTTTAAAGTCTTCCCCAGTGGCAGACTTAGCATGACCATGGCTGGATGCAGCAGCTCCTATACGGTGATGACTGATGATCTCCGAGGGGATAAATCACATATATTCTTACCTCTCCGTCTTTGCCATCCCAGGCCTCAACTGTGTTAATCTTAGGAATAGCGCCACCACCGACTGGCGAAGTGGAACCACGGCCAAATGACAGCTCTCTGCAAATACATTAGAAAAGACATGACCTTGTGGAATATGGGGGTCTTGTTCTCCAGCAATCTAGTATAGTGCAGGGCATTATATGGCTTAAGTTCTGACTGAACAGATAATATCACAAAGAATATAAGTAATCCTTACCGTAGGAACTCGTTGATTCCCTGCTCACTGAAGGAACCCTTCAATAGTGCAAACTTCATCTTCCGTGCATTAACAGCTGCCATGGCTGGGTAACCAAAGCCGCCGATACCAAGAGAGGTCTCCAGATCGAGCTGTGCACCGGCCTCAGTCCAGAGCCATCTGTAACAAAGCATACAAGACTATAACTCAGTGGTAAAGCCCTAAGACTATGGCTGCAGTCTGCAAGATGAATCCCTTAGGCATGTTAGGAGTAGTAGTGCTACAAATGTGGCTGACCTATCCCCTTATGTATCCAGAATACCCCTTAAATAAATTTGATCTTTGAGTAAAAGAATTTGACCTAGTCAAACTTACCCCCACATCTTCTTTTTGTACTTGTCAGCCATTTTGAGCATGACCTCTAGATAGGCATTTCTTCCAGACGCCCCTGCAATAAACCCCAATACATGTCACCGAGAGAACACTATAGTAAGCGGAAACAGAACACTATCCACTGCGATTAGTCAAAAACTGGATGTGCTGGATTATCAGAATTTTCTGACTATTGGGTACTAAATTAAAGTAAAATAGACATCCCGGCCTAGAGCAACAGGATATAGACCATTACTAGGAGCCTGATATACACTTGTGGGAATAGATTGTTACCTGTGTCAAGGATATGAGGCAGGACGGCGACTATGCAGAGCTGGTGTTCATCGCAGGTCTTCTTGACAACGTCGTCATTCAGGATCTGTCAGAGAGTTAGAAGAAAAGGCTCAATATTCATGACTGGGAACAGGTAACAGAGCTGCAATGTTATAGTGTTAACACTAGCGATGAGCAAACTGGCTGATCTTCAACGCCAGAGCCCCAACGATTCCCAGTGACTGATGTTGGGTGCCACCTTAGGAAGTCCTGGAAAACATGGATACAGCTATAAGCCATAGGCTGTATTAATATTTTTCCTGTTAGCCCTAGGGCTGCATCCAACTTCTCCATCTGCCAGGAAACAAATGCACAGCGTTGGGGTTCAACCGAACCTGAACGTATGGCAAGTTCGCTTATCACTAGTTAACACATCCAACTTCATTAGCAGTCAATATCCAATGTTACACTTTAGTAAATTCCTGCATTACCCTTGAAATGCTTAAAGCATTGTTCAATTTCTCAGCTATTCCTTCTGGTAATTTATCAGATTGACAGCTCAAGGCCGCATTACATGTAGCGATTATTGTTCAAAGATTCACTATAACGATTGTTTGCTAGCGATAGTTTAGCGAACGATTCTGAGGTTACTACATTCACTAAATACTGTTACAAACGATTGTTTTTACATTGTTATATATGGTCGCCAATCGTTCCTGTGGACAAACCACACAACATGTTTTAATCGGTGAACAACTTATTACACGAACAAATAAGCGAACGATTGGCGAACTAACAACGATAATTTTCAACATGTTGAAAGACCAAAATGAATGATTTTGCATTCGTCGTTTCATCGTTGGGCGTTATTACACGGACAGATAAATTGTTCATTTAGAGTACGTTCACACATACTGGATCCGCAGGATTTCACGCTGCGAATTCGCTGCGGATCCAGTGTCATTCAACCCTATTGACATTACATACTCACAGCGGGATTGACATCGCGCTGCGAGTATGTAAATTAACCCCTGGCGGCCGGAGCGTAGCACTGACAGCGGCTGGAGTGGAGCGGCACTTATCCTCCAGCACAGAGCATTGTTACATCATGCAGGCTCCGCTGTGCAGCTGCTGTTGGGCACGGCTCTCACCACTCCAGCTTGCTTTGGGGTGGGGGTGGACGTGCAGTGCCCCGAGCCATGAGGAGAGAGCCAGGCCTGACAGCAGCAGCACAGCGGAACAGCGCAGCAGCACAGCGCTGTCAGTGCTATCCGCTGCGGATCTGGTACATGTGAACGTACCCTTAAACCGTTTTAGCGAATTTTTAAACGATAATCATTCCGTGTAATAGGGCCTTTAGTGTTACCATCCTCCATGACAATAGGGCGTGTCCATACACAGTCTGCACTGATTGGACAATGTCAGCAAATGTAATGACACGCCTCTTTGACACAAGGAATGGAAACACCCACATGTCCGCTTAATCACACATTTCCAGGAAGAATAAGAGGGACAGTACAATGCAGACAAAAGACGCTATTGTGATTTTATGGGAAATACATCTACTAAAACTACGTGTTATTACAATAGAGGAAGAGGATAAGTGTCTGCCAGACCTCTCTCTTGGAAAAGGGGTTGTATCATTCCTTAGGGTGACCATCTGGCCCGGTGACAGCTCATTTTCGTATACTTGCTTTATGATAGTCACATATATTGTGCTCGCTGTAGGTTTGGTGCAGTGTTAAAGCATTTTGTTGGTCTGGTTTACACAGCAAACACAGTATGTGTGAATGGACCCTTACAATGAAACTACACATAGAAAAAGACAAGCCATGAAACAGACCAACCTCCAGGATCTCAGGGGGAGGCGCGTTCTCAGAGAACAAGTCAAGAGCACGAGCCACAATGTCGGCTTTTGTCCGGCCACCTTCATAGTCGACAGGTTCCTCTCCTTTCTGGAAGATTTTAATGGTGGGAAATCCCCTGATCTGGAAGAAGTAGAATTCTAGTTATAGAAGCTGCGGTGACTGACATGGAAGCAGACAGGTTCACTCTGAAGGACACTGTACTTGCAGCAGTCGGGAATGTGTGCTACAGGGTTTAGTCTGATCTCCATTCCCGTGACAGGAGGATCAGCTGGTTACCCCCTATGCCGTGCTCTGGACTACCCCAGATTGTTAGAAGGAGACATTGAAGTAGCATACAAGCTAAGCAAAGCAACCAAGGTGCAATCCTATTAGTGAAAGGCCTCCAATAACTCTGTAGCTAGCAGCACATATATTACAGGGCATACAGTATAGTAATGGCCATGGGCAACATTCTCAGACATAAGGACAAAAAAAACAAAAAAAAAAAACAAAAAAAACAAACACACAAACACAAAATGAACAAACCCAATAAAAATGGACCAGATATAGTTCAATAGTGGTTTTCCCATGACCTGATGTACATGAAGATAACAGCATGATCACTGGTTCCCGTATGTAGTAATATACAATCTCCTGACCTGTCCCTGGTGATGCCTTAATTTTTATCCTATAGATTTATGGCCATAACCAGTCATTACTCACCCCATAGCGGCTGGCTAGTCCTTGGTGTACAGTGGCATCTACAGCACCCAGCTTAACTCTGCCCTTGGTTTGTTCAGCAACTTCGCTGGCTGCGGCTGCCCATTCAGGTTCTAAGCTAAAGATAGACACATTGTTAATAAATCTGAGAAGTAAATTTATCATTATCATCATTTTCTCAACAAAAAGTTTTAACAAAAAGTTGGTCAGTTTGGGTCTGAGGCTTCAGACCTCCACTAAAATCACTAGAATGATCTAGGAGAAGTGCACAACTGAGTGCTTCTCTCCCAGTCTCCCTCCTGCAGGAGATGATCAGTCACAGCAACTAGACCCAGACTGATCAAAATGTTGAAAGCATCTGTCACATGTCAAAAAAGCGTTAAATGAAAGTAACAGTCTAAGGACCCTTTTACAAGAGACGATTATCGTGCAAAAAAGTGACATATCGTTCAAATTTAAAGAGGACCTGTCACTCCCTGTGTCGGGGTGACAGGCTCCCGACCCCCTGTTAGATCTCCTATACTTAGCTCAGCGTGCTGGGTCCCCCTTCCTGAGCCGGTCAGGTGACTGAGATTTCAGCACCCGAAGCCCGGCGCGTGCGCTCACAGGAGAGTCAGATGCTCATAGAGAATGAATGGGGAGTCCGCTGCTCCGTCATTCTCTATGGGCATCGGACTCTCCTGTGAGCGCGCGCCGGGCTTCGGGCGCTGAAATCTCAGTCACCCAACCAGCTCAGGAAGCGGGACCCCGCGCGATGAGGGGTGACAGGTTTCCTTTAAACGACAACTGAGGCGCCAAGAGTGCAAAAGATGCCGGAAGCACTAGTGCCCACTTACTTCTTACAGTGGCCGCACCACGGAGCGAAGAACTCCACAAGCCACACTTCGTCGCTGCCCAATACTTGTCTGTCGAAATTGTCGTCGGTAAGTTCGATGACGTCCTTTTTGCTTCCACCGCTCCTCTGCTACAGAATGCAAAAGATATAATGGAGATTAGTAATTCCAGAATACTAATAATTACAGACTACTTCCACATTCACTGAAAATGTTCCTGATTTTGCAATATCTGTAGGAGTGGCGGGATGGATTAGGCGGTGGTGGTCACATAAGGTCAGATAAGGAGAAGATGGAAGTCTAACCATGGGCTACAATAAAAGCCAGACATATGGTTGGATGGTGAGAGCAATCCTCCTTTGCTCGCCATGACCCCTGCCAATAATCTGATCATCTTGGAAGCTCTGCAGTAAGTGTTCAATGCCTCTGCAGCGCCACCACAGGAAAAATATTAGGCATTACATTATTTTGTGTAATAAGTTGTAAGTGGCGCACAATAACAAGAGATACTGCTTGTAGCCGCTTTACTCTCTGGCTAAGGCTGTTACTACCCAAAATATCTGAAAATGACCTAATTCTTAGCCTACATTTAACATATCGTTGGACTATGTCACTTGCTGGCACTGAGTATGGGAATGGGTAGCGTATCAAAAATCACCAATAAAAGATCATAATGCAAGTGGACTAGAGAGGAGCCTAATTTGAGCAAGCTCGAGATCGCTCAGCATTTCAGTACCGGAGGCTAAAGAAGTTGGACGCAGCCCTAGGGAGTCCGGGAAAATATGGATACAACTTATGGCAAGTTGCGCTCATTTGCAAATTAAACATAAAGGAGGGAAAACCAGAGCACTATACCTAGATGTATGTATATCTAAATTGACTTATAAGTTACTATAGACTATAGGAGAAACTTCACTGTCTGCACTGCTATTATGATAGAACCAAGAAGATACCTAAAAATGAATCAATGCTACGCCTGCAAAGACATATTCCGACCACCCTAACACCTAAATCAAAAACACTAAAGGCAATAAGGTTATTTTACTTTATTACTGTCCATAGTGAAGACAATGGAAACTAGTCACACAATTCCAAAAATTATTTTCTTTTGTGCAGTTTACATACTAAGTAGGAGGAGGACTCGAGACTTTTCACTGAGCACTTTTCCAGATTAGTTATGGAGAAAACAGGGTCAAAAAGGAGAATCCATCCCTAGGATGTAACGTGATTGTCCAGTTGTCGGGAGCTGTAAAAAGTTACTTTGCTCCGAGGACCTTTACATTGATGTGGACACTGTTGGATCTTTTCTTTAAGGGGGCTAGCTGTCTCTAAGAGCAGGTTACGTCTGCTGCCTGCATGTACACGTAAGTTATAACATACACACGGCATCATGGCCAGCACCATACAAGAGTCTGCCAAGATCGATGGTGTCAACATGAATACAGAGATTGAGGTGGTGAGAGCAAGATCTAATATCTTTATATAGCCCTGAAAAATCTATTTCATACAAAGAGTACCTTGCATTCGCTGTATACCAATGTAAAAAAAGCCCTCACTATATGCACAACACCCTTCCGCTATAAAGGCATCTCAGCAGCCTGCTCTGTACTAATGGGGAAGAAGACCCTCAAAGTAGCCGTCTACAGATGGAGGACTTCCCTTTCTCTATATGGAGCACAGGCTAAGAAGAATTCTCTGTAAACCCACAGGGTCTCTTCCACGTGAAGCCGTACCCTTCCTGCAGACACATTTCCTAGATCAAATATGGATCCTGCCAACTTAAGGGCACTCATGTTATCTTCCTGGTAGATACAACAGGAGAACATATGCTAAGGATGGATAGAACACAAAACGTGGAGTGCTCCAGATGACGGGTCTTCTACTATAAATGGTAGTCTGGTAAATTATTTCGTTGTGCAGCTATAGAAGACAAGTATAGTCCACTGCTCAAAGTTGAGGAGCTGGTCGCCAAACCACTAGATCGCTCCATTTTACAGAACCTGCTCAGGTTTACAGCCTTTGCTTAATATTTTATAGATTAGTTGCAGTCTGCGATCCATCACATTATACAAATATGACGAAACGCATCATATCTGTGTTTTAGAACCAATGAACTATCCTCCTCGAAGTTTTATATGACGTGAATTCTGCAGAAGAGAACCATGGCCGGCACTGGTTGATCTTGGTGCGGGAACTCCCAACTATGAGTAGGTTCACAAAGCAACAGTTGTATGACGCAAGAGAACTATGGGTCATGTGATGGTGTCAAACGCATTTTGGAACCATGCATTTAGGCCTAAACCTAGTAACCAAACATCTAATTTAATGCTGGCACCATCTTAGTACTAATCCTCCGGCTTTGTTAAAGACTTCCTTCTACCTTCCATTTCCAAGTCGTAGGTTATGGGGCCCTCTATTTTATCACCATTTTATCATAATGTAATGGAGAATTTGTACTTTTTCACCACATATAGCTTTCCTTTCCAATAAATGTTCATTCAGCTATACACTAAAATTGAACGGTCTTCCAATTTTTAATATGGAGGGAGATCTTGGGTATTGAGTGCTGAGCAATCAAACTTCATGTCCAACTTATCCGCACTGGAGTGTGCAATTGTGTCATGGCTTAGAGGGTAGGACTAATATGAAAGGAAAGGGAGTCCAGGAATCGGTAGGGCCCAGATTGGAATATGCAGGGGAGATTGGGCATCTAGTTTCAAACGTTGCTCATATGGACGTGACTTTTCTTTTTTTTTTCCTTAACATATTGTCAAAGAAGCCTAACAAAGCGATTGCTGCCATTCAACTTCAGAACTAGTATTCAGGTTAAGCTTTAGTCTTGAATGGGCTACCATTATTGATTTATTTACTATGTCAAGCTTTGGGGATTTGGCTTCCTTGGTCATGTGACTCGTTGATGATGGAGAAGACGGGGAAGGGTTGCCATTGGCAGAATAATGATTCTATGACTTGACCCAAAGATCTTGTGTTATGGACACTTTCTACGCTACATCCCTAAGGAGGCCTGGCTTAGTGGGAACGAGATGGTGTTGCACCAAACCAAATTCTATACCATTGGTTTCAAACACCAATATACCAGTCATTTAGATGGATGTAAACTAAATTGTCTTTCCATCTCTGGCACCACCATTGCTAAATGGCTAATAGTAAAAGCGGTGTGTGATCACAGGTACTGAATGACAGAACTCATCTTATAAGAGCAGAACTGTAGTGCGATTTTATAATGTAACATGATAAGTTTTTAGAAGTACAGAATCCATATAGTAGTCACATGGAAGAAGAAAAGGTTACAAGAGCTTTAGATGATGAATGTGAACCTATCATCACATAAGGGGGGGGGGCTACTCAATTAAATCATTACGTTGTTTGTCGCTATTCCTCAAGTCATTCAGACAACAATATAATCACAAAGATCTGAGGGGCTCTGGCTTAGGTTAAAAGGAAAACTTCAGACTAGCGGCCATATGCTGGGCCTTAGTCCTCGTCATCTTGGGCTTGGCAACGACCTTTGGGGGGTGGACGCCGCCTCTGCTGCTCCTGGGAGCCGTATTGTTGAGATGGAGGACGCTGCCGTTGCTTCTGGCGTTGTTGACCCCGTTGTCTACCGGGCTCATAGTCTTCTTCGTCTTGCGGTGGTTGCCGTTGTGGTTTTCTTTGCTGATACTGTACATATTGTTTCTGCACAATGATAATCCCATCACAGAAGAGATGACATATCAAACAACCTACAACTCGCTCTATATAGGGCTTCACATTTGGAGACTATTGTCATATTTTGGGCAGCCATAACTGTGTGATCACCAGTGGATAATAACTGGATTCTTGCCAGAGCTATATAGATCCGCCACCCACTATTTGTTTTTGCTTACTCATGTAGAAGTTGTCTTTTCCTTTGAAAGTTTTACTTTCTCCTTAAATGATTCTTGACTAGAGACGAGCGCTACGCCGATCAATTGGCATTTGATTACTGTTGGCTGATGAAGTTGGATGCAACCCTAGGGACATTGATACAGCCTATGGCTATATGCTTGAGTTGCGTTCATGTCTATTCTTGTAGACAGTAAAACACGCATGCAGAATAGCCTGTGTGTGTTTGTAGGTAAAGGGCAAAACTAGGTATATCTGCTTTGTGTTCATGTCCCCATTTACAGGCTGTAATAATCGTGTAGCACGAAATTCTACAAATAAATATCTATTCATCTTTGTTTCTATACTGTCAAAAATAAATTATTTTTCTTCTGCACTGGTCAGTTATTCCTTCATCCTCCTCAAGTTCAGATCAGTTTGACTGTAGACGACTAAGGGGCCTTTTCCACAGGAGCGATAATCGGCCGAATCAGCCCCATTCGGCAGATTTCCGCTCTGTGGAATAGAGAGAACGATCAGCTGATGATCGAGTCATCGGCTGATCGTTCATTTAGGTTCAGACCTAAAATAGTCGTTCACCACCAGCGCATCGCTACTGTTGAATAGCGGTGCACGGCAGCGACTGACGATTTCAGCAGAACCATACATTACCTGTCCGGGCCGCAGGTCTTCTCCCGCTCCCGCGTGGCAGCATCGGCTTCGGAGCGGGCTGTCTGAACTGACAGACTGCTAAGCCAATCACTGTCCGGGACTGCTGCGGCCAGTGATTGGCTGAGCAGTCTGTCAGTTCAGACAGCCCCGCTCCGAAGCTGCCGTGGCTCGCGGAGCCGGAGGAAAAAAGACCTGCGGCTGGACAGGTAATGTATGAAGCAAGGGCTGCAAGGACATCGGTAACGATGTCCCTGCAGCCCTTGTTTCACGATCGGGGCAGTGGAATAGGCCCAGTAAACGAACAGAGATTTAGCAGATCTGCGCCCGTATACGTCGTTGATCAGGTCCTGCTCGTCCTGTGGAATAGGACCCTTAGTGCTGCAGGAGGAGAACTCCCCCTCTACTGCCAGTATAAGCTCCACCTCTAAACCTTGTGTCAGCCGCAAGTGGAAAGGATCAGGAGGAAAATGAACAAGTATTCTCTAAGAAGATTTCTACAAGAGCATGGAGAACCTTTCTTCTGTATACATCCAATACTGGATATAACATCCCTTCTCTTCAAAACTGTCAGGAAATCTACACTGTAGATACCGTGTTTCCCCGAAAGTAAGACCCTGTCTTACATTAATTTTACTCCCAAAAGTCCCACCCTGCCTTACTTTCGGGGGAGGCCTTACATTGGGAAAAAAAATGAAAAAAATATTTTTTTTAACAATAAAATTAACATTTATTAACGCTCCTCCATATTCCTCTCCTGTATACATCCCCATTCATTTCCCCCTTATTCCTCTTTGATCCTTTGGATTTCTCATGCTTCCTCCCACTCCTCCTTATTCCTTTCCTATCCTTCTTCTTATTCATTCCCCTCCATTTCCCCTGTTTCTTCTCATTCCACAGACACACATACACACCTTACCTTTCTTCTGTCTCAACGCGATTCCTCTGCGGTACCGGGCTGACGAGGTGACGTTCGGCCAATCAGCTGCGAGCCGGCTGACTGGCCAATCGCAGCTCGAGCTGACTGGCCAATCGCAGCTCGAGCAGCAGGATGCGCCGCAGGCCATTTACTGAAGGCGGAATACGGGCGGCTCCTGGATGGAGCGAGGTACCGTAGCAGTTCCTGTACTTTCCCCAGGGACCCCACCCATATGCGGCCTTACATTCCCCCCTCCCAGCTACCCTGCTCTACAATCGGGGGGTGCCCTACATTGGCGGACCCCCCCGAAACCCTCACCCTGCCTTACTTTCGGGGGGGTCCTACTTTCGGGGAAACACGGTAGTAGGGAAAGGGGTGGCAGAAATTGCAAACCACTAGAATAATTCTACAGGAATCAAAATGGAGGATTAACCAATTTCTGTAGTGGCCATCACATTCGCCAAACACAATGGAAAGTTTTATCCAGAATGGTCATTGGTGAGAACATGTGGACATCCAAAGCAGGCCAATATTACATTTTTAAAATAGAACTGCTATAAAAGGTGATATAAAGGATAAAAAAAATATATATATATATTTTTTTATTTTATTTTTTATTTATTTTACAGAATACTGACAGGGCTCACACTCATTGGCTCCTCCTGAATTTTTTCACTTTATTCAATGAGTGTGAGCCCTGTCACCAACGTGCAGTATAAAGTTTCACTTCTTTGGTATAAAGTTTCTACTTCTTTACTTTATGTATGTGCACACATCGGATTTTATCAACTTTCTACATACTACAACCTCTTTAACAGCATTACATGCACTGTATCTTGATCCCTGATATGCTGGAGGCCATTGTTTTATATTACTGTACTGTAATAGGTCAGGCTTATTCTTCTATAAGATTCACAACTATAAAGCATTACAAACCTAGTTTGTCCTCTTAGTATTTCCCTTTCTCTTTATCTGAGGATAGATATATGTTTATCCTAGGCAGGTTTATATTCAGTTATTGTAGATTTACCAACTACTTCTGCTGGGAGTTTGGACACAGGACACAGTATTCCAGATGTGATCTCACTAGAGCGCTATACAGCGGGATCACAATCTCCCTCTTCCTACTGGTTATACCTCTAGCTATACAGTCCATCATGCAATTTGCTTTCCCTACTGCCTGGTTGCACTGGTGACTCATTTTGAGGCTATGTTCACACAATGTACCTTTTATGAAAAAAAAAAAAACAGCCATTGTTTTCTATTAAAACAATGGCCTTTCTTTTCATAGTGAAATGTGTTGCACTGAAATCAATGCAAACAACGGCCATTGTTCACACAATGTATTGAACAACAGCCATTGTTTGCCAAGTCCGTTGAAATAATTGACACGTCAATTATTTCTGGCCGTTGTGCATTGAGTGCCAATCAATTGTAGTCAGTTGTGAACATAGCCTTTGCCCGTCAGAAATTACTACCCCTAAATCCTTCTCTTCTGAAGTCTTTGCCACTGATGAACAACTGATACGATAGTCAGATAGATGACTCCTCCTCCCTTGTGCATTTTTTTTTTACAACTGGAAACACTGAACTGAACAAAAATATCAACCCTGTTGCACACTTTTGTGTCATCAGCAAATAGACAAACCTTACCTACCAAACCTTCTCCTATGTCACTATCCTTATCTACCAAACCTTCTCTTCTGGCACTATCCTTCCCTACCAAGCCTTCTCCTATGTCACTATCCTTCCCTACCAAGCCTTCTCCTATGTCACTATCCTTACCTACCAAACCTTCTCCTATGTCAGTATCCTTACCTACCAAACCTTCTCCTATGTCACTATTCTTACCTACCAAACCTTCTCCTATGTCACTATTCTTACCTACCAAACCTTCTCTTCTGGCACTATCCTTCCCTACCAAGCCTTCTCCTATGTCACTATCCTTCCCTACCAAGCCTTCTCCTATGTCACTATCCTTACCTACCAAGCCTTCTCCTATGTCACTATTCTTACCTACCAAACCTTCTCCTATGTCACTATTCTTACCTACCAAACCTTCTCCTATGTCACTATCCTTACCTACCAAACCTTCTCCTATGTCACTATCCTTCCCTACCAAGCCTTCTCCTATGTCACTACCCTTACCTACCAAACCTTCTCCTATGTCACTATCCTTACATACCAAACCTTCTCCTATGTCACTTACAAACATATTAAAAAGAATGGGACGCAGCACAGACCCTTGTAGCCACCACTTGTAACCAGTCTCTGCTCGGAATATACACCATTAACAACAACCCTCTGATATCTATCCTTCAGCCAACCACAAATCCACTGAACTATCCAGGGGTTAAGACCAATTTTCTCTAACTTCTCTATCAGGTCATTATGTGGGAACTGTATTAAAAGTTTTGCTGACGTCAAGATAGGCGACATCCACAGCACCACCTTCATCCAGCACTTTTGTACCATAATCAAAGAAATCCGAGATTAGTCTGATGTGATCGGCCCGCAGTAAAGCCATGCTAATTTGGATCCATCAAGACTAGAGATAAGCGAACCAGGTTTGGGTTCGAGTCCATCCGAACCCGATCATTCAGCATTTGATTAGCGGTGGCTGCTGAACTTGGATAAAGCTCTAAGGTTAACTGGAAAACATGGATAGAGCCAATGACTATATCCATGTTTTCCACATAGCCTTAGGGCTTTATCCAACTTCAGCAGCCACCGCTAATCAAATGCAGCACCACTCCTCTTCAGTTTTAACGTAGGTTTTGCAACTCAGTCCCATTGAAGTGAATGGAGCTTGCAAACCATACCTGAACTGGAGAAAAGAAAGGTGCTGTCTCTGGAAAAAAAAATGGACATGTTTTTCTAACGTTGGATAAATAATAAATCAGTTTTTGTTCTATTCTATGTATATTGTTATTGGGACAGACATTTTTCCCGACAGCATTTAGAGAGATGCTTTACTGCAACCACATGGACCAGAAGTGGGTGGAGCATAATACTCTCCGGTGAGGTGTCAATCTCTGGGTTATG
Source organism: Dendropsophus ebraccatus (assembly GCF_027789765.1). NCBI lineage: Eukaryota > Metazoa > Chordata > Amphibia > Anura > Hylidae > Dendropsophus > Dendropsophus ebraccatus. Next base: position 116,801,959 of record NC_091459.1, read on the forward strand.
CCCTACCCTCTTAAAGGGGATGTCTGGAAAAAATAATTTTAAGATGTTATAGTCAAAAGTTATGAAAATTACTAAATAGACACTTATGGGGAAACGCACCTATAGTGCATGTTCTCTGCTGCTGCTACAGTCTGTCCCACTGCTGCAGCAGGTGTCAGCAGTTTATGTGACTTGACATCACCAACCTGAACCCGCCATGTTGTAATAAGTGCAGAGAAAAGGCACTATAGGTGCAATTTCCATAATAAGTCTTTATTAGCAATTTTCATAACTTTTGTTGGGCAATAACATATCTTAAAATTATTTTGCCCGGTCTTCCCCTTTAAGGCCTGCAACAGTTTTATTTTGAGTGTTCTTTTAAATAATCACTGTCACATTAAAAGGTTTGATTGGTTGGTGTGTCAGTGCTGAGACCCCACCAATCACTAGATATAATTGGGAGAAGTGCATATTAAAGAGATTATCCAGGCTTAGAAAAACATGGCCACATTCTCCAGAAACAGCACCTCTCCTGTCCTCAGTTTGAGTCTAGGTTTTGCAGCTTAGTTCCATTGTAGTGTATGGAGTTGAATTGTAATACCACACACAGGGGTGGTGCTGTTTCTGTATAGGTTTCATCTTCTCTACAGGCAAGAGTAAAGAAGAGCCAGACTCATGTGGGTGCACAGATACCTACCTGTTTTCCAGACTCATAGCTGCCACCACCGCTACCACCTCCTCCACCAAGCCTTTGCTTCACAAGAGACCGAAGAGCAGCTAACGCAGAGTCAACAATGGAGTCACTCGTTCTGCCGCCTGTAAAAGAATATGGAATATGCATTCAGAAAACTGAAGGCTTTAGCTGCTCAAAAGACTGAAAATGTATTCCAGTCCATCACCCCTGCAGTCCATCAGTGGAGAAAGGGTATAAGCATATAGTGCAGGGATGGGAAACCTTCGGCTCTCCAGCTGTTGCAAAACTACAATTCCCTTCATGCCTAAACAGCTAAAGCTTCTGCTGTCCAGGCATGATGGGAATTGTAGTTTTGCAACAGCTGGAGAGCCGGAGGTTTCCCATCCCTGATATAGAGACCCTATTCAGAGTATACAGGTGTCAAATGGATGACTCAGTCCTGTAGGAGTGGTGCGAAGCAGATTTCTGCTTGCCCGCTTACTCTATAGGCCTGCATGCTGGAAATGCAGAATGCAGCTGAAAATAAGGGAATAAACCAAAAAGTGGGGGCATCAGCATCACCACATTATTATTATTATTTTTTCCCCCAGGACAACCCTTATAAAACATAAAAAAGGCTATACTAACCTCTCCTGGTCCCCCTCAGAAGTTACGCAGATGCTGTTGGTCATCGGTTGGAACCTGCTTTTTCCTGGTTGCTCCAACCCCACAAGAATTGCCTGCCTCAGTCACTGCCAATAAGTGGCCACAGCCACTTATGCCTAAAAGGGGTAGTGGTGCTGGCATGTCAAAGGAAGAAGCGATGACCAACAGAGGACCAGGAGTGTCTGTGTGGCAGCAGCTGGAAACCACGGTAGGAGAGTACATCTTTTTTAAATTATATATATATATTTTTTACTCAATTTTATTAATGGGAGACTACAAAGCAGTATACAGGACAATATTGAGACCGTAAATATAAATTACACAAAAATACAACCATCAGTACCATACAGCCATAAAGTATACAAACCAGAAAACGAGAAGCCTCATAGCAGGGAAAGTAAGAAACCATCACTCAGGGGTTAACCCCATGTGGGTATATCAGACTCTGAGATATTTGTTAGGGGGGGAGCAGCACCATAGGTCCCATATTTTCCCGTATTTGGAAGGACACTGAATATTTAAATTATATATTTACATCACCGTCTAGGCTTCTAGAAAATTTCCCCTCCAGACTACCCCTTAAAAAGAATAAGAAAAAAAATTTTGGAGGCCAGAAGCCTCTACTGAAAACTCAGCCCCTTACCTTGATATTCCTCTGGCTTGTTCTTGTTTGCACCGAAGACCTTGATGGTTGGGTACCCTCTTATTCCAAACTGACCACCCATAGACTTGTGCTCATCACAATCCACCGCTCCCAACTTCACTATTCCCTGAAATTAACAACAGAGATGAGATAAGAGCCTGGTCACCTTCACGCCTTCTCTATAGACAGATATATATGATCCTCAACATCTCTGTAACAGACTAGATTACGTTCACTACTGATCACATCCACACACACAGAAGGTATTTTCCGGCGTATAAGGCGCCTGGGTTTATTAGACGCCCTTTGATTTTTAAGAAGATTGTCAGGGGTTTGCCTTATACGCCGACAAATGTTAACTGGTGCGGTCAGACAGGGGTTAGCCGCAGCTAAATAAAAAAAAAAAAAAAAAAAAAAAAAAAAAACTGTTACAGTCGTGCGTCTCCTGTCCTGTTCCCGGCACAGGCAGTGTGAGGTACACTACCTGTGTCAGAGATCCCCGAAGCTCTCCTGGGCTGCCGAGCATCTCTCTGGAGAAGCTCGGAGACGCTCAGCTGCCAGGACAACTTTGGGAGAATGACAGAGGCTTTGGGAACTTCCGGCGTCTCTGTCATCCTCCCGAAGCTCTCCTGGCAGCATCTCCGATTATATGCTCGGCTGCCCGGGAGAGCTTCGGGGATGTCTGGCGCAGGCAGTGTACCTCACACTGCCTGCGCCGGGATTGGGACAGGAGACGCTCGGCTGCCGGAACGGGTCACAGGTGAGTTAACGGTTTGTTTTTTTTATAGTGGTCGCCCCATATGGTGGGGATGCTGCCATTTTTCAGCTCCCTCCACCGTATATGGCAAGCATACACGGCGTATAAGGCGACCCCCGGCTTCTAAGATGATTTTTCAGTCTCAAAAAGTGTAAATATGCAAAATTTGTATATATTATTCCTGCTATTCTCTTTTGCTTCATATTAGCCTGTGTGAGGCAGCTACGTTATGTCTCACCCATCTCATACCCTGATTCCAGAGCCAGTCTTGATTGCTCAGGTCTAAAGTTCCTTTAGTTTATGAATCTTAAAAAGATCTGAGCAGATTATAGCAAACGTTATGCTCCTGTGTAAATGAGTGTTTTATATGTCTATAGTCTATTCAACACACATTTGCTCACACACAGACATTTACCTTTAAGGCAGTCGCAGCTTTCTTCCATTCGGGGGTCAGTCGCTGACAATGGCCGCACCTTTTAAAAGAAACCGCAATATGTTATCATAGGAGTTACACATTATACTGGTATAGTACTTCTATAGAAAAGTCTCATTAAAGAGGCCATAACATTTGATAACACACACACACACACACACACACACACTTTTTATTCCAGCTTGTCACTAGCGCTGTAGCCTTGCTAGATGCCGTGCTAGATCAAAAGTGTCAAACTCACAGCCCTCCAGCTGTTGCAAAACTACAATTCCCATTATGCCCAGATGACGGCCAAAGCTATAGATATCAAGGCATGATGGGAACTGTGGTTTTGCAACAGCTAGAGGGCCGCAGTTTGACACCTGTCACTTTTCCCTGGCTCTTAACCACATGTTAAAGATGGTCTCAGGATACAAGTTAATGGGACTTTCTTGGTAAGTGTCTGATCACTGGGAAGCCCACCAGTAAGCCCCTCACTGATCACAAGAACAGATATATCTGCTGATCCTGCATTTGAAGTGAGCAGCTGGTGGACATGCTGTCTGACGCTCTTTTTGGTTCTATGGATCGGCGGGGAGATTAGCCAGGCATGGCCCTAGGCTCTTTGTGTAGGTACCGTAGAGCTGAATGGAAAAAACAGCCTTCCTATCCGCACTAATGTCCCATATTCATGACCGGCTACCAGCGACTATACCCCAAAATTGTCCCCAATGGAGTAAAAGTGAAGGTGTAACCCAGAATTAAAAAAAAAATAAAATAAAAAGTACAGCTACTTTCTTGCTAAAACAGCACCACCCTTATCCTCAGGTTGTGTGTGGTATTACAATCCATCTCTATTTACTTTAAAGGAACCAAACTGCAATACCGAAGGAGAGGACAGAAGAGGTGCTGTTTCTGGAAGAAAGTGGTCATGTTTTTTCCTAAGCCTGGATAAGGGCCCTATTCCACCGGACGATTATCGTTCAGATTATCGTTAAATCGTTCGATTCTAAACGATAATTGTTTGGTTGAAATGCAGTTGATCGAGAAATCGTTGATCGCTTTATAAGACCTGGACCTATTTTTATCGTTGCTTGTTCTCAAAACATTCGCATTGAATAAGACATCATTTGGTCGTTCGCACTAGATACGAACGCAATAGCGAAGAAATAACGAACGCAAATATGATCATAAGTAACGATTATTGTTCCATGGAAATGAGTGAACGTTTTCCGGTCTTTCGCAATAGCGGTCGTTTGAGATCGTTAACTATTATGCGAACGATAATCGTCCGGTGGAATAGGGCCCTAACCCCTTTAAAGTTTTAAGGGATTAGTCACAAGACTCTCCCTGTGGGTAATGGTAGCCATACACATAAGATATCTGTCAGCAGTACACACGTTGGCTACCTATGATGTGACTAGTCTCTTAGAAGACGTCATTCACGGTCATATGGTGCGGGTAAGGCCTCTGCATTCTGCATTGGGAATAGGAGCTCGAAGTCTCGCTATCCCTGCTTCCCACATGTGGCTCTCCAGCTGTTGTGGAACTACAACTCCCAGTATGAAAAATGACAATGGTACAATACTCACCAGGGAGCATAGAACTCCACCAGCCATAAGCTGTCACTCTGGAGCACCTCTTTCTGGAAATTGGAGGGTGTTAACGTGACCACATCATCGCTGGGAGAGTATACACACTGCGCTGCGACAAACAGCGAGCAAATGACTGCGCCTGAAAGGAGATTAATTCAGGTTAATATGATGCTTGGAGGGGGGCGAACATATACTGCTCAAGGGATGAACAATATCTAGCTCTACAGCTGTTGCAAAACTACAACTCCAGGCCTGCGGCTGTCAGAGCATGCTGGGAGTTGTGGTTTTGCAAAGGTTAGAGGGCCAGAAGCTAGAGAATAGAAACGAATGTGTGCAGGGCCGCGCCTGTGATGAGGACGCAGTAGCACAGGTTGCATCACTTGGAAGTGTCCCATCTGGCACGCTGCAGAGTAAACACAGGAGAGTGTGGAATCGATGCTCCCGGCTTCTTCCAGGACTGACAGCTCATTGTAATCTTAGCCGGATTTTTTGCAAGGATCACTATAAATAAGCACCAATATGCCTGACAACCTAATTCATCTCAGGATCTGTCACAAGTAGGATGGGACTTACCGGGGTTCAATATTTAAGAAGAAACCCTTTAATGTTTCCTTTAAATACATTTTCCAGCATGGCGGCCATATACATTAGACATGACATGGCCCAACTGGCAGGAGCAGCTGACCATCTAATGCACGGACAGGGAACCTTGATCCCTCCAGCTGCTGCAAAACTACAATTCCCATGATTTTCAGATGGCTCCAGGCATGATGGGAATTGTAGTTTTGTTTTTGCAACAGCTGGAGGGTCAGAGGCTCCCCATCCCTGCTTTAATGTGAATGGTGTCCATGCAGATATTGGGGGAGGGGCGGATCAACTGGTTAGATTTTAGTATACCGGAACATTTTGTTGTCAGAGAGATAAGCCGTTACCTGGAGTTTAATGGTGCGTTTACACAGACAGATTTATCTGACAAATTTTTGAAGCCAAAGCCAGGAATGGATATGATAAGAGGAGGAATCTCAGTCTTTCCTTTATGACCTGTTCTCTGTTTATAGTCTGTTCTTGGCTTTGGCTTCAAAAAACTGTCAGATAAATCTGCCTGTGTAAACACACCATAAAGCCCCTATTACACGAGGCAGCTGTGAGGAGTAAACGAGTGCTGTCAGCGCACTTTGCTCCTTGTTCCCCACTCACTGCCGCCGCCATTACACACAGCGGCAGCGAACGGGTGAGTGCAGGGGAGGCCGCTGGGAGCTGCCCAAGTGATCGCTAGATCGTCCAAGCAGCCCATAGAGGACAGCGGCGGTCTGCTGCCGCCCCTCCTATTCCACGTAGCAACGGCAGCAGATCGCTGCCATCATTGTCGTTTGTCTTTCAACATGTTGAAAGACAAACAGCAGCAACGATCATCCAACATCGTTTATGTCGGCTGATCGTTACCTTCTATTACACTGGGTGATTAACGGCCGTATACGGCCAATAATCGTTTTGTGTAATAGGGCCTTAAGGCTATGTTCACACAATGTATTTTTTATGAGAAGAACGACCGTTGCTGGCGATTAAAACAACGGCCAATCTTGTTACATAAAAATACACTGCATTGAACTCTATGGGAACAGTGGCCATTGTTCACACGCCGTACTGAACAACGGCCGGCGTTCGCTATGGCTGCACAAATAATTGACTTGTCAATTATTTGCAGCCGCTAGTGCACTAACAAGTGTCGTTGTTCCCGCTCTGTGCACATGACATATGGCCGTTACGACCCCTGTACACTGTACACCCCTATATGGTTAATTGGATTGCAGGCACACCTAAACGCGCCGGCAATCAAACAGGAATAAAATGATGTTCCTGCTAACTATATCGGCTGCAGGAACATGTAAAACAGCCAATGTTTGCCAAAGGGGGCATTCACATGTCCGGAAAAAACTGTCCGTACATGAACAGTGTTCTGTGGACCGAAAATCTGAGCTTCCGGCATCATGATTCATTATGATGCCAGGAGCTCTGAAACAGTTTGAAAGTTTGTGCTACTATACCGACACAGTTGCACGGCTGTGTCAGTACAGTAGTGCAAACTTTTAAACCGTTACGCAGCGTCTCACTACAGGACACTCCACCAGTCCTAGATTCCTACTACATATACCACGGCCACCTTCTCGTATGTGAAGACTGAACAGGATTCACTGATTGGTAACTTTCGCTACAATTTAATCAATAAAGATCATTCGCTCTGGGAAGGTCTAGGTGTAGCCTTGGGCCGGTTTCACATCATAATATGATGCATTTTTGCTGCAGATCCTGGTGTGGCCGCCAATCCTAGGACCCGGAATGACAGGTGTCATGTCAGCTCATCAGCCTGGGGACCGATCATGTGTCATATACTTTAGATGGGGCCTCACTATGGTTCTAATAGAAAAATAATACCGCCATATAGCAGGTCACAATATAAAACCAATTATCATAATTGACAGATAGATGCATAGAAGCTGGGGGACTCTATTATGGATGCTCCCTTTACACTTTTAAGGATTTTCCATAGAAGACGGTTTGCCAACCCCAAGAAATCCGATCTCCTTGTAGATTGGTATTCTACTACCTGTGGCTGCAGAACTACAACCCTAAGCATGCTGGGAGTTGTAGTTTTGCAGGCACTGAGTAGGTGCAGGTTGGGGATCAATGCCCTGGAGAAGGATGATCACGTGACCAGAGAAGATGCACTGGAGGATGTCACTATAGAGACCATCACCTGGGTGCTCAGCGCTAAGGACAACACAGAGCAATCTCTGCATATAATATACTAGAGGACTACAAGGCAGAAGCTATGGAGCGCCGATAAGCCGATCCCCTTACCTAGCAGAATCCTGGCCATGCTGCCGCCGGCTCCGGTGCGTCCCCTGTGGTGTCTGGAGCGTCTGCCTGGACTTCGCCTGAGTACTGCACAGCTACACTCTCACCTTCCGCCGTGTCCGCAGCCCATTGGTCTCTGCCAGGATTCCATCATTAATATAGCCAATCAGAGGCGGCCGGGTAGCGCAGCCGCCATGGCCTCTCCCCCAGCTTTCCTCTGTCAGGGGCGAGCTGGGGCAATCTGATTGGCTGACGGCTGCTGACGCTCCGGAGTGGGCGGGGTATATTATTTCACGGAACGGAACGTGACGTCAGCGCTGAGAAGTTGGGCCGTGTTGGAGTTTGTGGTGTTCTCCTTTGTGTGTTGGTTTCCTGCCCTTTCCCCTTATCGTCCCCTCTAAGACCTGTTATTAGCTTCTTATCCTCCTTATCTCAGGCCGGGGTTTGCTTGTTGGCAGGGGTTGTGCCAGGGTAAAGAAACATGGCAGGAGTAAATACAGGAGGCGGATAATATAGCGGGTGTGTTGCGCCCTGTTCACATTATGTGTCATGTTGGTGTCCAATGCGTTATCCACAGAGCCATACAGGGGGTTTATCAATACCAGTACGCTAGTGTAAGAAAGTTACCATTTATTGCACAACTTTGTTGCATTTTAAGTTAATATTCCTGGAGGAGTCAGTTATATTGAAAAGCATTTAGCTTTACTAGATAAGTGGTCCAAACGATGGAGTTTAATGTTTACAAATGTAAAATAAGGCACTATGAAAGAAGGAATCCCCTGACTGTTATATCGGCAGTTCTATGTTGGCAAAGACTTCAGAAGAGAAGGATTTAGGGGCAGTGATTTCTTACAGCATTACAATGAGTCACCAGTGCAACCAGGTGGTAGGGAAAGCTAATTGTATGCTGGGCTATATATATATATATATATATATATATATATATATATATATATATATATAATGTATATGTATAATGGTATGCTGGGCTGTATATATATAATGGTACGCTGGGCTGTATGTGTATATATATATATATATATATATATATATATATATATATATTGGTATGCTGGGCTGTGTATATATAATGGTATTTTGGGCTGTATAACTAGAGGTATCACCATTAGGAAGAGGGAGATTGTGATCCCGCTGTATAGAGCTCTAGTGAGATCACATCTAGAATACTGTGTCCAGTTATGGAGACCTGACCTACATAAGGATATCGATAAAATAGAATGGGTCCAAAGACGGGCTCCAGAAATGGCGGACAGTCCAGGCAGCACCCCAGTATACCATTAGCATAGTTATACATATGTGGTCTTTAGGTTGCTCAGACCCCTTTTCTGTCTGAATTCAAAACTGATGTCTATTCGAAAAATGATTACAGTGCACAAAAATCCCCGGAGGTACACTTTAAGGGTCTAAATGTGTGTAGCTGGGTGAAAAGAAGGGAAAGGGGGACATGATCGAAACCTTTACATGTTTAAGGTTTTGTTAGGCCAGTTAGGCAGTTTCAGACTTTTGCAGACCTACGGACGGTTTGTTTCCCCACGGTCCTGGATTGTTTCCCCACCTGGCATGATGTATTAACATGCAGGCGGTGGGGGAACTTTTTCAATCTCCGTGGCACTGTTATTACATAGCCACAGAGATTCAAGTATTTTCCCCGCTGCCAGCATAATGTTGGTACATCATGACGGACAGGGAAACAATCCAGGACAGGCATTCACCGTACATAGGTCTGCAAAATTTACGGATGTATGAATGCAGCCTCGCTGTGGAGTGTTTGCCTCAGGATTCCAGGGGTTTTCCTCTGCTCCTGCACCCCATTGGTTGTAGCCCGCGGCGTCGTATCCATGTATACACTTGTACAAACAAAGGTGGGAGCTGCTAATAATCTACATATGGGATGCTGTCTATGTCCCAATTGCAGAACATATTCGAAATCAACACAGAAAGACAACAAATGGCGCACCCACAATCATATACCTAATAGATAAATATCCTTATTAACAAAAAATACAGCAATTTACACAACAAATGGACACACATTTAAAAACACCTAAAAACCCAATAAGGGTGAACCGAAACAGGGAAAGTGCATGAAAATATCTGTCGCTCCCACCGCAGCCCCTACACAGAAAGATCCTTCCAGGCCCTGTACAACATATGACAAAATGACCCTCAGACACTGTCACTAATAATAATACCTCCTAAAGTGCACGTGCTCACACAAATACATGAATAAATAAATACTCAATGGAAAAATTCATATATACATCCAAAAAAGTGACCCCGTGCTACAACACCCTACTCCCATAGAATCGGTACTGAGGAAAAAATGTTATTGCATAGAATAGCACCCAGGGCTCTGGAATGGGGCTCCAGACTGCAGACCCTACGCGTATCGTCACATCACGTGACTTCGTCAGGGGTAATGGTTCCACAGTGCATGCATCTTTATATATCCATTTGTCCGGAAATTGAATAAACTTGAACAAAAAACAGGTGTCCACACCACATTGCGTGACACGCACGCTGACATCCGCCATGTTGGCGATACACAGATACTCCCCCTCAGCTAATAAGGTACGGACACCTGTTTTTTGTTCAAGTTTATTCAATTTCCTGACAAATGGATATATAAAGATTAGAGATGAGCGAACCTGGAGCATCCTCGAGTCGATCCGAACCTGAACTTTCGGCATTTGATTAGCGGTGGCTGCTGAAGTTGGATAAAGCCCTAAGGCTATGTGGAAATCATGGATATAGTCATTGGCTGTATCCATGTTTTCCAGACAACCTTAGAGCTTTATCCAAGTTCAGCAGCCACCGCTAATCAAATGCCGAATGATCGGGTTCGGATCGACTCGAACCCGATTTGCTCATCTCTAATAAAGATGCATGTACTGTGGAACCATTACCCCTGACGAAGTCATGTGATGTGACGATACGCGTAAATTCTTAAGTGTTATTATCCCCCATGATTTTGTTCTCGGTGCACCTGTATTTCCTGCGCACAGCCGCACACCACAAGAAGCTGATATATAATGTGTCTACAGTATAAAGTTAGCCAAACATTTAGACGTGTACGGTAAGCATGAATTTTGCATGGAGATGGGTTAGAAGGAAGGTAAGCTGATTCCATGCACATCTAGCTGCAGTGTATCTCCCTAAGGCTATGTTCCCACACAGTAGTATTGCTCAGTATTATGCAACCAAAACCAGGAGTGGATTGAAAAACAATGCTCACACACTGTTGAAATTGAGTGGATGGCCACCATTTAATGTCAAATAATTGCTGTTATTTTAAAACAACCACTGTCTGAACATGGCCCAATAGTGTATTTACACAGACAGATTATCTGACAGATTTTTGAAGCCAAAGCCAGGAATAGATTTGAAAAGAGCAGAAATCTTAAACTTCCTTTATGACCTGTTCTCTGTTATAGTCTGTTCCTGGCTTTGGCTTCAAAAATCAGTCAAATAAATCTGTCTGTGTAGACCATTTAGGGAAGGTTATGCCAGCTGGAGGTCCAACCGTGTAAGGAGATCTGGGACTTTGATGGCGCTGACTGCATCAGATGGACATCACTCCTTTAATGATGGGAGTAGTAGTACTTGATGACATCAAGTACTACTACTCCCATCATTGAAGGAGTGATGTCCATCTGATGCAGTCAGCTGCACAAAAGTCCCGGATCTCCTTGCACGGTTAGACTTCCAGCTGGCATAACCTTCCCTTGATTCTCCTCCGGGATCTCCCGGCCCCGTGGACAGGCTGCCAGAGGCTCAATATTTGATTAAGCAATCGGCGGTGTCGGGCTCGTAGAACGACCACCCCAAGTGAGCGGCTCCAAAGCCACCATTTTTATTTGAATATCCAGTTTGCAGTAACACACTATGTGCGCCCCCGGTGTTTTCTAATCTCTACAGTTTTGTGAAGACCATTAAGACCATTAGGTATGTTGAAATCTAAAATTTCAGCCGTCCTCTTATTTAACATCTACCAATAGGAGGCCCTGAAACACATTAGACGATTGCATGGACCTGCCAATATTCCAAATTTAAAAACTAAATTTAATGTAATGTGTATGGTCAGTTTAAGAATGCCACTGCCAGACTGTTAGGCTGCCATCTTGCTGGTTATATAAGCCAGAAAATGACTGACCACAAAGACCATCTAGCCAGGTGGTTTTCTCCCCACCACAGAATGCAATAAACCAACAGATGTGGTGGCCAGAGCAGGTTGAGGGTGCCTTTACATGTAATGGATCCACAGTGGATTTCTCGCAGCGAGATACGCTGCGGATCCCTGCCTGTACACTCTATGGGCAGACAAACTCCCAGCGGGATGGATATCCCACTGTATGTCAGCAGCCCGCCCTGTTAACCCCCGCCGCCAGAGCGTATACATCACCTGCTCCACCCTCCGGCTTGCTTTGGGGCTCCCAGCACGTCCCGCTCACAGCGCACTGATTGGCTGTGCAGGACGTGAAGACGCCGGTCAAAATTATAAGTAATTGGTTTCCCTTAGCTTATACAACAGCAACATATTCCAAAGCACTGTACACTCACCGTATAGATCAGTCACTGCCCCCAGTGGGGCTCACAATCTAATTCCCCCGATGTCCATTCTTTGTAGGTGGGAAAGCGTGTAAAAACTGGAGTGTATGAAATACTTATTTTTCGAGTCCTGGGAAACTGGGAGAAGTTTCCCAGGACTGGGTCCATCTTTCCCCAGCACCCTGGGAGGAGTGGCAGGGAGTGGAGCATAGCCTGCAGCCTAACAGACAGATTATTATTTCTTATGGGAAAATCTGCTTTGATATACGAGTGATTTGGATTACAAGCACGTTCCTGGAACAAATTATGCTCATGATCCAAGGTTTCACTGTGAATGTTATCTAAGCCAATGAGAACAAATCTGACATTTAAGGATCGACGCCTGATCTTACTTCTAAGTGTTTATCAATTGTCTATGTCGGCGCCGAATGTTCCAATACTTCTCTTTGTAGGTGGATAGTATGTCCATGTGACTATAAATAAGAGGCAATTTTCATATTAAATTTGACATTATTAGTTGCTATTAGCTGTAGACTTCGGATTAAATGTGATACAAGTTTTTAAAGGTTAATAATACGTTCTTCACAATAGCTTACAATATACTGTGCCAGAACGTTGAATGGTGCTCCACCTTTGGAAGTCACCAGCCGTTCCCTCAGAACAGTAGGGGACATTGATGGCCTCTTTTCACTCATGGCAGACAGAGCTATAGACTGTATTAAGCCCTTAAAGACAGAGCCAATTTTCATTTTTTCCTCCTCGTGTTTAAAAGGCCATAGCAGTTGCATTTTTTCACCTACAGACCCACATGAGCCCTTATTTTTTGCGCCACTAATTTTACTTTGCAATGGCAGACTTTTTGCATAAAATATGCTGTGAAAACAGAAAAAAAATTATAGGCGCAGTGAAATTAAAATAGGGTAAAACTGACATGTTATATATGTTCCTCATGTCGGTATGATTACAATGATATGCAACTTGCATAACTTTTATATTCAATGGTTTTTAATAAAAAATAAAACCTTTTAAAGAAAATAAATGTTCCTTAAAATTGCTCTCCTTTGGTCTATGGGGCTGTGTGAGGTGTCATTTTTTGCGACATGATCTGTACTTTCTATCGGTACCTTACTTGCATATATGCAACTTTTTGATCGCTTTGGTGGGTTTTTGCACTTCCGCCATTTACCATACGAGATCAGCGGTAGGATAATTTAATAGTTCGGGCAATTACGCACGCGGCCATACCAAATATGTTTATTTATTTATTTACTTATTTTTATTTAGAAAATTAGAAAAGGAGGGGGGGTGATTCAAACTTTTATTAAAGGAGGGGTGTTTTTACTAATAAAAAAAACCCTTTTACATTAATTAGAAGTTCCCCTGGGACTTGGTAGACCTTAATGAAAGCCAGAATTCCTCCTTAGGCTGGACAAATCCAAAAACAAAGCCACAAAAAACGCCTAACAAATTACCAACAGAATTCACTGAGATAGGGTATAAGGAAATAAGATCTAAAATATAACTTTTAATGATCTTCATATAAAATAAATAACCAAAAATGAAAACCAGACATAAACCAAAAGTGCCCTCTCCTACACAGACCAAGATATATGAATAAGGCTATCATAAACCGCACAAATCTCCTAGAAAATTGATAGCTCACACAAAATATACTAAACAATATAAACTTTATTATTAATTCATGTGAAGTTCATAAAAACACACATATGACTTTCAAGACATACAAACAGATTTTGGCAGGTGACATAGGCAGACCACAGAGATCACCCGGACAGGGATAAATAGTAAAAAGAAGCACGGTACATTTAGTCAGCGGTCCAACCATAAAGTGCAGTTACTACAAAGTGCATAATGCCACGGATACAATATCCAATGAATAAATATGCAGCAGCAATCAGGGTATGTATTAAGGTACAAGAATACTAGGGCGATGTATACATGTAAACACTCCAACAACTGAACGGCTGCTACTACATATGTACAAAGTGGGGGCAACGGTGCCTAACCAGCTTCTCAAAGGAAATCACAGGCTAATGCCCAGTATACCTTAAGTCCAGGGACAGCGTGGTCCTCCTCCTTCCCCAACGCACGTTTCGCGTTCGCTTGATCACGGGGCGTGGCTACACTCACTACCCTCCCAGTTTATATACACATCAGCCGTGCTTCCATCATTGGACGCTTCCGTCATGCGTCCCGCGTCATCACGCCACTGACGTAGCGCCGCTCCGTTCGTCCGCCCACCCCCAGTGACGTAGTCACATGACGGTGGGACACACAAACATCAAGGCGACGCGTTGCCATGGTGCGACGTACGCTCGACGCACTGAGTTCAGCGTCCCATGTAAGAACGGCTGATGGAACCCACCTAGGTGTGTGACTAAAATGAATGAGAAGCAGGTTATCATTGCCGAGTCTAGGTATATAGTATATATTGGGAGAATGTAGTAGAAATGGGCATGTACATTGAAAATAATAAGAGTGAAAACCATATAGTGCAATTGTTGAATATAAATATGTGTATAAATTTCATCAAAACAACTACAAATATATATAGAAAAAATATATATATAAATATAATTGGAAGTATTAGTGAATAATAAAACAATATATATATATATAATAAGTAATATAAACAAAAATATCAGAATTGTGACATGTGAATGTGTAATTAATGAAATATATAAATACATATAAATGAATAAAAAAAAAAAAAAATTTATATAAAAATAAAAATAATGAATGCAGAATATGTGTGCATAAAAATATGAAACTGCAGTATATACACTGCAGTATATGAAACTACAATATGTGTACAAGTGAAAACCGAATAGCATGAATCGTTTATATGTGCCCATGTGACGGAAAATACATAACAAGTGCCAAATATGGAAAGTGCTGAAAAATAAATAGAAGAAAAATATATATACCCCCCCCCCCCCCCCCCCCCCCCCCCCCCCCGCCCACTAAACAGTGATCCAACATACCCATACCACTCCCAATGTACCAACAATAGAGACATGAAAAACCACATATACAGGCAGTCCAACACTCTATATTTAAATTTTCTTCTGAATTCAAGACATCAGCTTCTCGTTCGCTTAGGCGGGCAAAGGACAATTGAGGGCAGAAAAGGCATCAAC
Source organism: Dendropsophus ebraccatus (assembly GCF_027789765.1). Classification (NCBI taxonomy): domain Eukaryota; kingdom Metazoa; phylum Chordata; class Amphibia; order Anura; family Hylidae; genus Dendropsophus; species Dendropsophus ebraccatus. The sequence continues at coordinate 116,817,270 of NC_091459.1, forward strand.
AATCTAGAAACATAATAAAAAAATATTAAAATCATGAATATAAAAACAAAAACAAACAACAAGAGTAGTACCAACATCATATGGACTACCTATGATCTACAGGAAGGGGGCAAAACTCAGGACTTCATTTAATCCTTTTGGGCGTATACAGTCAATCTTTGTAATCCATCGGGTTTCCAGTTGGGCCAATCGCTTCTTCCAATCTCCTCCTCGGTTTCCTATGTATATCTTATCTATTCCACGAATCTTCAATCCACTTGGGTCGCACTGATGTACTATCTTAAAATGTCTTGGTATCGGTTTCAATGTAGTCAGGTCATCCTCTTCTCTGGCTCTCACAATATCATGAACGTGTTCTCTCACGCGGATCTTTAATTGTCGTGAGGTTAGTCCCACATAAATTAAATCACAGGGGCATTTGGCATAATAGATAACCCCTTCTGATTTACAGTCAATGTGTTGAGTAATTTTAAATGTCTTGGAACCATCACTTGATGTAAATTCCTCCGCTTTCTCCACATTAGGGCATGCGACACACCTACCACAAGGTGAGCAACCCCATTTGGGTCCCTTGGATCCAAAAACATTTCTCAGTGATACCCCTCTGTGATAACTGTGGACCAATTCGTCCCTCAGATTTTTCGCCCGTTGGTACGTAATTGACGGGTAATCTCCAATCCATTTTTTAATGTTGGGGTCCGATTGCAGAATTGGCCAGTGTTTTGCAAGAGTAGATTTCATTTGGTACCACTGAGAATTAAAAGGGGTTATGAATCTCACCACATCTTGTTGGTTAGTTTTTTTCTTCTTTGGGATAAGCAGTTCTTTTCTTTGTACGGATTTAGCGCGGTCCAGGCCCTTCCTGACACTTCTTTTGCTATAACCTCTTTCATAGAAACGTCTTGATAGATCATCGGCCTGTTGGAGAAAGGAGGCATCGTCAGAACAGAGTCGCCGTGCCCTTAAAAACTGGCCCACTGGAATCCCGCGCTTCGTGGGCTCCGGATGGAATGATGATGCATGAAGCAGGGAATTTACTGAAGTACTTTTTCTGAAGAGATCAGTCTGTACATACCCGGAGTGATCCCTCTTAATCAGGATATCCAGAAATTCCACACATTGTTGACTATGTTTCATGGTGAGTCGGATGTTTTTGTTATTATTATTCAAATCTGTCATGAATTGTCGTAAATCTTCCTCTGTACCCTGCCAAATCAGAAGGACATCATCAATAAACCGTGTCCAAAAGTGGACCTTTTCAATATTAGCGACTGGATGTATCAAAAAAATGTCTCTTTCCCACAGCCCCAGGAACAAATTTGCGTATGAGGGCGCACAAGCCGCCCCCATCGCAGTTCCCTGGAGCTGTAGGTACAGTGTTTCCTTGAAGAGGAAAAAATTGTGTGTTAATATGAACTCCAAAGAGCTCATCAGGAATTCGACCACTTTGGGATCAATGGCGCTCATTCTCAAAAAGTATTCGGCTGCCTCTAGACCATCTTTGTGCGATATGGAGGTATATAATGCCTCCACATCACACGTCACCAGCCACATATCTTTCTCAAGGAACACTTGGTCCAATTTTTTTAGGACATCCCCAGAGTCACGAATATGGGATGGCAAATCCTCCACCAGGGGTTTGAGGTACGTATCCACGTACCTGCAAAGTGGTTCGCATAAGCTCTCATTCCCCGACACAATAGGTCGTCCTGGTGGTGTCTTCAAATCCTTGTGAACCTTCGGTAATAAATAGAAGCATGCCATTCTCGGATGTTCTACAAATAAACAATCAAAAGTCTGCTTTGTAATGACGCCGTTCATCATGGCATCCTGTAACAGATATGACAATTCCAATTGGAATGTTTTTGTGGGATTGAAAGTCAATCTTTTATAACATATCTGATTACGTAGTTGTCTCAATGCCTCTCTCTCATACATTGGGACTGGCCAGACCACTATGTTCCCCCCTTTATCGGCTGGTTTGAATAGTACATCTTTCATCCCTTTCAATTCTACCAGTGCAGTTCTTTGTTCCCTCGTAAGGTTATCATTCGTCACCCTAGATGTCATTTTCTTAAAATCATCACTCACCAATTGCACAAAGATATCGACACTGGGGCACAAATTTAGTGGGGGGAACCGTTTAGATTTAGGGGTCAATTGGTGTGTTTTCTTACCTGTATCTTCCTCTTTTACAGATGACTCCTCCAGCAATTCCTCCAGAATTGAGATAGCTGCTGCTTCCTGTGTGTTCCAGGTGGGATCAGAGATATGTGGTTTTTCATGTAACTTCTTTAAAATCAACTTCCGTGCAAACAACTGTAGGTCTTTTAGTGCTGTAAATGTATCAAAGGAGGCCGTCGGTGAAAATGTTAGACCCAGCCCAAGTACCTCCAATTGTGGAGGTGTTAGAACCACTTCTGATAGATTAATCACCTGTATTTGTTGAGAATGATCACTTACCTTGAGGGGTCGTTTCTGATCACCTCCTCGTCTATATGTGTCCTCCTTCTTTCTCTTTGCTCCACGATATCGTTGGTAATCATGGCCTCGTGCAGCCGGAGTCTCACACTCTACAGATGAAATGGAAGTGACTGATGACGCTCTTGATAATGTTTGTTGTCTCACTCTACCATGATGCCACTTATACACTTTATTAGCCTGAAAATCTCCCAGATCTCTCTGAAATTTCTTCATTTTCTGGTTTTGGATTTCACTCTCCCACGTTGGATATTGTGAGTCCAGATCTTTTTTGAATTTTTCCATATTCCCTGGTGACATCTCTTTTAACAGTTTACCTTGGATTTCTGCGATCTCTCCTTCTAAAGTCTCAAGGCTCTTCTTATTCATCCCGATTAGCAATTCAATAAAATTTCTAGAGCATGTGTTGCATGATTCTTCCCATCTCGTCCGGACAAAGGTGTCCTCCACCGGGAATGATGGGAAGACTTGTATACGCAGACCCCTTGGTATTAGGTTTTTAAGTAGATAATTTTCCAAAGTGGCCTTATTCCACCAAATTCGCATCCTTTTATGCAATAGCTGTTTTAAAGTGTTTTGCATTTCCTGAATTTGCCCACCATCACTGCTTCCACCCTGCCAATCTGTTTTAAAAATACCATCTATTTGGGTCAACCAAGTTGAATCCCTCTCATTTAGATCCATGGTCAATTTCTGCAAAAAAACACAGAAAATAATTACCCTCTCCTACACAGACCAAGATATATGAATAAGGCTATCATAAACCGCACAAATCTCCTAGAAAATTGATAGCTCACACAAAATATACTAAACAATATAAACTTTATTATTAATTCATGTGAAGTTCATAAAAACACACATATGACTTTCAAGACATACAAACAGATTTTGGCAGGTGACATAGGCAGACCACAGAGATCACCCGGACAGGGATAAATAGTAAAAAGAAGCACGGTACATTTAGTCAGCGGTCCAACCATAAAGTGCAGTTACTACAAAGTGCATAATGCCACGGATACAATATCCAATGAATAAATATGCAGCAGCAATCAGGGTATGTATTAAGGTACAAGAATACTAGGGCGATGTATACATGTAAACACTCCAACAACTGAACGGCTGCTACTACATATGTACAAAGTGGGGGCAACGGTGCCTAACCAGCTTCTCAAAGGAAATCACAGGCTAATGCCCAGTATACCTTAAGTCCAGGGACAGCGTGGTCCTCCTCCTTCCCCAACGCACGTTTCGCGTTCGCTTGATCACGGGGCGTGGCTACACTCACTACCCTCCCAGTTTATATACACATCAGCCGTGCTTCCATCATTGGACGCTTCCGTCATGCGTCCCGCGTCATCACGCCACTGACGTAGCGCCGCTCCGTTCGTCCGCCCACCCCCAGTGACGTAGTCACATGACGGTGGGACACACAAACATCAAGGCGACGCGTTGCCATGGTGCGACGTACGCTCGACGCACTGAGTTCAGCGTCCCATGTAAGAACGGCTGATGGAACCCACCTAGGTGTGTGACTAAAATGAATGAGAAGCAGGTTATCATTGCCGAGTCTAGGTATATAGTATATATTGGGAGAATGTAGTAGAAATGGGCATGTACATTGAAAATAATAAGAGTGAAAACCATATAGTGCAATTGTTGAATATAAATATGTGTATAAATTTCATCAAAACAACTACAAATATATATAGAAAAAATATATATATAAATATAATTGGAAGTATTAGTGAATAATAAAACAATATATATATATATAATAAGTAATATAAACAAAAATATCAGAATTGTGACATGTGAATGTGTAATTAATGAAATATATAAATACATATAAATGAATAAAAAAAAAATTTATATAAAAATAAAAATAATGAATGCAGAATATGTGTGCATAAAAATATGAAACTGCAGTATATACACTGCAGTATATGAAACTACAATATGTGTACAAGTGAAAACCGAATAGCATGAATCGTTTATATGTGCCCATGTGACGGAAAATACATAACAAGTGCCAAATATGGAAAGTGCTGAAAAATAAATAGAAGAAAAATATATATACCCCCCCCCCCCCCCCCCCCCCCCGCCCACTAAACAGTGATCCAACATACCCATACCACTCCCAATGTACCAACAATAGAGACATGAAAAACCACATATACAGGCAGTCCAACACTCTATATTTAAATTTTCTTCTGAATTCAAGACATCAGCTTCTCGTTCGCTTAGGCGGGCAAAGGACAATTGAGGGCAGAAAAGGCATCAACAATCTAGAAACATAATAAAAAAATATTAAAATCATGAATATAAAAACAAAAACAAACAACAAGAGTAGTACCAACATCATATGGACTACCTATGATCTACAGGAAGGGGGCAAAACTCAGGACTTCATTTAATCCTTTTGGGCGTATACAGTCAATCTTTGTAATCCATCGGGTTTCCAGTTGGGCCAATCGCTTCTTCCAATCTCCTCCTCGGTTTCCTATGTATATCTTATCTATTCCACGAATCTTCAATCCACTTGGGTCGCACTGATGTACTATCTTAAAATGTCTTGGTATCGGTTTCAATGTAGTCAGGTCATCCTCTTCTCTGGCTCTCACAATATCATGAACGTGTTCTCTCACGCGGATCTTTAATTGTCGTGAGGTTAGTCCCACATAAATTAAATCACAGGGGCATTTGGCATAATAGATAACCCCTTCTGATTTACAGTCAATGTGTTGAGTAATTTTAAATGTCTTGGAACCATCACTTGATGTAAATTCCTCCGCTTTCTCCACATTAGGGCATGCGACACACCTACCACAAGGTGAGCAACCCCATTTGGGTCCCTTGGATCCAAAAACATTTCTCAGTGATACCCCTCTGTGATAACTGTGGACCAATTCGTCCCTCAGATTTTTCGCCCGTTGGTACGTAATTGACGGGTAATCTCCAATCCATTTTTTAATGTTGGGGTCCGATTGCAGAATTGGCCAGTGTTTTGCAAGAGTAGATTTCATTTGGTACCACTGAGAATTAAAAGGGGTTATGAATCTCACCACATCTTGTTGGTTAGTTTTTTTCTTCTTTGGGATAAGCAGTTCTTTTCTTTGTACGGATTTAGCGCGGTCCAGGCCCTTCCTGACACTTCTTTTGCTATAACCTCTTTCATAGAAACGTCTTGATAGATCATCGGCCTGTTGGAGAAAGGAGGCATCGTCAGAACAGAGTCGCCGTGCCCTTAAAAACTGGCCCACTGGAATCCCGCGCTTCGTGGGCTCCGGATGGAATGATGATGCATGAAGCAGGGAATTTACTGAAGTACTTTTTCTGAAGAGATCAGTCTGTACATACCCGGAGTGATCCCTCTTAATCAGGATATCCAGAAATTCCACACATTGTTGACTATGTTTCATGGTGAGTCGGATGTTTTTGTTATTATTATTCAAATCTGTCATGAATTGTCGTAAATCTTCCTCTGTACCCTGCCAAATCAGAAGGACATCATCAATAAACCGTGTCCAAAAGTGGACCTTTTCAATATTAGCGACTGGATGTATCAAAAAAATGTCTCTTTCCCACAGCCCCAGGAACAAATTTGCGTATGAGGGCGCACAAGCCGCCCCCATCGCAGTTCCCTGGGGCTGTAGGTACAGTGTTTCCTTGAAGAGGAAAAAATTGTGTGTTAATATGAACTCCAAAGAGCTCATCAGGAATTCGACCACTTTGGGATCAATGGCGCTCATTCTCAAAAAGTATTCGGCTGCCTCTAGACCATCTTTGTGCGATATGGAGGTATATAATGCCTCCACATCACACGTCACCAGCCACATATCTTTCTCAAGGAACACTTGGTCCAATTTTTTTAGGACATCCCCAGAGTCACGAATATGGGATGGCAAATCCTCCACCAGGGGTTTGAGGTACGTATCCACGTACCTGCAAAGTGGTTCGCATAAGCTCTCATTCCCCGACACAATAGGTCGTCCTGGTGGTGTCTTCAAATCCTTGTGAACCTTCGGTAATAAATAGAAGCATGCCATTCTCGGATGTTCTACAAATAAACAATCAAAAGTCTGCTTTGTAATGACGCCGTTCATCATGGCATCCTGTAACAGATATGACAATTCCAATTGGAATGTTTTTGTGGGATTGAAAGTCAATCTTTTATAACATATCTGATTACGTAGTTGTCTCAATGCCTCTCTCTCATACATTGGGACTGGCCAGACCACTATGTTCCCCCCTTTATCGGCTGGTTTGAATAGTACATCTTTCATCCCTTTCAATTCTACCAGTGCAGTTCTTTGTTCCCTCGTAAGAACTGCATACGTGCAGTCTTTACCCTTTCCTTTTCTTTTTTGTTTGCTTAGTGGCACTTGAATATCTTTTTGATCCCCTGATGATTCCCCCTACGGGAGATGAAATGCATTGGGACACAGCCACGTGTATTAGTAGGGTTTAACTAGGGATGCTAGGAGTGAGTGTGGCGGAGTCGCCCTTTTTAGGGCGGGAGCTCTGTCTGGAGGGACAGATTTAATAGGGTGTAATAGGACACTGTCAGGGACCGGCTGTCCTATCTCCCATTTGTGTATACACTCTACTGTGTTTTCTCCTATTCACCTTACCGGGAGATCTCAGCCGCCTACGTGGAATCCATTCAGAATTAAGGACAGCTTTGGCGATGTGAATGGTCCACGGCCACTCCAAGTTATTCCGATTCAGCAGCCACCGTTGAGCGGTAAGATAAACATTTTCCTAGTTTTGGCACTTTTGGTTTATGTCTGGTTTTCATTTTTGGTTATTTATTTTATATGAAGATCATTAAAAGTTATATTTTAGATCTTATTTCCTTATACCCTATCTCAGTGAATTCTCCTTAGGCTGGAGGATAAACTAGAGAAATCAGGTATCCGAAAGGTTCTCCTAGGTATTCTCCTAGATTCCCACGAACAGATAACAGATATATGGAGCCTATATGGATCTTTTCCAGATGTTATCTCACAAATGGGGTCTACCGCCGATAGATTTATTTGCGAACAGGCACAGCAAGAAAGTAGAGAAGTTCTCTCTAAATCCAAAAGAAGGACCTGTGGCAGTGGACGGTCTGACCTTGGAACTACAGCCTCGCCTAGGGGTTCATGCCAATTCCACTAATACCCAGAACACTACAAAAGATCTTGACAGAAAAAGTCATGGTGATTCTTCTGGTTCATTATTGTCCGAGAAGAGTGTGGTTCGGCCTACTTCCGGAGTTGGCACTGGAACCTCCAGTCCACCTAAAGTACCTATTCTACATCTGGACTTGTCCAAACTTTAGCTATCAGCCTGGATCTTGAGAGGTCCATGTTAAGTAGAGGACTTTCTGAGGATGTCATCTCTATTCTTCAAAAGAGTAGAAAACAGATCATAGTCACCCTATAGTATGGAAAGTGTTTGCGTCACGGTGCCCATCCCATCTTCTGTTTCCAGCCAAGCCAAATATTCCATAAATCTTGGATTTCCTCCACGCAGGAAATGGGTCTTAAACCAGCCACACCGAAGGTCCAGATATGACCATTATTGGCTATTTATGACTCAAACATAGCAGACCACAGATGGGTGAAGAGAGTTATCAAAAGTGATCATCTAGAATGAATCCATCCTTAAAAACCCTGCATCCTCCTTGGGACCTTAACATAGTCTTAGAGGTCCTCATTGCGCCCCTTTTGAACCTATTAAGGACTCATGCCTGAGATATCTTGCTTTCAAAACAGCTTTTTTGATAACCATTGTCTCAGCCAGACAGGTCAGTGAGATCCAGTCCCGCATCAGAGAATCATATTTTACTATCATGGACGACAGGAGGAATCCCCCGCCCCTCTATGACGCGGCTCCATTGATTCTAACGGAGCCGTGTCATAGAGGGGCGGGGGGATTCCTCCCACTGGGGGAGGCCCAGCCTGCCTCCAGTTCTTCAGCCCTGGCCCGGTACCTGTGGATAGAACGACGCTGTACATGGGAACTAGGCCGCAGTTTAATAAATGGACCGCAGCACCGGCGCCGATCTATTTGTGGCTCATGTTAAAGCAAATGTACCTGATGGTACATTTACTTTAAACATACCGTATAAATCCCAGGCCAGGACCCTTCTACCCACTCTGCTGTGGTAGGGACAGTTCCTCCTGGCTTCTGGGGACGGCCAAACCAGGGGGTCCTACTTTAGCAATAGGCAGGGTATAACAAGATAACAGTTTTTTTTAATCACACCATATACACTCACCGGCCACTTTATTAGGTACACCTGTCCAACTGCACGTTACCACTTAATTTCTAATCAGCCAATCACATGGCGGCAACTCAGTGCATTTAGGCATGTAGACATGGTCAAGACAATCTCCTGCAGTTCAAACCGAGCATCAGTATGGGGAAGAAAGGTGATTTGAGTGCCTTTGAACGTGGCATGGTTGTTGGTGCCAGAAGGGCTGGTCTGAGTATTTCAGAAACTGGTGATCTACTGGGATTTTCATGCACAACCATCTCTAGGGTTTACAGAGAATGGTCCGAAAAAGAAAAAACATCCAGTGAGCGGCAATTCTGTGGGCGGAAATGCCTTGTTGATGCCAGAGGTCAGAGGAGAATGGGCAGACTGGTTCGAGCTGATAGAAAGGCAACAGTGACTCAAATAGCCAACCGTTACAACCAAGGTAGGCAGAAGAGCACCTCTGAACGCACTGTACGTCGAACTTTGAGGCAGATGGGCTACAGCAGCAGAAGACCACACCGGGTGCCACTCCTTTCAGCTAAGAACAGGAAACTGAGGCTACAATTTGCACAAGCTCATCGAAATTGGACAGTAGAAGATTGGAAAAACGTTGCCTGGTCTGATGAGTCTCGATTTCTGATGCGACATTCGGATGGTAGGGTCAGAATTTGGCGTCAACAACATGAAAGCATGGATCCATCCTGCCTTGCATCAACGGTTCAGGCTGGTGGTGGTGGTGTCATGGTGTGGGGAATATTTTCTTTGCACTCTTTGGGCCCCTTGGTACCAATTGAGCATCGTTGCAACGCCACAGCCTACCTGAGTATTGTTGCTGACCATGTCCATCCCTTTATGACCACAATGTACCCAACATCTGATGGCTACTTTCAGCAGGATAATGCGCCATGTCATAAAGCTAGAATCATCTCAGACTGCTTTCTTGAACATGACAATGAGTTCACTGTACTCAAATGGCCTCCACAGTCACCAGATCTCAATCCAATAGAGCATCTTTGGGATGTGGGAACGGGAGATTGGCATCATGGATGTGCAGCCGACAAATCTGCGGCAACTGTTGTGAAGGTATATAATAATATACATATATATAAAAAACCATTGCTATTCCTTAACTTCAGTCTCAGCCCAATATATATTTAGCATATGGAATCTGCGGGTGAAGGTTTTCTGTTTCTGCCATGCTGCTGGACAACAGACCCTCTTGTCAATCAAGCTATACCATCCTGGATGTATTGAGAGGAGCCCTGGCTCTAAATGGAAGTACCAGACCATTGCTGTGAAGTTATAATTATGCAAAGAACTGTGCCCTGTCTCTGGACTGTAACCAATGAGAACTTAACATGTATATTCTTGTCCATTTTGAGCCCACCCTAAACTGTATAAGACCCCACTGTATTTGCAATAAAGTGGTGCACCCTGCTGAGAGAGGAGCGATACCAACGCACGTGTTTGGTGTTATTTTCTCACTGCCGGCCTCAGCGTTATAATTTGGACAGGGATGGTCATTCGAAGAGGGGTGATACAAATCACCCAAATCACCCTTTCAGTGGCGCCTAGAACGTGGGGCCTGAGGTCTTCATGGGACAATTGATCGCGAGGACCGACAACTTGCTACATACTGGATGACCCCAGGACCTGCCTAAATTAGGAGGCTGATCACCTCCACTAAAACACGGTAAGTCTGCTGATTTTTTATAAATCTGTGGCTTATGCGTGTATTAGACGGTCCTTGGGAAACTGGGTGTGGCTATATCGATCCTTTAGATCAGGACTGAACAGCCAGTTTTATTGTCCCTGTTGTACTGACCCAAGAACCCTTATTGTGTATATGTATATATATATGTATATATACTGCCGTACCGAATGACCATACCCTGGGTTGGTGGAAGTGGTTTCCCTTAGGAACTGTGTGACTGAGGACTCATTGTTGGAGGACTCTTTTGAGGTGAAGACTCTTGGTTAGAGGACTCTTGGTTAGAGGAATGGTTACAGTTATCGGTTGTTCATTTTTACTGTGTCAGTGACATTTTATATGTCCAGGAACTGTGAGGGACCTCTGGGGATTATTAAGTCGTGCTCCACACTGTGGGGGACATGGGACCTTGTTGTGTATAAATTGGACCCTACATTGTGGAGGACGCGGGATCTCTACAGGTAATCTCTACAGGTAACCGCCTCCTGTTGAGACCGATAGATTAGCTACGGTAATAACACGAGGAGTAGGCTGACGCAGGGAGACTGGGCGTGGTGTGACGCGGAAGTAGGAAATTCACTCAGTTGCTCAGTTTTTGGGGGTTACTGAACTCCAAAGGGAAGATTATGACTGTATTGATTACTCTGTCTGAGGAAGGTTGTGATTTTTCTTTTTTGCTGTTTTTTGTATTTTTACGGGCGTCAGCAAAGCTTCCTGGACAGTGTGTGTGACCTTTTGGTCTCACACGCAGGATATTTTTGTACACAGGATAGCATTCGGTGTAATCCGATATTCACCTTGTGAAACAATTTGGGATTAGACCTGATTGAATCACGGGGGAAGAAACAAGCTGACACCTGGACGGCGGTGTAGGGGAACCAGTCATAGTCCCCTGCGGGGAACAGAAACCAACAAACATAATGAAAGGCTTACGATTTTTGTTTAAGCCAAAAGTGTGTCTTGAGGGATACAAGACTCCAGTGGAGTTGGTGGTTTGTAGAGATAAAAAGCTGATGGATTTGTGTGGGATATATGTAATTGGAATATTGTAATGGAAAGGTTAGTGGATATTTATATCATGTTGAAAACAATCTGCCCCCCACCTTATAATGGTAGCAATCCCCAGTGCTGAGAGTGTCTCCATTGTGGCCAGCAAAACCCACCCACAGCTGAGTATTGTGTTTCTTGTAGGAAGGGACACCCCTTAGGGTACACCCACTAGGCCACAATCTACATGTCCTCTTGTTTTAGGGGAAAGTGGGGAAGTCCCTAGTTAATATCAAGGGAGAAAGTAGAAAGGTGTCTGAACTGTCTGTTTGGGGTAGTATAGTGGAAAATGGAAGCTTGTATGGAGTTGTGAATCTGAATGTTAGGAAAGCTTAGCTCCTTAGAAAGCTGGGTTGCTGGATGAGGTAATATCTTTCCTCTGTGTTTTGTGTTCTCAGTGCAGGTTCTGAGGCTGATTTATTGCCTATGTCTGTTACATGGAGTTGGTGGGGGTAGTGCTATTGCATAGCAAATGTGTGTATTTTGTGTTGTGAGTAGTATGTCATTCTACAGAGTCAGACACATCCCCCTGCTCAGTAATATCTTTGAGGTCTGGAGTTTATAATGATTTTTTGGGGGTACTGCAGTTGTGTGTTATTTCTGAGAGTTGCAATCAGATTGTGTAAGATCTGTGTACAATTCTAGTCTCAGGTTTAGAATGTTTGAAAACTAAACTAACAAATAGTGACTGCTGCTTTATCTCAGTAATTGAAAAGTTTTGTTTATTTGAGATAAAAATAAAAAGTGAGGTAAATTAATGGGAAAGACCAGAGTTGTATTGTGGGGACAATTTTGTTGTAGGGCCCTTAGAGCAAGTAAGTTGTTATCTGTGAAGGGATTTTTAGGGTTAAAGAGAGACTGTTTAGAGGATCTGTGTTTTTGGCTCCATTTTTAGATCCTGTGACCTGTGTATTGGTTTCTGGCTAGGGAGTTATTTTTGAAGCTGCCTCTGTAATTCATATGGCTAGGAAACATGAGAAAAAGAATGTCAGAATACACAGAGAATTTCTCCATAACAGACTGACAGGTGATAGAAGACCGAAGCAGCATTACATTTATTAAGGAGAAGATCGGGAAAATGTATAAATTAGGTGAATCTCAATATTTGAGTAGGAATGCATTCAATGATGTAATGAAACAGGGAGTTATCAGGCCTGGTATAGGTATTGGCTAGAAGTAGCCCAGTACATAAAGGAGTAATGATTTATTGGCAAATGACCTGGAGTAAAAAGTAGTTATCCTATTGTTAGCAGTAATATAGAAGAATATGCTAATTAATTGTAATTATAATTTGACCCTGAGAGAAGAGAATTATTACTTATTAGTCGTTAGTATAACAAATGTATGGTTTAGGGTTACATTTTTCTCCCCCTAGAATTTCCTGTGGAAAATTTGAAAGTTATTAATAAGTATTGGAGTCATTCCTCAGATGTCAGGAAGAATTTGTATGTACAATGTTTCTCTATTGTATCTATTACTTTTCCACATAATATAGCATTATTAGATTATTTCCGGAATCACTCCCAATGGCTAAATTTTATAATATGTGATTCTAATGTTATTCTTTCTCGTTACAGAGTCTCTATGTAAAAGAATATGTGCATCCTTGTATATAATGGTGGATTGTAAACAGTGGCTTTGTGTTAGCATGCACTGTTTTATAATATGTTGCTAATATGTTGTACTAATATAACAGAATGCATTTGATTAAACAATGTATTGTATCTACCAAGTCTTGTTGCATGATATTTTAATTCCCATTTAGTGTGAGCATAAAAGCATGTGCTTAGGAGGTGATTGATGGGAACAGGATGGCCTGGAATGTCCTGAGATAGATGCATACATTTGTGTCCATGTTTTCTCTTTTATGTCTATTTTGTCTTTAGAAGAATTTTTTTGGAAAGGCCTATATATATATATTTTTGTTCACCATGGAAAGATCAGAATATTGAGGAACAACCAATACACCAAGACTTGTTGGATCCATTAAACATCTATTTTTTTGGGACTTTCCTATGAAAATACTAAAAAGTTGCAATGCGCATTTTTAGATGGTGGAAGTAAATGTAAAAGTTATCGATGATGAATGAGTGACGTGTTGTAGCAGCTGCTCAGTAAGGGGAATGTATGTGTGTATGTGTGTGTGTGATGTGACAAAATAATTGAAACAAACCATATGACTAAGGAAAAAGTGTCTTAGTTATGATGTTTATATGAGGAAACATAGGAAAAAATATTAAGTGCACAATGTTTTATTCTGTGACATTATAGTAAAAACATTGACATTTATCCGGATATACATAAAGATACATTTTAGAGGTACATGATGCTTTAGATACAAGGGGGTGATTTTAATCATGTGGTTATAATGATGTCATAATCAGAATTTGGAGTTGAATTGTTAACTAAATTTTGTTTTTATTTCTACAGGACTCTTTATGGTGGGATTTCAAAAGAGTTTACATATAATGACACAGATGCAGTGTATATACCTACAGGTGTATAATTATTGGATAGGTGTATGGATAAGTGCATGTATACATATACACACAGCTGTATGGTCATTGGGAATATCTGATTATTGTTAGTGGGTCCTTGTTAGTATACTTACCATCACTGATGTCTCAGATTACAGTAAGACAGCTGCCAAGTTCAGCGAATGTTTCATATAGATCAATCTGGGTTTAAACACCACTCACTGATACCAATTTGTGGGTAATAATGTTAAAAACAATATAATGTGGGAATATTAATAAAAATGACATTTTATGTTGTGACATTGTTTAGGTAAATAAAAGAATTAGTATATACATTGGAATAACACATGAGCACAAACATTAACAAAACAAGGTCTATAATAAGCATATTGTTCTATTATATAGAGACAAATAGAATTCTATGTTATGATACACTGTGATTATCATAGGATAGCAATGATTACCAAGTTTTTGGTATAGGATAGGGAAGGAAAAGAAAATCTTCAATCAAGACATCAAAGCCTACAATTCTTTGCAAAGATTCTTGATATCTGATGTTTCCAAACTCCAGCAGATGACCAGAAGCAAGAGAAAGAGACTGGCCTGTAACTTTATCCAAGTGAAGCACTTGATATGAGAACATGAACCATGGACAGTTTTTTCTATTGTTTTGTTTAGACAACAGACATGCTGAGATCTCTAGTACTACATCTACATCGCTATATTGTCATTGAACTTTCTTCAGGCCATCTATCCTGGGACTATGCTACGCTACGAGATGTCTGCTTCAGGTACTGAAGTTATAGAATTAAAGACGACCCTTGCAGAGGTTTCCTATGAGAAGTCAGATGAAATGTGAAAGCTGCTGTTCATCAAGGGGGGTTTCAAGGATTTTTAACCCTTGGTTTGCTCTTTCAGAGGCCTAGCAGATGTTACCTCACAGCTTCAACTCCAGAGAGACAAAGAAACAAAAAATGCTTTCCATGCAAAGAAAGTGAAGTGTATGGCTGCATGAGGAATAATCTATGGACATTAGCTTGTTGTTTACTTTTTTTATTATGAACTTTTAAGAACTTTAGCAATCAAATATTTAATTAATAATGACGGAGATCTATAATTTTGTTATACCAAGAAGAATGAAGTCATCTGAACTACTAAATTTATCATGGCTCACAATGAAGACAAGAAGGTGCATTTTTAGATTAGGTTTAGGTAGTATTCTATTGTTTTGTGAAACCAATCACAGTTTATCATAACACAAATATTATAAATCATAGTATGCTTATATTTATGGTCCTTATATAGACAGGTTATTATGGACATTGCCATGTGTATCCATGAGAGGAGATGAAGAAAGAAGATTCAGTAATGGTTTGCTTCTAAGGTTATTGTTCATTGAAAAATCTTAATGCTTTGAAGGATCGATACAATGTATCTCACCCTCATTAGGGGGAAATGTTAAATATGATGGGTTGATTTTACAATGAACAATTGGATTGTATTGTATTGGAGTGCACGTTTATAAACTACTGATACCATTTTAGTACAGCACTATTCATGGTTACATATCATATGGAGGGTAGTGTTGCTAGTTATAAATAAGAACATAGTATATAGTACGATATCTATACATATATAACTGTAAACAGGTTATGCAGACATATAGAGGTATATTTGTCATGGTCACATATGTGTAGACGCATACACATAATTATAATAAACACACCAGAACATGACATTCACAGACAGTGTATTTTGTGTAATTGAACTCTTTTTTTAATTTTTCTATAAGTCTTTTGATTTGTTTTTAAGTCCAGTTATGACCGCACCGGTTTCTGTCAATAGCAACAGACAGATTTAGGAGAGGAAGATGAGGGGTTTGTTTAATAATGATATAAGATTTTGGGTGAAAGATAATTTTAATGTGATGACTCTAGATATTGGGGAGTTGTAACATTAAAGTAAATGGGAAATGATTATGATTCCGATGATATTCCCTCTCTTAAGACGACCAAATATTATCAAGGTTGTAATAGTATAAAATAGGATTTAGGGATAATTTAGTGGGAGTCCCCTGGTCCTGGGAAGTCCAAGTACAAAGGGGGGTGACCCATTAGGGGTCTCTCATCTCAAAATTGGTGAAATCTCCTTTACCCTACCCGCCTGGGACCAGACGGACTCAAAGGCCCCAAGGGATATTAGGGAAAGTTTATGAATTGCAATTGTTTTTAGGGGGGACTGTGAAGGTATATAATAATATACATATATATAAAAAACCATTGCTATTCCTTAACTTCAGTCTCAGCCCAATATATATTTAGCATATGGAATCTGCGGGTGAAGGTTTTCTGTTTCTGCCATGCTGCTGGACAACAGACCCTCTTGTCAATCAAGCTATACCATCCTGGATGTATTGAGAGGAGCCCTGGCTCTAAATGGAAGTACCAGACCATTGCTGTGAAGTTATAATTATGCAAAGAACTGTGCCCTGTCTCTGGACTGTAACCAATGAGAACTTAACATGTATATTCTTGTCCATTTTGAGCCCACCCTAAACTGTATAAGACCCCACTGTATTTGCAATAAAGTGGTGCACCCTGCTGAGAGAGGAGCGATACCAACGCACGTGTTTGGTGTTATTTTCTCACTGCCGGCCTCAGCGTTATAATTTGGACAGGGATGGTCATTCGAAGAGGGGTGATACAAATCACCCAAATCACCCTTTCACTGTGTGATGCCATCATGTCAATATGGACCAAAATCTCTGAGGAATGCTTCCAGCACCTTGTTGAATCTATGCCACGAAGAATTGAGGCAGTTCTGAAGGCAAAAGGGGGTCCAACCCGTTACTAGCATGGTGTACCTAATAAAGTGGCGGGTGAGTGTATATGTTATTGATCCCACATGATCAACTGCATAAACTAAAAAAAGGGGAAAGAACAAGGGAAAAAAGCCAGTGGTTGTGCAAGAAAGGTTTAATCATGGGCTATGAAATATTTTTCAAAGAGAGACTTACGTTTTTGCAGTAAATCTTATTTTTATGATATGTAGGAATACTTGATATAAAACAATAGCAATAAAACAATATTTGATACGAACAATAGCAGAGCTGATGTTTCCCTAATCTGCAGCAATATGTCACCTTTTGCCCTCTTACTCGTGCAGTGAGCCGGCGACGTCATGGGCTAAATATACAGTATACCTGTATAGCAGTCACATGATAGACTATATTTATAGTATGAGATGATTTTTTAGCTCAGAAACCAGAAAAAAATGAATAAAAAGTGATGAAAAAGTAATATAAATGATGTACCGAAAAATAAGTTAAAATATATATATATATATATATATATATATATATATATATATATATATAAATTGCTTAATTTGACAGCCAGACCACTGCCCGTCAAGCACAGGTTGCAGCAGTTCGCTATACTCCATCACTTTTGTCCAGGTCCTACCTCCTCCAAGAGGTTCAAAACTATCACACTTCCATAGGTGTGTGGGTTCCTAACAGTCACAGGCTGGCCACAGAACCCGAGGTACCATGACTACTAACCCCAGGGAGCATAACAATGGTATTAAAGGGGTACTCTGGCGCTAATAAAAAAAAAACAATCAAAAACACAGTTTTTACACTTACCATCCCTCCAGAGTCTGTCTCTGTTTGAATTTCCTGCTGTTTGAATGTCCCTGAAGCTCCAGTTGGTGTTTTCATTTTTTTCTTTACTTCCTGGTTTGGGGTTTCCCATGATGCACTTTGTCTCCATTGATGTCTGACTCTGTAAAACTGTTAGATGGCTTACATCTTGTTCAGCCAATAAGAGCTGAGCAACCTGTGTTATCTGACAAGGGGAGGCTGGCTTAACAGGACTTAGACCTGCCTCCCTCTTGATGATGTCATTGTCACAAAATGGCTGCCGCAGAAAAAACTGGGGTCAACAGTCATTACATAAGAATGATTTTACTTTACTTCCTGGTGGGAGATTGAGGGGGGGAAAGATAGGGAAGGGGGCAGATAGGTGATTGAAGCATATTACAAAGTTATATAACTTTGTAATGTGTTTCAATTACTGGGAAAAAGCTTTTTGCTGGAGTATCCCTTTAATGCCACAATGACTCACTTCTCCAGGGTGAAGTAGGTAACTGCAATATATTTTGTAATTAATATTTATTCAAATCCATGATATGGGCTGTGTATATACTGTGGACCTTCATAACTCATTTTACAGGTTAGTAATGTGTCAATTGTCCACTAGGTGGCAGCAATGTCACAGCACCTAACTAGTTGTTTCCTAGAAGTCAGAGGCCGGTGCCAGTCAACATAGCAAAATGTGGTTAACCAGGTTTTTGATCCGTTTTCAGATATTTTTTTTTATAATGCAAGTAAATGGAAATACGGATGAACAAAAATACATCTGTTTTTTTCATCTGTCTTTTACATAAAACAGATGAAAAAAAATGGAGTGCAAAAACACAGTTTGAACCAACCTAACAAAGTAATTCATCCCTGAAAGAAGGGCCTACTTCTTCCTCCAAACTTGCCTCAGAGTCAGAAACAAGCGGTAAACATATTTTTTTAAGGCTTTTTGACAAAAACTTGAAATACTAAAGCAAGGAAAACCAAATTACATCCCTATTGTTTTCAGAAAGATCCTTGTTGGGGAGTCATGTTTACTGCCAATGGAGGACAGCGAGGGGAGACTTGGAAATAGTAATTGTTTCCATTGCCAACATTGTTGATCCATGGACAGAGAAGAGAATATTTGCTGTAAAGAATTTGGGAACATCTGTCGATTCAGTCAAGATTACGATTGTGTCTGTGATTGCCCTTAACTCCACAACCTCGTCCGATAGACGTTTACTTGAACACATGCTTCGCCTTCAACCAGGCATCACCGAGCAGACTATTCAGAGTGACAAAAACCAGAACCAAATGGATCTAACACAGGGTTCAAGTGATTTGTAGAGTATGCATCAGGTGATATATACTACTTCAAGTAAATTTATAGACAAACATTGAAGTTTTGTTACTTTTTTGTCCAACACATTTGGAATTTAATTTATGCTTTATATCTTATTTAAAAAGTGTACTGTCCTTTAGAGTTGTTATTTATTTAAAGGTTAAGATTCTAAAAAGACAAAGAAAATTAATAAAGAAAATTTCTAATTTATTTAAAATTTTAAGTTAGACAGATTTATTTATGTCAACTCTCATTTTATTAAAGTTTTCAAATATACATAGAAAGCCTCAGAAACATGTTGAACATGGGCAAACAAGATGCTCAGCAAAATGTAAATCACACTGACAGATTCGTGAAACAAGTGTGTAGCAGTAGCAGTAGTACCAGCAAAGCAAATAGCATAGTAAGAGGCTCCAAACCCCACTCATATAGCCCCATACCCACAGGCCTCAATCTTGCTTTTATCACTGAACTACAATATAAAATATCCAGTGACACACTATAAAGATTAAACATGGTAACTCTCATAATGGGCAGTGCCCACAGCATTTAGAAAAACAGTGTAAGCAGAAAGGAATGAGAAGAAAGGAAAAAGGAAAAAGAAGAAGGGGGGAAGAGTAACACCAAGACAGACAAAACACAACAACACCCACAAGGTAGACACACACACCAGGGTAAACATCCAACTGGCTAGAAAGAAGGCACCTCACATTGTACATGCCGGAGAAGCCACATTCTTATCTAAGAAGACAGAAGAGACTGGAAATCTGCAGAACTCTCAAAGAGAATCCATGGAGTCCACACTTTAGCACATTTCTCCGCACGGTCCTGCACCTCGGCCACCAATTCCTCAGATTTTTGTATAGTTTTTAGTTCACGGTGCCACTCAGATAGCGTAGGCACTATCGCAGACTTCCAATGTCGTGGGATCACTGACCGCGCAGCAGCCAACAAATGTCTTAACATGCCTTTTTTCCGTGCCGCCAGGGTACCCGGTAGCAAAGAAAGAAGTGCTACCTGAGGGGTATGTGGGACAGGCTTCCCTGCAAACTTTTCATATACCGCGAAAACTCCCTCCCAAAAACGCTGGATCAGGGGGCACCCCCACCATACGTGCAACAGAGATCCTTCGTCTATATGGCAACGCCAGCACCTATCTGATGCCTCAGGGTACATACGGTGGAGTAAAGACGGGCATCTATACCAGCGTGACAACAATTTGTAATTTTTTTCTTTGGAGTGGGAATCAAGGGACAACCCATGCGAGAAAGAGCTAATTTTTAGTTCGTCTTCAGCGGAAAAGGTCACACTCAGGTCCCTTTCCCAGGCTGAGAAGAAGGATGCTCTGTCTGCATTGCTCAGTGCAAGAAGCATAGCATACATTCTTGACAGTGTCCCAGACTCCCCCCCCGAAGATAGGACCCAGTTGTCAAAATCGGTAAGATCAGGGCTAGTCGGCAGACCTGCGTGAGATGCACGCATGAAAGAAGTGAGCTGATTGTAGGTGAACCAGGACAGGGTCCTGTCGGGACACACAGCCTGTAGGTCGGGCAAGGATGGGACCCGAGATGCCACCAACAAGTGGTGGAGCCTGGGCGCATCTCCACGACTCCAAATCATGAAAGCGGCGGCCAACATGCCAGGCTCAAATGCCGGATTAGAAAAAAGCGGGGTCATGGGCCCCGGCCTGTTCGAGATCTTATATTTAGCCAGCCACGTCTCCCACACGCAAAACGTATGTTTGGCTAAATAGGGCCAGCCCGTCAGTGACTCTCTGTCAGTTTTAAGTAGCCAGGGGGACGTGACAAGGATCGCTGGGGCTAAATGCATTTCCAAGGTAACCCATCTCTTAGTTGTAGAGTGGTGGGACCAATCAACTATTCTGGAAAGCACCGCTGCTTCGTGGTAGAGTCTCAGATCAGGGAGACCCGTGCCCCCATGAAGTTTGTGTTTAGTGAGCAGTTTGGAGCTAAGTCTGGCTCTTCCGGATCCCCACACATATCTAACAAAGGCACGCTGTAATTGTTTGAAATAGTTTGCGGAAACTGTGATGGGTATTGTCTGAAAAATATAGAGAAAACGCGGCAACACATCCATCTTGAGGACGTTCATACGCCCGAACCAAGATATATATTTGCGTTGGTACGCCTGAAGCATGTCCATGGTTTTTCTGTGCAGAGGGGAGTAGTTCAACTCAAATAACATTTCCAAACGAGAGGGAATCTGCACCCCAAGTATGTAATGCTCTCCGCCCTCCAGTGGAAGGAAAAGTTAGCCTGCACACTTAGTAGGTCTCGAGATGACATGGAGACATTGAGTCCCTCTGTTTTGGAAAGATTGACTTTGAAGTTGCTAAGTCTACCAAATCTTTCAAATTCACGCAGCACCGATGGGAGGGACAGGAGAGGATGGGTAACATAAAAGCAGATCATCAGCGTATAACGCAAGCTTATGACACTCCCCGCCTATGTCCACCCCCCTTACGTCCGCATTAGCACGCAGTGCGACTGCGAGATGCTCCATGGTGAGAATATACAACAACGGGGACAGGGGGCACCCCTGTCTCGTGCCATTCTTGATCAGGAAGGCCTCCGATAGGGTTCCATTGGCTCTCACCCGGGCCGAGGGTAAAGAATAGAGGGCCATCACTCTAGATATGAACTCAGAGCTAAGTCCAATCTGAGTCAGAGACGCCACCAGGAACTTCCATCAAAACCTATCGAAGGCCTGCTCCGCATCAACCGAGAGAAGGCACATTCCAGGAATAGAATTACGAGCATGCGCCACCAGAGTGATGGTACGGAGAGTATTGTCCCTCGCCTCCCTCCCCGGGACAAACCCCACCTGGTCATAGTGAATAACATGCGGGATAACCCCATTTAACCTAGTGGCCAACATTTTGGAGTAGAGCTTGATGTCACAGTTAATTAAAGGGATCGGCCTATAGCTGCTGCAGTAGGAAGGATCTTTGCCCGGCTTTGGCAGGACCACAATATGGGCCTCCAACGATTGCCTAGAGAAGGGAGTAGAATCTGATACTGAGTTGAAAACCCTGGTCATGAAGGGGAGCAGCCTCTCCTTAAAGGTCTTGAAGAATAAGGTGGTAAACCCGTCAGGGCCAGGGCTTTTTCCGTTCTTTAGAGATGACATAGCCATACCCAGCTCCATTTCCGTGAAAGGCATCGCTAAGCTTTCCCTAGATTCCTGATCAATAGAGGGCAATGCCGTGGCCTCAATATAGGTCTGGATTTTCGCTTCCAGTTGCTGAGGAGGGAGATCTGCATAGTGGCCCGCTATTGAGTACAAGGAGCTATAATAATCTCGGAATTCCTTAGCAATCAAGCGAGGGTCATGGACTAACTTGCCCGCGCGGTCTCTAATATGGGGGACATACGTTGGAGATGTGTGAGGATGGATATATCTGGCAAGAGCCCGGCCACATTTATTTGCATTGGCATACAAATAGCTCTGAAAGCGAATCTTTTGATTATGGTCTATATCAGATATACGTGACTTGAGTTGTTCCCTTACACTAGCTATCGACGGCAAGAGGAGTGGGTCGGACGTTTGTTTATGTCTACGGGACAGGTCTGCTAGCTCCGCCAGTAGTGCTGTGATTTTGGCGCTCCGTTCCCGCTTAAGGCGGGCGCCCTGTTGAATGCATATCCCCCTCACTACGCATTTCAAAGCTTCCCACTGCACAGGAAGAGAGGTGGAGTCATGCTCATGCACAGTGAGAAATTCAGCTATCGCTTTCTCTATTTCCGTTTTACAGACAAGGTCCCTCACAAGGGTCTCATTGAGACGCCACGTCCATTCTGTGGGTACCCCACCGGGGACCGCAATGGAGAGGAAAACCTGACAGTGGTCGGACCATAAAGCAGTGCCTATGGTAGCATGTGGGGCATGAGTCAGAGCGTTGTGGGAGAGAAAGATCATGTCGATCCTGCTATGGGAACCATGCGCAGGAGAGTAGTATGTATAGTCCCTATCCATCGGGTGTAACACCCGCCATATGTCCACCAGTCTGTGAGTGTGTAGGGCTCCTGTCACCATGTTTACCGCAGACTTGGGGACTACTGAGCGACCAGTCGAGGTGTCAATAGTAGGGTCAAGAGTCAGGTTGCAGTTCCCCCCAATGATCAACGTGCCCTCCATGAAAGCATCCGCTTCCAGCAGTATGTCCCTAAGGACCCTGCCCTGGTTCGTGTTAGGGAGATAAACATTACCTATTGTATATGTAGTAGAGGCCACCCTGACCTTGATAAAAGCATCGACCGACCATTAGGATCAACCAAGGCATCCAACAGGTCGTGCTGAAGGGATCTATGCAGAGCGATGGATACCCCTTTGGCTTTCGCTTCTGGGTTGGTGCTGTGCAGCCAGTACGAGTAGTGGCGATTCTGCAGCCGAGGTACATGGTCCGTGCGAAAATGCGTCTCCTGTAATAGCAGAACATGAACATGTTGTTTGTGCAAAGCATAGGTAATATGCGATCTTTTCATTGGCTCATTAAAGCCACGTACATTCAGTGACGCTTCCTTGAGTGAGACCGGCGCCATTGGGGCCAGCGAAATGTGGAGATAGACACAAAAGGGGAAGACACAGTGACACACAGACAAAAAGACACACAGGAACACCACAGGACAAGACACCATGAAAACAAGGACTTACAGACGAAGTCCTGTAACTGCAGAGTCCTAAGCTCCACAGAAAAAGAAAAAAAGTAATAACCAGCGCAATTCGCGCCCCTAAAAATAGAACCTGGCTAACAGTGGTAACGGCGGCTCCCGCTGCGAAGTAAACATTGATGAGCATACCAAACTCCACATATAACCCGCTAAGAGTAACAGAATAACAGCCATACATGTATATAGATGCATATTATCTCTTGAAGCGTGTGAAGGCTACCCCCCTCCCACTCAATGAGGACCCCAACTACCCCCCCCCCCCCTATGACACATAGGAAACATGGTTACTTAAATGAGTCAGAAACTTAAAGAGCAATATAACAGTACAACATGGTCCCAACAGGAAAGGAAAAGAAAAAGATAATCCTGATAGACGCTAGAGGAGCAAGGTCTGATGTGGGACCCACAAGCACCAAACTATGTCGCAAACAGAGGCAACAACAGGTAACTATAAAGGCCTCATCTAGATTCATCCATAGAATCAAGAGTTAATTCAATGATGGACACCAACTTCATCCCTCTGAGGTTGAGCGGTCAGAAGTAGGTCTCACAGAACCTCCCATATCAGTGCTAGCGGGGGTAAGCGACCATCCTGGCAGACGAACCATTGGCAGCCCCAAAGCACTCAGGAAGGAGGGCAATTCCATGGGATCTTTGAGGGTGTGTCTCTTGCCTCCCTGGCGTACAATAAGTTGGAATGGGAAACCCTACATGTAGGGAATCTCCTTCTCCCGCAACATTTCCGCTGTGTGCTTGCGCGTACCGCCGGGCTCTGTGACGTCTCCGGCGGGGATGTACTAGGCCGCGTCCCGGCACTGACGAATCCGTCCAGGCGGCTCTGCCGGGGGGGCCACACGCTTGGTCCGGGTGCCGGATTGCGTCTGCCGACTTCTCCCTGACATGTGGCCGTGCGAGCAGGCTGAAGAGAGCGGGGTTAAGCGGAGGAAAGAAGCTTCGCGGCGGGAGCTCTAGCAAGGTGCGTCTTCACTCCTCCATTGCTAGGCCACGCCCCAGACAGATTTATTTATGATTTGACAAAAACATTTAACTAGTTCATACAAGCTAAACATAGTACAAGATAATATGTATAGCTTTTTGCATTACAAAACACTTACATAGAATCCAGAACATTATTATAGAAGCAATATTGCGTGGCAGGGAGTCTCTTCTGGTCTGCCAGTGAACCTGCTCTGGATGTCTAAAACATTCAACCACTTGATGCATTATTTCCAATAGAAGTTCCTGTGCTGTTGGTCCATAAATTGCTTTGACCGCCCAGGCATAACGACTAGAGATGAGCGAACCGAGTTCGGGTTCAAGTCCATCCGAACCCGATCGTTCGGCATTTGATTAGCTGGGGCTGCTGAACTTGGAGAAAGCTCTAAGGTTGTCTGAAAAACATGAATACAGCCAATGACTATATCCATGTTTTCCACATAGCCTTAGGGCTTTATCCAACTTCAGCAGCCACCGCTAATCAAATGCCGAAAGTTCGGGTTCGGATTGACTCGAGCATGCTCGAGGTTCGCTCATCTCTAATGACGACCTTTACTATACTCAACCCAGTGTGGTGGCATAGAGTTCCTTCTAGTGCTCTAGTAGATGTGGCTATTTTTTTTAACTCTAGCTTTAATACGACCAACATTACGATTATGGTGCAGTGCTGCTAGTTGGATGTGAGCCATTGGGCTGTCATAGGAGAAATGTATTCGCTTGGGCCGATACTGTTGGCATAAACTGTGGAAAACTTCTAACTCACCCATGTAACAAAACAAGGAAAGGTGTCTAAGTTCTTTTAAGAACAACAGGTTCTCCACAATATTTTTCAATGTGTCATGCAGTGGGGTATTTGACATCAACCAGTTTATTTCATGTACATCTGCTTCTGACAAATCATGGTGTAGGCACTGTAAGCTGTTTCACACTCTCATGAGTGTTGATGTTCCACAGGATATAGCACTGATCTCCAATGTTTAACAAGGATTTCAGGAAGGTCTCCAACACCAGGTCTCCAACACCCTGGTTCGCTCATCTCAACACCCTTCTCTTGCAGGTCTTGCATGCGGTTCTGGAAAGCTGCGTTTTCTAATGCCAGCAATGTTACCGTAGGAAGTAGTTGTTCTAAGAAAAGGCTATTTTTTATGATCAACATCCATAATACTGTAAACACAGTACTTAGCTGTATTGCCGAGGTTTTCCGACTGGCTGTCACCAGTCAAACCTCCAAGTTGCTGGATTACAGCTTCTTGCTTTTTTCCCATTCCATGTCCACACCAAAGTAATACATTGATTGGCCAATACATTTCATATTTATTATATTTAGAAGAATTGCCTAATTTTTAGGAAACTTTTTCCACTGAGCAAACAGACAGCAGAGATTTTAACATTACCAGTTGATTGTTGTTCGATTTTTGGTTGGCTCTCCCATAAGGATCGCACATGTCCATTTTCACATTTCACCTTAACTGATAAAGATCCGCCATCATATAAATTTTATTATTTGACAATTGAGGCATGGCACGGCCTTTTCAAAGTACAGGGGATAAGTCAGAGGTTTTTTTTAAGCAGAATTAAAAAAACAATAAATTTCTGCAGCAACGTCCTCATTCACAGTGGCCAAATTTTCAAATATGTCTAATTTCTTATTTTATTCATAACTTTTAAGTGACAATGATCCCTTTGTAGTTTTCCTTATCTTTAGTCAGATGGAAGCTGGAATGTTCAATATCAACATATGCTGAGACTGTGGTATCACCTGCTGGTTTTTCTTATCTGGGATCAATAGATTTTGCTGGAGTGAGCTCAAGGGATTGTATAGGTGAAATTGGCAAAAAAAAGATACAGACCATTAACCCCTTAACGACCACGGGCGTAAATGTACGTCCCCGAAGCCTGTGGTTTACCCGATCGCTGTGTGTAAACACACACAGATCGGGTAATGATGGCCTGCTATATACATAGCAGGCCATCTCTCCACCCCCCGTGCCGACAATCGCTGCTATTGGCTGATCAATTCAGATCAGCCAATAAGAGCAATCTTCAGCTTTCCGGGTCATCGGTGACCCGGAAAGCAATGGCGATCGGTGCTGTCCAAGACAGCACCGACTGCCATTACTGTTAAAAGTAATGGTGACCACGGTGCCACACCCGGTCTGGCCGGCCGATCACGGCGATAAATGTCCCCAAAAAATGTAAAATACCTGCTCTGAACACCTCAGCTAGGTAGCTGAGGTGTTCACAGCAGGTATTTGGGCCATACTCACCTGATCCAGGGGAAGGAGCGATGTCTTCCGTGTCCCGCGGCGTCCTCTTCTTCCTCGTCGTCCTAACTTCAGTTTTTTTCGGCTCCAGCGTCGTACTGTCCCCTAGCGGCTGATAAATGTATATAATACACTTATCAGTAGCTATAGGGTTGTAGGGAGTGTTTTTTTTTATGCGCCCTACCGCCGCTGAGTGCTGATCAGCATTGCACGTAAGTGCGCTGCTAATCAGCAACTCCTCCTTTTTGGTATAGGTTTTTTTTTGCTATATCCTACTGCCACGGTCTGCTGATAAGTACCACGCATACGTGTGGCATTTATTAGCAACACCTTTCTTGGCATAGGTTTTTTTTTCTTCCTAATGTAAAAAAAACACGTAAAAAACACTACATTACACTACACTACATGAAATAAAGTTTTTCACTACACTACATTACACATTTACATATGCCATATACTAATCGCCGTATAAAGATGGCCCCCAGGGTGTTTTCGGCGGCAGAGGCATACGCTGTTATTGCCTCCGACACCGAAACAGCCAGTGAGGATGAATGGGGGGATCCTTTTTTCCTCCATTCATCCTCATCATCATCATCATCCAGTGACGTGTCTGGGGGTAGCGTAGCGTACCCTGCCCCCCAGACACGTCTTTTCCGCCAGTACTATCAGTATGTCTTTTCAGTCACTACATGAGTCTGACATGAGTGGAGACGTGCGCGCCCGTATCAGTCCGCCTTTGGGTGCCAGCTGCGGAATGCACAAAGGATTATCTGTCGCAATTCCGCAGTGTGCACATACCCTTAGGCTGCATTCCCACGTTCCGTGATCCTAACGGTGCAGCCGTCAGGATCACGGAACGTGGGAATGCAGCCTTAGAGTGCATGAAGGAAGGGACACCTGAATCCAGCCCCCAGATGCCCCCCCCCATCCTCCGAGTTAGTGGGAAGATCGTTTGGGAACTGATCTTCCCGCTGCTGGATAAAGGTTACCACCGGTACGGGGATAACTTTTATACCAGCACCCCCTCTTCCGGTCCCTCGCTGGAAGAGCTACTGTAGCTTGCGGCACGATCTGAAAATATCAGAAACAGTAATTAGAGCCCTAATATTTAGCAGCCATGGAGCGGACCCAGCGCTTCTGGATATGAAGGACCCCCTATCGTACCAGGGCAACATTTTCCTGGAAAACAGGAGACCCCAGAAGAAGTGCAGAGTGTGGCGTAACAGGGAGATCAGGAAGGACACCATTTTCCAGTGTGACGCCTGTCCTGATCACCCCGGCCTCTGCATACTGGATCGCCTCAAGGTGTACCACACGTCATTGGAGTTCTAAATCTTCTAAGTTCTGTCCCTTATTCCTATTTCAGGGGTCACGTTGATCCAGGGATTATTCTGATTGCCATTATGGAGTCGGTAAGGAATTTTTTCCCTGTGATGAGGCTACTGTTGTCTGCCTCACGAGGTTTTTTTTGCCTTCCTCTGGATCAACACAGGTTGAATTTGATAGACACCTGTCCTTTTCAACCTTATAAAGTAATAATTGGCATAATACCCCCAAATAAATTAAAATTGTCCTTTTTCCCCAGCTAAATAGGCATGGCCGCCATTCCCATTAGAGGATGCCATAATGCAAATACAAAGCCTCTGTGCGGCCAGGACAGTAGAAACCCCCCCAAGTGACCCCATTCTGGAAACTACACCCCATAAGGAATCTAACAAGGGGTGCAGCCGGAATATGGCCCCCTGGTGACAGACACATTTACACCACTGTCCTGGCAGCACAGGAGCTTTGTAAATGTGACATGGCCTCCATCCTCCATTCCAGCCTCTGAATGGCGCTCTGTCCCTTTGGTGGCTTGCCCTGTGCCCTTATGGCACATTATGTCCACATGTGGGGTATTTTCGTACTCAAAGGAAATTACCCTACATGTTTTACGTTCCTTTCCTTTTTTAACCCCTTGTGGAAATGGAAAAAAAAATGAAGGCTAGACCAACGTTTAGTGTAAATTTTTTAAAATTTTTACACTAAATCATTGATCTTGTCTTGATTTTTCCATTTTCACAAGGGGTTAAAAGATAAAAAAAAAAAAATGTGTAGAACAATTTCCCCTGAGTACGAAAATACCCCACATGTGGAAATAAAGCACCATGCGGGTGCAGGGTAAGCCTCCAAAGGGAAGGAGCGCCAATTGGATTTTAGAGGCTGGATTTGGCTGGAATGGATTTCGAGGGCCATTTTGCATTTAAAAGGCCCCTGTGCTGCCAAGACAGTTGAAACCCCCCACAAGTGACCCCATTATGGAAACTACACCCCTCAGGGAATGGAAATTCATGTGTGTCACGGGGCTGGGAGATGCACACCACTGACAGTACCAGTAACATCGCACGCTGCTCTGACATTCGCACTGGTCTAAACCATCTGAAGCCCGGCCCAAGGCTAGCAGAAAAAACAGACAGTGTGGTGGAGAACCTGTCAATCACCAGAATAAGAGGTACAAGGAAAACATACTTTACGGAAAGAGAACTGCATTGAGGTCTGAACATGCAGAGACATAACAGTACTTTCTAGGGCTCATCACTATAGACGTAATTCACCAAACAACTTGCTTCAAATCAAACAACCCACACAACTATTGTACCATTCCAGTTGTCCATTAGTATGGAATGGTTTATGGAGGGAAAAGATGAAAAATACATCCTGTTACCCTATGCCTTATGGACATAGAACAGATACTACAATTATAAATGGACAAAATTAAAATAATTATTTACATTTTCTAATGATTCTACAAAATTAACATACTTACTAAAAATTACCCTTGGATTTGTATAGGGTCAGCCACACATCTGCACATTGGTGTGAGGCCACAGATCCGTGATGCCAAAAAATACAACCTGTATGATGATTTTGGCCTCATACACAAATGGGTACTCAAACTTGGTAGTGTCTGCCAAGAGCTTCTCTCTTTTTTGGGGACCCAACACATCCATACATACATGGACATCCTATTGTTGTGAATGGGCACAATGTCAAGTTTCCGTTCCTCTGCAGTGGCGGTGGGGAGTTGAACACTTGCTGCCAGGCCGATCACCAGCAGCAGGACATCACATGATCAGTTTCTATATGAGAACCCTTCTAACATAAAGGAATTATCAAAAGTTTATGTATTCACAGCAATGTTTACTTTTGCCATTATCACAGATTATAATAGAAGAAAGGACGGCTGTTCCCGCAGCTTCACAAGTCTGGACTAAAATCTGATAATTATAGAGGCGTCAGGTATATATAGGCCAGAAGGGCTTAGACTGCTCATGTCTTATAAGGTTACCATAATATCAAGGGGAATGATTGTTTACCCTATTGTTTAGTATTTAGTGTTTTTTAGTATTATTATTTTTATTCATTTATTTTCAAAAGGGGGGTTTATCCATGACCAGAAAACATGGTTGCTTTCTTAAAAGTGTTCTCCAGTGTTAGAAGAACATGGCCACTTTCTACCAGAGACAGCACCGCTCTTGTCTCCAGTTTGGGTGCAGGTTTTGTAACTCAGTTCTCTTGAAGGGAATGGAGCTTAGTTTTAAACTGCGCCTGAGCTGAAGACAAGAGCTGTGTTGTCTCTGGAAGAAAGTGGCCATGTTTTTCTAATGCTGAATAACCCCTTTAACAAAAAGAGAGCCACATCTATTGTGTGTGTAGTATTACAACACATCTGCATTGACTTTAATGGAAATGAACTAAAAAACTGCAGACAAACTGAGGACCAGAGTGGCGCTCTTTCTTAAAGAAAGAAGCTATTTGTTTAAGGGACTTATATTGCAGTGCATTCTGTTTTTACTGATTTCTTTTAACAACAAACGTCTGGCATCTGGTTAGAGGCGTGCTATCTCCACTATGTTCTTTTCTGCCATGAAAACCCAATGGTATCCCGCAGTTGTGTTAAAGGTGGTGAACAGGGCTCCCTTTCTCTTTAACCCTTCAGTTGCTGCAGTTACTATTAATAAAATCTGGTACAAACCGTGGCAGAGTGTGGCACAAACACCAAACCACTACTCTTCTTTAACTATTACAGTATGGGACCCAAGATTGTATAGAATCTACTCCACAGACTCATTCACAAAAGGTACCATGCTCACAAGGATCCTGCCATCTACAGTGCACTGGCGCCTGGGTGCTGACAGATTCCCTTTAACAATAATCTGTGTGCTCTCGCCAGGGCTCATTGGCCTCAATGCTTAATTCTTCACATCTGTAGTCAAAAGCTGTAAAGTGCCAGATATAGCCACAGGGTGGAGCTCCATCCCTATAAGGTTTACTCTGTGTATAGTATAACAGGGAAAAAACCTTGCCAAATGACAACGTCCAAGGATTCGTAAATTGTAGAAAAAAATCATATACATCCACATGTCCTAATACATAAAAATTAAGTGACAAATAGCACCAATAATGGTAGATAATAATATGTGAGCACAATATTAAAGCATGCAATATTTTATTCTGTCAAGCTAAATTTACATTATAATCCCACAAATGACTAATGACTGTTCCAAAAAGCAGAGGTAATTACGGGATCTACCTTAAAGGAGTAGTGCGGCGCTAAGAAATTATTCACAGAATAACACACATTACACAGTTATACAACTTTGTAATGTATGTTATGTCTGTGAATCGCCCCCTTCCCTGTGTCCCCCCACCCCCGCACATATACCCGGAAGTGTGGTGCATTATACATACCTGTCACCAGTGGCGTAGCTACAGTGAAGGCAGGGAAGGCGACTGCTATGGGGCCCCTGCAGGAAGGGGGCCCGAGGAAGCCTGCCCTGCCTTTATGGTAGGTACCCCGCTCCCCCAGGGGTCCAGAGAGGAAGAGGGACCCCCACTGCATTGTTCAGCCCCCTCACTGTAGTGCCGGGTGAGCGGGCTGAACAGAGGAGCAGGACCTGCCAGAGGGCACAGGAGAGGGATAAAGGACCTTTGGGTCACATGACCCAAAGGTCCTCAATACCTATGTGAAGATCAGCCCGGACTACAGGAGGAGGAGGGGGGAAGCCTGGGAGCTGTAAGTGCTGAGTATGTGTGTCAGTGAGTGTATGTATGTATCTGTGGGTATATGTATATGTCAGTGTGTGTATATATGTATCTGTGTATATATTTATATGTCAGTATGTGTATGTATCTGTGGCTATATATATGTGTGTGTGTGTATGTCAGCACTATCTGTAGCACTGGTGTATATGTGTGTGTTTGCTCCCAAAGATGTTCTGCAGCAGCTTCTATTAATTCTGGGCTCTAATAAAAGAACCCACCACTAATATCTGCTGCATTTTCTTTTATTTCTGGTTGAGTATTTCTTATTACACTGAGATGATTTCCCTGTGTACAGTCTACTCATGGTGTATACATCAGCACTAGTGTAATCACATTACAGCGTATATATGTGTGTATGTCAGTGGCGTATCTGTATATATGTTAATGGTGCCTCTGTGTGTGTATATGTGCGTCATTGTCTGTGTTTGGCGGGGGGGGGGGGGGGGGGAGCGTTCAGGATTTATGGGGCCCCATACAGCTTTTTGCTATGGGGCCCCATGAATCCTAGCTACGCCCCTGCCTGTCACGTGCCGACCCCCGTCTCCGATCTTCTGTGCCACGACGTCATCTTTGGACAGCCGGCCGAAGCTCTCCGTTCGTCCCGAGGACGCCGCCCTCTGCCGCATCATCAGATGCTCAGCCGCGATTGGCTGAGCATAACTGTGCTCAGCCAATCGCGGCTGATGACGCAGCATACACACTCCTTCAATCAGTTATGTTTAAACCTTTTACATGAGTGTATAATTTTTGGCTGAGAGATATTCCTAACTCTAGATGAGTGGAAAGATGTGGAAAGTTCATACTTTAGCACTGTGGTGAGTGCACAAGATTTTTTGGTAAAGAGCAAATTTCTGCTCAGAGTTTACTATACGCCAGTCACATTACTTACTTGGGCTTGTTTTTTCTACACATCCACTCTAAAGTGTTGTTATAATGTGCTGCAAAAACCTTGAAATGGTCAGGTGTGACTCTGCTGCCGCACTCCTTCTCTTACCCTCAGTACTAGCTGAAGGACGTTATTCAGCGTGCCGGTGTATTGTAGTCGTGTTTTCATGCTCTGCTAAGTGTAAAAGTGGCTTTTTCTACCTTGTAATGTGTGCGTTCCCTGCTCTCTATTATTAATGTTTGTTGAGAGTATTTTCATTCGCTGTAGTTTATGGCGACATAAGCCGGATACGTATCCAACATTACATCGCATCCTAGCACCCTGCTGGTTTCATGTTAATAAAGCGTCATCAATGTGTAATGAAAATTTCTGAAACTTTCTCACATCTTTTTGTATTCAGATCCATCACCACCAAATGGGTTGTCTGGACTGGAAAATCTACTGTCAAATAATCTAAGAGTTGTGCTGTCTCTGGTAGAAACTGGCCATGTTTTTCTAACCATGGATAACCCCTTTATTAGCTCGGGTGGTGGCGTTGCCAAAGAACTGAACACTTGCTGCTAAGTGTCACTCTGGATTACAGCTGACTGCTGGGAGTGCCAACAGCGGGGCAATAAGTGATCAGTTTAACCGCACATTCTTAGGGTAGCTTCACACGTACCGACTCGCAGTGTTAATAACGCTGCGAGTCGGCTAGGTCCTGGCAGATCACTTTCACTACATACACACAGCGGTCTGAACGACCGCTGCGTGTATGTAATTCTGCCGGCCGCTTAACCCCTTCAGCTGCCGCCCGACTCCCGCTCTGTATACATTACCTGTCCTCGCTGCACGGGGTCCTGGTGTACTGCTCGGGGTCCCGCCCGGCCAATCAGTGGCTGCGGCAGGGCAACACACTGATTGGCCGGGCGGGAGAGCAGTACGCCGAGAGTCGGTACGTGTGAAGCTACCCTAAAGGAGTATTCCGATAACAGAATTTTTGAAATGTTGCATACTTACCTACCTTGCTCCCACAGGGCTCCCCCGTGATGTCTTTCGGTCCCTGATTGAACACTTTCGAGCTGCTGCTTCAGAGATGGACTCGCCCTGTCGTCCCTCTTATCAACAGCTGCTGTTGTGTCCCGCCTCTGTCATTGGTTGGCTGAGCGAGCTGTCACAGTCGGGACAAGTCCGCTTTGTCAGTAGCAGTCTGTGTGTGTAATTTTTTTTTCAGTATGTCCCCAGCAACATTTAAAAGATTATATACCCTTTTAATTTCTGTGAACCCTTCTAACTAAACAAATTGTAACAAGTTGAGTGAGCGGGCGGAACGTTCAACTGAGCAGAATGTAGGAGCAGGAAGTATCAGCGTCCTGCTCCTACATTGAATCCCATAGGCCACTGACACTTTATGCCAGCAGCCTATGAGACACCGGGACGTGACCTCTCCAGCAGGGACATTATTACTAGGGGCAGAGCAGGGGTGGGACATTTATACTCAGGGAAACAGCATGGGGGCATTATTATGATGAAGGGCACAGTAGGGGGTATATTATTACTATGGAGTGCACAACAGTGTGCATTATTACGAGAGGCACAGCATGGGCATTATTACTATATTCAGGGCACAGCAGGGGTGTTACTACTAAAGAGGGCTCAGTAGTGGGGACATTATTACTATATGGAGGGCACATTAGGGGGCATTATTACAATGTGGGGAAACAGCAGGAGGCATTATTAGTATAAAGGGGAACATCAGGGGGCATTATTAGTATAAGAAGGCACATCAGGGGGCATTATTGTATGGGGTACACAGAATGGGGCATTATTACTATGTGGGAGTACATCAGAGGGCATTGTTAGTATCAGGGGGC
Source organism: Dendropsophus ebraccatus (assembly GCF_027789765.1). Classification (NCBI taxonomy): domain Eukaryota; kingdom Metazoa; phylum Chordata; class Amphibia; order Anura; family Hylidae; genus Dendropsophus; species Dendropsophus ebraccatus. The sequence continues at coordinate 116,851,975 of NC_091459.1, forward strand.
ATTATTAGTATAAGGGGGCACATCAGGGGGCAATATTTGTATAAGGGGCACATCAGGGGACATTATTATTAAATGAGGGGCACAGCAGGGGTTATTATTAGTATATGGGGGATCCTACATAGAGGATACAACCCACATACCTACTCACTTTATTGCGCATGACACCAAACAGAGCATGACACCAAACAGCGCAATTACTACAGTTTGGAAGCTTATAGGAGGAAGAAAGGTAAGGAAGTTGCTGAAAAAGTACGGAGCCTAAAATGTCTGTCTGGCAGGTTCTGAAGAGATGAATTGTAGCTGCAAGAAATTGTCATGGAGGTCTTGGCCGAATGGAGGGGAATGATCTGATCGTTGTGAGATCAGATCATTCACGCTGAAGATTGTTCTCAATGAGTACCTATGTGAATAGGGAGGGCACCACTAAGTAACTAATAACAGGGTGCTGCTGTGCTGGAAATACAACATGTACCAAAAAGGAGAAGAAAGACAAGCACAAAAATGCAGCACACCTACTGATAAATAGAATGTTTAAAAAAATATTTATTAGAGCACAGAAAATATTAATAAAAACTATTGAAAACAAGAACAACCATAGAGCAAGACCACAATACAGTGTGCTTTCATCTCTGTCTCAATGGTTATTCCCTGATAGGGGAATGCAATATACACATAGATACAAATAGGTATGGGTCAGCAAGTAAATAAAACAGCACTCCAGGTAAGATGTAAACAGTGGCCCAACCCCCGTATATACTGATGCTACAGCATGGTTATAAAACCTTAATACAATTGCTATGCAATCGTGGAGGGGCGATCCCCGCATCTGCTCCGGGACGGGGTCTGCGCCGTAATGTCGTTGATCCCTGCTCGGCACTCTATAGAACATAGATCTCATTGATCTATGCAGTATATCTATACTGCATAGATCTCAATGAAAGATCAGAGCAATCATACTAGAAGTCTCCCTGGGGGACTTCTAGTATGTGTATTAAAAAAAAAAAAATGTATTAATAAAAAATCCCCTCCTCTAATAAAAGTCAGAATCACCCCCCTTTCCCCATTTTATAAATAAAAATAAATAAATGAATAAACATGTTTGGTATCGCTGCGTGCGTAATCGCCTGAACTAATAAATTATCACATTCCCGATCTTGCACAGCAAATGGCGTAAACGCAAGAAAATTCCAAAGTGCAAAATTGCGCATTTTTGGTTGCATCAAATCTAGAAAAATTGTAATAAAAAGTGATCAAAAAGTCGCATATGCGCAATCAAGGTACTGATAGAAAGTACAGACCAGAGGATGCACTATAAGCATGGTAATAGAGCAATTTTAAGGAACATATTTTTAAAAAAGGTTTTAATTTTTTCAAAGCAATCAAATAAAATAAAAGTTATACAAGTTACATGTCGTTGTAACTGTACTAACTTGAGGAACATGTATAACAAGTCAGTTTTAGCCTAGGGCGAACGGCGTAAAAACAAAACCACACATATAATTTTTCTCTGGTTTTACGGCACATTTCAGGCAAAAATTACTTCTGCCATTGCAAAGTACAATTAGTGGCGCAAAAAATAAGGGCTCGTCTGGGTCTCTAGGTGGAAAATGCTTTGGGCTTATATACACGAGGAGGAAAAAACGAAAGCGCAAAAATAAAAACTGGCTGTATTCCCCAAGGGTTAAGAAAGACCTTTTGCTATTGACACATGTCAAACGTTTTTATCGATCAGAAGAAAGAGCAGGGAGACAACTACACTGCTGCACACTCCTCCCCTCTGCTCTGTGTCTGAGACCTAGACAGCCCCATAGACTTGCAATGGAAATCCATCTATGTCACGTAATGCAAAGCCTGTCATAAAAGCACTACATGTGGACCTCTCCCTGTTTGTTCTCCTGATCAGTCTAGGTTTGAACACTCTGACCCTGACTATTCAAAACTTTTTGATCTGTCTCTCTGCCATATCAAACGTTTTCTTTTTTTTTTTAATGACAGTGCCCATTTAATGACATTGGATGGATAAGTACCTGTCTGTATTCAAATCAACTGGTTTAAAAAAGTTATATAGATTTGTAATTCACTTCTATTTAAAAATCTAAAGTCTTCCCAAACTTATCAGCTGCTGTATGCCCTGCAGGAAGTGGTGTTTTCTTTACAATCAGTTCTCTCTGCTGCCACCTCTGTCCATGTCAGGAACTGTCCAGAGCAGGAGAGGTTTTCTATATGGATTTGCAACTGCTCTGGATAGTTCCTGACATGGACAGAGGTGGCAGCAGAGAGCACTGTGTTAGACTGGAAAAAAAACAACATTTTCTGCAGGACATGCAGCAGCTGATAAGTATGTGAAGACGTGATTTTTTTTTCTAAATAGAAGTAAATTACAAATCTATATAACTTTCTGAAACCAGTTAATTTGAAATATTTTTTTTCCCCGCTGGATAACCCCTTTAATCAATTATTTCCAGGCCTGCTTTGCACAGCACTGTATAATAATATGCATATTCTGCACATTTTCTCCAGAAAATTACACCCCTGGCAAAGATTATATCAAAGATGCATAAAGAAACAGAGAGAATCAGACAGGTCTCATAGTTCACACCTTTACTTTCCATGTATAATGATAATCCTCATGATACCATCCATTCTGGGCTGTCACTTCTCTGCCTTCCTTATATTTCTCAGGAAAAAAAATGGCTACCGATGCACAAAATACATATCATGCGGAAACTTAACAACCAATGCCAAGTTTTCCTAGATAGTGAAATGTTCCTTTCTCATCCCATATTTTCTTCTTTTGTGATTTATGGCAATAGAATTGGACATTATCTCTTTGGGAGCGCAGGCATTCATCACTATTACATGACGCCAGGGTATTATTTGCTGTGGTCCTCACAAGGAGCGCTCTGTCACACGTGATTAATGTCGGGCAATCTCATGTTTCTGAGAGGTTTTCTTAAGAATCTTTTTCTGAGAAATCTCTGCTTTAAAAAAAAAACTTTCTGAGATGTTCTGTTTCACCAGTTTTTATGTTTGTAAGGCTTCCATTTATCAATGTCATGGTGCATATAGCGCTGGTAAGTAGCGATCAACTGGACATATTTAGAGATTCTGAAGACGTGTCATTACTCAACTCAATGGGATGCAATTTTCCCTTTTATTTACACACCTATGGGTTTATATGAATGCCATTGTGACCAGGCGGGCACAACAGTTATGCTCACGGGTATAGCAACCATGGAGGCAGACCACACAGCTGCTTTGGGGCCCGTGTCGCAGGGAAGCCCGGGACCTGCCCCAGCGAATCATGGACTACCTGCACAAGTGAAATCACTCACTCGTAGAATGAAGTAACGATGTGAGCGTCATTGGGCTAGGTTAGTAAATGTGTATAAAGGGTCAACGCAGGGTGAGGCACTGCCAGAGGTTGTCCAGGGAGGGGGAGGCCTACAGGATTCATAGGGCCCCCATGCAGTTTTTTGCTGAGGGGCCCATTATTCCGAGCTGCGCCTCTGGTTGTACCCCTGCAATTATCAGCAGGAGGGCAGCTAAAAAACTCCCATGGCGATCATAGAGACATATAGAAGAGCCATGTTTTTCGTCCTTTAATAGTGCGGCGCTAAGAAATTATTCACAAAATAACACACATTACAAAGTTATACAACTTTGTATTGTATGTTATGTATGTGAATGGCCCCCTTCCCTGTGTTCCCCGACCCCCGTCCCTGTACCCGGAAGTGTAGTGCAGTATACATACCTGATCCATGTCGACCGACCCTGTCAAAGACCTCATCTTTGGGAGGCCGGCCGACCTGCTCCTGCCGTCCCTCATGCCGGCCCCCCTCTGCCGCGTCATAACTGTGCTCAGCCGCGATTGGCTGAGCACAGTTATGCTAAGCCAATCGCGGCTGGGAACAGGGGAAGGGGGCCATTCACATACATAACATACATTACAAAGTTGTATAACTTTGTAATGTGTGTTATTTTGTGAATAATTTCTTAGCGCCGCACTACCCCTTTAAGATTACAGGAGCGGAGGAGTTTCTTGGACTTTGTGTCAAAGACTGAGCATGCTCAGGAAGTACCATCAAAGTACACACACTTCAGGCGGAGGTCCTGTTTCTCATGGCCTCAGCATAGCCGTCCTATACTCTGTCAGCCTAAACACAGAAATTTTCAGTCTGAAACAAGGAGGTAGTTTACTGTGTCCCTGCTGTTGCCAGGCAACAGTGCAGACACTTTCCCACAATTCCCCTTGATTGCATGTGAAGTAAAAACCAACTGCCAGAACTAATGGGACAGATCATGTGACTGTGACTGAACTGAGCATGAGTGACCTAAGCCAGTGGATGCCTAGCGGACCTTATCCAAGGGCAAATTATCAAACAACTCAGGCACATGCGGGAATAAGTGAGTCTATAGCTCTCAAACAATACATTTTAAAATCCACTAAAATAGCTATAAAAATGTAAAGTATAAAAGTTATTAGTTACTCTTATTAGCTGTTTTTAATGTGGAATAATTCTGGAATAAGCCTCTTCAAAAAAATAACATAGGACTTTTTGCATTCTGACTTCTCTTCATAGATGTTCAAGTTGTTCAGGTGTTCATGTTGTTCAAGTAAAAAGTGATCTTTTATCATCTACAGATTGTGCTAAGTGGGAGGGGCTTCACGGCAACGGGGCCTATGGCGACGTTGTGGGCGGGGCTACATGACTCAGTTGCCATGAAGCCACGCCCACTTAGCACAATCTGCAGATGATAATAGATCACTTTTTACCTGAACAAGCACCATGACTAATGGTGCCTTTACACGGAACGATTATCGTTTGAATTTCTGCAAAAACGATCACATTTGAGCAATAATCGCCTTGTGTAAGCACGAGAAATCGTTCATTGTGATCTTTCAACATGTTCTCAAATCGTCGTTGGTCGTTCGCTAAAAATTTGCAGATCGCGTCATGTAACATGTCTTTCACAGATTCAAACTACGTGTGAGATGGGCTTAAGCGATCTTAAAAACGATCGCAATAACGATTTTTCTAATGATTATTCTAACGATTTATTCGTCTAAACGCTGATTGTTATAAAAACCTAATTGTTGCTTTAAAATCGTTAATTGATCAATTGGGCGAATTATTGCACCGTGTAAACATAGCAATATGATATAAAATAAGGAATGAAAACTGGTAAATTTACCCTTTAATGGTGCGTTCACACCTACAGGATCTGCAGCTGATTTTCTGCAGCAGATTTCAGTTAAATAACTAAACACAGCATCAAATCTGCTGCAGATCTGCTGCAGATCCTGTAGGTGTGAACGCACCCTAAACCTGTATAGAGAAGTCATAATGCAAAAAGGGGGGGACAGTGTCACTTTAAATCATGGCCATAGCAACTGCAGCATCTAGGTGGGTTAGACAATGGGGGGGCTGTCCATTACCCGATTACTTTTTCTCATAATGTCATTGATGGGGGGGGTGGGCATGACAGCTATTGAAAGTCTCTATGCTATACAGAAAAATATAGGGGTAATAAAATTACGATATAAAGAAATTTGAGCAGCTGTGGACAACGTGATTGAAGATCTCACCTGGCTCATGTGGTTTTGGCCGCTCAAGTAAGATCAACCCTATGGCCAGGTAGAAGTTAGTGCATCCCCTCTGTGCTTATATATATATATATATATATATATATATATATATATATATATATATATATATTACACATGTTCTATATGGCTGTGAGAAGTCTGACTGCTCACTTCTTCAACACTGTCAATAGGAATCTACAGACAACCCCCCCCATGCATTTTCTATTAATAAATCTGTGATTAGTAAGATCTGTTGCCTAGTAACAATTGTAAGGCTGTGTGGGAAATAAACTTTCAGTATCATTAAGTTCTTTACTGAGACAGCATTAATATGTTCAGATTAGGTAAACTCCGCTTACTGTAAATAGGAAAAGTTTGGACAAACTAAAGTTTCTGTAGAAGTATCTTGGGCTGTATGAGAAATGAGATTTTATATTTGATAGTTAGTGGTTACTAAAATGATTGCTTGTCAGTTTAGCACCTGACCTTAGCCTTCATCCCATCATGAAGTCAAGGCAGGGAGTGGTGGGGGAGGAGGTGTGCATGCTGTGGCTCATCATCACTTCTGTGACACTTTTTTAACCCTTCAAATGGCCATCAGCAAAGACAAAGGCATGCACCTCTGTATCTGTTACGGACCTGACAGATTCCCTTAACCCCTAGACGACCTAGGACGTACCGGTACGTCCTGGAAGTCTGTGCCCAGACGACCCTGGATGTACCCGTACATCCTGAGCTATGAAGCGCGCTCCGGAGCGGATTGCGCTTCATAGCAGGTGGGAGCCGGCTGCAATCAGCAGCCGGCACCTCACCGTTAATGACACGCTGCGGGGGTCACAATCGTTAAAACAGACCGCCGCAGGTCTCTCACCTGCCTTCGCGTGGTCCGATCGCCGATCTATTCACTGAGCCTGCACAGGCAGGCTCAATGAGCAGAGCGCCGATAACACTGATCAATGCTATGGCATAGCAATGATCAGTGTATAAAATGTATAAAAAAAAAAAGTTTAAATCACTAACACACAACCCCAAAACCCCTCCCCCAATAAAAGTTTAAATCACCCCCCTTTCCCATTATATAAAATAAAACATATAAAAATAAATAAATTAACATATAATATACCGTAGCATGCGTAATTGTCCGATCTATTAAAATATAACAAGCGTCATTGTCAAAGGTGAACGGCGTACACAAAAAGAGGGAAAAAAGTGCGCTGATTACCGATTTTATGTTACATTATATATAAAAAAATGTTTTAATAAAAAGTGATCAAAATGTCCGATCTTCACAAATATGGTATTAATAAAAACTAGAGATCATGGCGGAAAAAAATATACCCCATACAGCCCCGTAGGTGAAAAAATAAAACTGTTATAACTGTCACAATAGGCCCATTTTATTAATAATTAATTGCCAAAAAAAAGGATTTCATTAAAAAATATATATATAACATTAGAGAATCTGTGTAAACCTGCATATGGTTGTGTTCGGGCTGACCTATAGAATAATGTTATCATGTCACTTTTACCATATAGTGCATTATGTAGACACAGGAACCCCCCAAACGTTACCATATTGCATTCTTTTTTACGATTTCACCTATTTACATCTTTATGAATAATAATTTTGGGATTCCGTCATACATGTTATGGTAAAATGAAAGAGGCCATTACACAGTACAACTATTCCTGTAACAAACAAGCCATTACATGGCCTTGTAGATAGAAAACTAAAAGTGCTAGAGCTCTTAGAAGGGGAGGAGGGAAAACAAAAGCGCAAAGATCAAAATTTGCGCGGTCCACTGGGTCATTTTGGGCCTGGTCCTCAAAGGGTTAAAAGACACTTTTCCATAATATTTGTTTATACAACCTTTGGCAACACAACCGCCTCCAAAACACTTTTTGTAGCCACCTGCCGACAGATATCACATTTCTCCTGAGATTTTCAACTGACTTTCTAACCATGCATGGGTACATTTGCATATAGGTTTTGGGCACGACCGCAGCATCTATAGGGCTCCTGACAGAGAATTCTCCCTCTACAGTGGGAGAATTCTCTGTCCGGTGTCAATTAGGGCTCTGTAAAGTGATCGTAGAGCCCCGATGGTAGCCATGGAAACCGGATGCCTCAGACTTCTGGTTTCCTGGCTACGGAGGCCGGCGGAGGGAGGGAAGCAGGTCGCGTGGCCGAGCGATCTTCTCCCTCGCCTCTCTCCCCTGCCGCTGGGGCAGATTGTAACAGCGGCAGGGACAGAGGAGAGGGGGCAGACATAGGGACATCAGCTTATGGGATCATTATGATCCCATAAGCTGATGTCCAAAAACGACCTGGGCATTGATGTATCAATGACCCCAGGTCGTGAAAGGGTTAATGGGCACTGCATAGATGCCAGTATACATCCTTGACCAGTCATCACTAAGTGACACCTGTCAAGGGATGTAATTTCCTCCTCTGCCTTGCATGAGCATTGTGTTGGTTTTATAGGGTTTGTAATGAATATGTGCTTTATCCATATATTGAGCCATGTCTGTCTTCTGGATTCCATCTACCTGAACCTTCCTGCAGCTTACCCTTGAACAACCCAGACTATTGACTTACAACCTGTGCCCCTTCCCCTTGACCCTCTTGCCTGTTTTTTAGTATGCTACTGCCTGATGCCTGTTTACCAAACTGACTCTCCAGTGCGTAGTCTGGATGGCTGACAATGTCTACCTGCCTGGTGCCCTGCACCATTACCATCTGGTCTTCTGGGCCAGCTACTACCTATACTGGGACTGCGCTTGTCCAGCAACCTAGTACCCTATAGCAGTAGAAGTCTTGTAGTGGGAAAAAGAGTGAAGACCCCAGATCACTTCAGTTTAAATGGGTACTTTTTTCAGTATCGCCAGGGAAGGGATGGATATAGAAATGACTTCCCCGGCTCAAGGGCTGGGGCCACATCATGCTGCTAAATGGCTGAGCGGGCTTGCCAATGTCACGTCTCAGGTTCCCTCTGAGGCCGGGAAACCGAAGCAGCGTGATTTGGGCCCCAGCCATGGAGCCGGAGAGGTAAGTGGACATAATTGTTTTCATCCAACTCCTTCCTTGCAATATCTCTTTAACTTTGGATATTGTACTTGGTTTCTTTGCCATCTGGTAGCCCGTAGGTCCCTTTGTAGCTCCCATTTGGCTTCCATGACATAAAGTGCAAGCCAAATTGTTCTGATTGTTTGGACCACACATAGGGTTTGCTTGTAGTCTTTCTATGGAGTAATACTTGACTGCAGGATCAGGCTGTAGTCTGCACCCATGGAGATACAGGAGGCTGCATAGGAGCTGTATACACAAAACGGTAGGAGTTTATCTATATAGCATTAATTGCAGAGTTGATTAATATTTTATGTTCAATACATTGGGGCAACGCAAATTCAATGCTAAGGGGCACATAGTCTTTACATATATGTTAATATCACAGCAGCTCCCTCTTTACATCTGTACTGGTCATATGGCCAAAGACTATATGAAGAAGTCCATTAGCGGGAAATAGAGTGGATAGATATGCGTTCTTTATAAGCATGGAAGGAGGGATAAAATATGAATAAGTAACCTGCAATGTTTAATGCTGACTTACAAGGACAGAGCAAACGTTATTCACGGCAGGCTAGGACCTTCATTTTACCTCAGTAACCGGAAGATATATGAAATATTTAATAGAAGTGGTCTGGGGTTGTCACTTTTCATTTACATGCAGCCCTGTGTGGGAACTGAGCTGGAATGAAAACGCTCATCTCTGGAGGTGGATTTTTTTGTAGAAGAAGAATTATCTGTACAGAGAAGGATACAGAATTAATATACAAAGAACGTCCGGGATAAGAAGGTGCGTGTCATAAAAATGGTTTGGGAAACTGTGAGGGACATATATCAAGACTGGTGTACTTGTAGGCCACTCCTAAATAAAGCCCTGACCCCTTTTACCTGGACGGATTTACTTAGAGGCGTACATGTCCAGGTCCAGCCCAGTGCCCATCACCTTCCATCAGGTGTAGATTTGTATCAAGATTTATGCCTATGCCACACCTCCTCCGCGTCTTGCCCCCCCCTTTCCTGTCTGTCCACAGGTGAGCGGGGGATACAGCAGACATACGCCACGGAGAAAGGGCGAATCTGCGCCTTCTCCCTGGTGTATGCTAGTGGTGCAACAATAGTAAATGTCCCCCTGTATACATGTAGTCGAGGGATAATAGACAGGCTACAACTCTGGAATGGATTACAGGATCTCCATACTTAGAGAATGATCATAGCAAATACACAAATCATGTATATACCAAGGAACTAGTGTTTGTTTAACCCCTTAATCACCAACGAAAAGTGTTTTTACAGTGGTCATTAAAGTTCTTAAACTGTCGACAGTGACATTGGTGGTCCAGCCATATGGAGCGTTGATCACACGACCATGACAAGTTGTAACGGAAAACAGCCCTGACATATAATTTCATTGCAAATTTGCACAATTAGTAACTTGATTTAAATTTTTTTTTTATTAATTTTACATGCACGGCACAATACATGTTAAGGAGGACGTCATATCATTAAACACAATTATAATGTTTGTGAAATTTGTAGGTAAAACCAGTAATTGCCATCAAAATCATGTGGACGTGGACCTGGGGCAAAGTTTTCAATTTGGGCATTACCCTGGGGTATTAGTGTGCCACATGGATAAGAACAAGGCAAATAGTGGTCCTTGATCACACAGCACACGACTACCCCATGGGTGCAACATGTAAATTCCATTTACTGCCCGTCTACTAATTATCGCCATGTAAATATACTCACCCTTCAGCCTCCTCCAACATACAGGCCCATGTAAGTAACATCACTCCTCTCCTCTTAGTCCCTTCAGCATACAGTCCCATGTAAATACCTCACTGCCCTCCCTTCAGCCTCCTCTCACATGCAGTCCAAATAAATATATCACTCCCCTTTCATTAGCCCCACCAACATACAGACCCATGTAAATATAATCCCTTCCCTTCCTTCAGCCTCTCCAACATGCAGTCCCATGTAAATAACATCTTTCCTCTCCCTCCATTATACAGTGCTATCTAAGGCTAGGTTCACACTGCGTTTTTAGCATCCGTTTAACGGATCCGTTTTTTTTAGCGGTCAAAAAAGTAGTGTCAACAGTACTTTATTGTGCGTCAAAAAAAAACGCATCCGTTTTGATCCGTTTTTTTTATAATGGAAGTCAAAGGAAAAACGGATCAAAAACGGATGCACACAAATGCATCCGTTTTTTGTAATCCGTTTTTTGCAAAAAACGGATCTATTAAACGGATGCTGAAAACGCATTGTGAACCTAGCCTAAGTTAGATATCTCCCTCCTTTCAACACGTAGGGGGCGATTTATCAAAGTGGTGTAAACTAAAATTCTCAGTTGCCCCTAGCAACCAATCAGATTCCACTTTTTTTTCCTCAGAGACTCTTTGGAAAATTAAAGGGGGAATCTGATTGGTTGCTGGGGCAACTGAGCCAGTTTTACTTTACACCAGTTTGATATATCTCCCCCATAGTCTTTCCCTCCAGTCGCTCCAACATACTGTCCCTCACCTCACCTTATCCCCCTACATACAGGCCCCTAGAATTACCCTGGCCATAACAATCTGTTTGATACCCAAGCAGATATGAGATAAAACCGCATGTTGGAGCAATTTTTAACTGCAATACAGTGGTGTCTGAACTGCTTAGGCTAGGTTCACACTGCTTTTTTGCAATCTTCCTTTTTCATCCGTTTTTTTTGCAAAAAACGGATGAAGAAAAAAAACGATGCATTTGTGTGGATCCGCTTTGATCAGTTTTTCCATTGACTTCGATTGAAAAAAAAAAAAAAAAAACGGATCAGTTTTTTTTAACGGACACAAAAGTAGTGTAAGCTACTACGTTTTTGTGTCGGTCAAAAAAAAACAAAACGCATCTGTTTTGATCCATTTTTTTTTTACAATGGAAGTCAATGGAAAAACGGATGCACACAAATGCATCTGTTTTTTTCACCTTTTGCAAAAATCGGATGGAAAAAAAACTATTGCAAAAATGCAGTGTGAACCTAGCCTTAGCGGCCGCTCCGTGTGCCGGTAACCTAAAAGTTAGAAATGATCAAGTTATTTGCTAAACAGTGAAAAGCTGATCAGCCAGGTAAGAAAACTAACAGGATGAGGATGAATCCACACAGAGGAAAAGCCGCTATAATTGCTCCTTATATCCCAGTCACCATAGCTGGAGAAATAGAAACTGTACTTATGTGAGTCATAGTTTCAGAGAGTCACTCTCATGTTAAGCTTTGATTTCAGCTCCATAGATTAACTGGTTATATAAAACAAACTTTCCAGTATAAATAGGATGCAATATTAGTAGGCTTGGAGACATGTAAGGTAATGCAATAGAAAATAAATGTCACCGCTATATACTATATGGGAAACCAATGGGTACAACTTATATGGAGAAAACAATTGGGATGAAAAGTGACCTAAAGTTTTCCTAATTATCGTGTTGTGTTTCTATGTCTTAAAGGGGTTGTCCAGCGAAAATCTTTTTCTTTCAAATTAATTGGTGTCAGAAAGTTAGATAGATTTGTAATTTACTTCTATTAAAAGTTTCTCAAGTTTTTCCATACTAGCTGCTGTATGTCTTGCAGGAAATGTTGTTTTATTTTCAGTCTGACACAGTGCTCTCTGCTGACATCTCTGGCCGAGACAGGAACTGTCCAGAACATGAGAGGTTTTCTATGGGGATTCATAGGAAACCGAGACAGAGTCCCCTTTATTCGCCTTTGATAGATGGTCCCTTCATGTAGACCTGTGGTCAGTTAATAAAAATATATGTATTTTATATCCTTTCTTAGCCTCTAAATCCTATGCTGTTTTATGCTAAATCCATTTCTATCAATATAGATCTAGATGGAACAGAGGAAATGGAAATGGGGGGGGGGGGCTTAAATTAAGCTATGTGCAGGAGAGAGCCTATACTGTGTGTATGCAGGATGAGCCTGTCTGGCCCCTCCAGGGGATCCACACTGCGCTTGAAAGGTAGCAGCCACTGGAGCAGCAGTTCACTATTTGGACCACAGCTGCTTTTGCGATTAAACCCCCTCCCTATTGTATTCTCCCTTTAGTTTTTCATCATCAACAACAGCAGTAGTTCGCTTCCTAGACCAGGACTGTGTCAGGATTGTGCCTTTTCGCACATCGGTTTAGGCTGCGCAGCGGAGAAGGTGCTGATTCCTGAATCTTGTCGGAACAGGGACCTGTCTTTGTGTGTTCTGCCCCACCCAGGTTTCTGGCAATGAAGGAGTTACTCTGCTTCTGGATTCCTTTAGCTGTTTGGTGTTGTGTTTATTTTGACTAATAGGTGCCTCTGCCAATAAGGCTCGGAACCAGGCTACAGATCCTGATAAATAGTCTGACACTCCAGCAGTCTAATAGCTTTTTCCTCTGCTATTGTCTGTGTATTTCTGAAGTTTGGTTTTGTTTCCTGACTTCCCTTTTTGCAGCCTGTCCTGATCTTACCACCTGACTTTGACTACTCTTTTGGATCTTGATTTTGCACTTTTGCCACCTGACGTTGCTGACCCGGATTGTATACTCTGGCCCATTGTGTTTGTTTTGCCTGTCACTGTTGTGTATTACACTTTATCAGTGTAGGGACCGTCCTTGTGGTTGTCCGCAGCCGGCTAGGGCTGACCGTGGCAAGTAGGCAGAGACAGTGGGCTGGTTCAGCTAGGGCTCACTGTCTGTATCCTGTCTGACTGCCCTTTGCCACTACCCAACGCTAACAGGCTCCTTTTGTGATGTAACCCCTTCCTTGCTGAAATCTCCCTTTAGATTTCTATCACATATGACCTTACAAAGGTGCATAAATTATCCCCTCTCCCACACACACACACACGCCATATAGTTTTTTTTTTATGTAAATCACCCCCAGCATTGTGCCAGCCTGTCTAGTGCAATTTTTCCAGCAAGTTATCATGGCATAGCAGAGAGGAGTAGTTGCTTTCCTGTTATTGATCAGAAAAGTAAGGGAAAGGCAGTCCCCGTGTAAGCACTGCTAGCGAACAATCTGGCTCTGCTTTTGCCCCCTGAAATAGAATAAGAAATAGCTGTGTACAGGTATAACTGGGGTATATTTAGAATCCACATGGGTATATTCAGAATCCATTATTTTACATGGATCCTGAATAAGATTCCATATAAATGTATCCGGACCTCTGTATGCCTTGACAAAAACATCATCTGATGCCATAGCACACAGGTGTTGGTCTCTAGAGGCAAAGCTATACAGTGCCTTATGTTGGCATATGGTGAATCATGCAGCCATATGTTACAACATTACATTATATAGGGTCTTTGCATTGAAAATACTTAATTAACATTGTTTTTTACTCCTGGAAGAAGATGAACCTATTGCAAACAGAATCCTCATTTCTATTTAGCAAGTGAGTCCAGGAGAAGTCTATGAAAGTTTAATTACAGATCAGGTTGTATTGAGCCATAATCTCTACAAGGGCATTATATCAGATGGATTTATTTGTTCTTTTGTGAGATTTCTCAGCTTTTTGTCTTTCCCATCCTCGATTCCGCCGCAACGTAATAATACCAGAGCATTTTAGCCTTTCAAAATTAATTACATGCCTTAAGCTTAAAAAGCAAGTTGTACAAGAGAAAACACTGATATTTATTTGTGTAGGAGAAATAGAAAAGATAGATATAAATCCCACGGCTAAAGTATACGGCTTGTTTGCTGCCAAGGGAATCCGAGAGGATTAGGGTAGTCATTGACTACCTGGCACATTGTGGATAAGCTTTAAAGATCACCGGGACCATGTGTTCACCAAAGACCATGCCTGTTCTCATAATCATCCTACAAATATCATCCTATTGTGTACCAACAGACATTCTTGATAGGATGCAAAGTCATTTTTTTCCAATGGAAAACCATTCCAAGCTTGGCATTTGCAGGACCCACATAAGATGTTATTGGACTGTGCACCATCTGCAGACAAATCTGCTCCAATGTGTTGATATACATGACATCTGATAGACCAGATTGTAAATAATAGATCTACTTCAAGGTTTGACGTGTAGCTACACAATGTAAGCACAAATAGAAGTAAATGAAGAAATTGAAGATAGTCCGGTAGACGTAAACTGGTTTCAATCCTTTTTGGATATTTTTCAGAGCTGACCATGACTACTGGTGAAGCTGAGAAAGGCAGAACCTGACCGAGGATAGAGTTGAATGTCCGGTGATCCATTAAATGTAGCCTGGGCCCCGTGCTGTCCACCCAATCTGGCGAAAGACACTGACCCTAAAGGGACAAACTTACTTGCATCAGTGCACTCTCTGTGCATTCTCTATAGAATAGATGGCACCCTCTGTGCATCCCCCATATAGTAGATAGCCCCCCTATAGTATATTGGCCCCATGTGTAGGTCCCTCTATAGTAAACAGTAGATGGCCGGGATGACCTCAGTAACACTGGCCGCTCTGTGATCCAGTTGGGTCACAGAATGGCCGGTGTTACACTAAGTGTGAACATGGCCATACTGTGCAAGTGCACACTTATTTATTACACAAGTTATGATTTAGTTATGGTTATTTTATATGGCCATATTGTGCAATATAATATTTACTTTGTTGTTCAAGAAGCTGAGAAGTAATAAAGGAGAGCTATGCTACTTGAACACAGTTGGATAGTTCTGATTAGTTTGAGAATTGGCTTATATTGCTTCTTCTATGGTATTATCTAAAAAGGGAGAAAATTATACAAAAACATTAGACTGTGGCCTTTGGGAATCAGTAGGAGAGCTTGTATGTAGTTGGGTTTGTACATCAGTCTTGTGGGTGGCTGGAAGTATTTCCATGTATGTGGGTGTGGGTAGCTTCCAGGATGAGATACAGTTGGTCTGGTATCATCAAATAACAAAACCATTCTGTATTAAGTTCACAGATTTTAAGAATAAATTTATATCAGAAGGTGACATAAAATACATTTTTTATTTCTATGTGCAGTGTCCCAGTATTCTGTAAACTCAGGGACATGGTAAAAGGTTGGATTGTTTAAGGTCTGCTGAGACACCATTGGTCAGGAGAACAAGTCAGGAGAAAAATGGGGTTGTGTGATTCCCCACTGTCAATCATCTCCGTCCAGCAGTCCTATAGATTTATAATAGAGTAAACTGGATGTGCTACTGCATGCTTCTCCTGGCTTGTCCCTGATCGGTGGGGGACTTAATCAAAACTTTTGAGATGTCCCTGAAGTATAGTGTACAGAGTGCAGAGTAAGAGGAGCAGAGTCTGGTTCCTGCAAAGATTTACAGCCCAGTGTACCAGCTTTGCCCTGACCTGAGTGACATCCTTCTTTTGTGGCCTTTGAGAAGAAGACTGTCTTTACGAATATACCAGCTCAAGACGGTAACATTATAAAGGACCTCTTAGCAATCACCAGATTTAGTAGACCTCTTGTTGGGTTTGGATCATTTCTTCCACTGGGAGCCAACCAACATAATTTCTGTCGCTTCAGTTACTGTAGACACAACAGCTTGTAAGGAATAATCTATGGTACTTTTCTTACTTGTTAGAACTAAAAAAAGGATTGTGCCATCACTAGGGATGCGCAAGTCTCAAACACACTTGCGTTAATCCGAACCTGAGCGTGTGTGGCATTTGATTACCAGTGGCTACAAAGGTTGGGTGCAGACCTAGAAAACATGGATACAGTCTATGGCCTATGGCTGTATCCATGTTTTCTAGACAGCCTTAGGTCTGTATCCAGCTTCTGCAGCCACCTGAATGTGCTCGAGATTCGCCCATCTCTAGCCATCAAATAAATTGTTTGTAAAGTTACCCCTTTGCACTGCAGGTCAGGGTACACACAGGTGATGCAGAGACAGGTGCAGCCCTGACGTTATTCCATGACCACTGTCCCTGCTTACTTGCCTCAACGTGTCCTAGGCGACACAGGACAACTTGGAGCCGTCCCCTGTGCTTATAAAGGTGGAACAGGACACAAGATAAACTTAAGACAATTACAAGACAAGGACAAATATACACAATGGTGGGTGTTCAGCAGGATAGGGTCAAACCAGGAGAGGCAGATACCAGTACAAAGTCGCTGGGCAATAAAAAATCAACGAGGCAAACTAGAGTAAAAAAAAATCAGAGGACAACAATACAGACCAAGTCAGGAGACAAACACATAACCAGGGACACAAGCCAAAGTCAGGTAACCAATAGATTGAAATAGTAAAGTAGAAAGCAAGTACAGACACACTAAGTATACACTATAGCAGGCTTCAGGCATAGTGATTGAGTTTTAAAGGAAACCAGGTCTCGGTGTAGCAGGCCAGATTAACCCCCGTCTAGATTATACCCAGTAGTAGTGTGGCCTAGGCCAGAGTATACCACAGGGTATTAAATAGCCTAGGCCAGAGTATACGCCAGGGTATAAAATAGCTTAGGCCAAACTATACCTCTCCAGGCCAGAATATAAAATGTCCTAGGCCAGAGTATATCCCGGGCTATAAAATGGCCTACGCCAGAGTATACCCCGGGATATAAAATAGCCTAGGCCAAACTATACCTGGTGAGTAAAATAGCCTAGACCAAACTATACACCCGGGTGTAACATAGCTGAGTCAGGCCACAGTATACCCCGGGGGATAAACATTATACCTGGGGGTGTAAAACAGCTTAGGCCATGCTATATCTCTCCAGGCCATACTGTTATTACTTCACTGGTTTTCTCACCCCTGGCCCAGGCCACAGTATTCCACAGGGGATATATTTTCGTATCCAGGGGTGTAAAATAGCCTAGACCATACTATAAACCTGGGTATAGTCTTGCTCAGGCCACAGTATACCCTGGGGGATAGACTCTCTATTTGGGAGTGTAAAACAGTCTAGGCTAGACTATTTTCCTCCAAGTTATCATGTCACTGGTTTTCTCAGTTTTAGCCCAGGCTGCAGTATACCCCAGGGGACATATTCTATACCGGAGGGTGTAAAATAGCCTAGGCCAGATTTTATTGCTCCTGGTCATAATGTTATCACTTGACTGATTTTCTCACTTTATCTCTAATTTGTTGAAAAGTGCGCAGATCTCTTTTTTTTTTCATACTCATAGTCTTGCACAGATATTTATAAAGTGCACAAAATCTCCTTATTAGCCAAAACACAATGATAAATGTCCCCTATGGGGGAGATTTATCAAACATGGTGTAAAGTGAAACTGGCTCAGTCGCTCCTAGCAACCAATCAGATTCCACTTTTCATTCCTCACAGACTCTTTACACAACCGGACTTCTAAAATAAAAGCGGGTGTGCCACCACATCTGTGTGCCCCACTGGCACTGGCATCATTATAAGGTCCGGCTGTATCTCGGCCAATCACCGCCAGAGTGGCGTCACACACTACCATCTAGCAAGTGACCGGCCGATCCTCCAACACAACATCACAGGGGGCATAAACCACACTTACAACTGCTCTTTGGCCTCATCCTTTCATCTATCACTATACTCATTTAACAAGGAAATTCCCTTATATCACCGACTGTGTGCCGTAAACAGGTGTGGCCAGAGGGACACAGGGAATGTCCATCTCCCAAACATCTCCCCCAGGCCCCTAGTACCACTGATACAAGCCTATCATAAGGACAACTCTGAATCAGCATCCCACTCCATTCTCCTGGCACTAATATAGCTGTATATGAAACTACAGCAGGCCCAGGGATAACATTAGCAACCCCCACCAGTACCCTGCATGTGCCATTGTACAAAGTGAATTTCCTACAACCAGCCCCGATTTGTACTACTATCTAAGAGAAAGCCAGCTACTTCCATGTGCACAAGGAGTAAGATTTCTACTAGAATGGAGGAGATGCAGATTTATCTGAAGTGACACTCTCACCTCTAGGGACAAAGCCACTGAAAGAAACAACCCCCCACGGATACAGGATGTGACATCGACCTAATAAAGATATTATTGAAATGTAAGAATATCAGGTAAACAGCTCCTTATTTATGTAACAGAGCGCCTGAGGATGATATATAATGCAGAGGGAAAGTATGAGAAAAATATGACCGGCTAACTAGCCAATACTTGGATGCCAGTTGAGGCCTTCTATGATATACGGCGGTATTACTATTACAGACATTGTCAGACAATTATTTATACGTCACAAACTCTTCTTGGCAATTCCCCTATTAATACACCATTTGGCAAAATTACAGTGGGACCAAGTAGACAAAAGACAGGTGCAGCCCTGAAGCTTGCACCCCGACAATCAGGGGGCCCCATGTCCTGTTCTTTGAATACATCTGCAACACCAGGTGGCCAAGCGGCCTTCCAGGTTCTGCAAATGTCTCTTTAACTGCAAGAACCACTGAACAGCACTTGCAGCTATGCAGTTATGACTATACTTTAACTGGTCAGTCAGGGGGCCCAATGAAAAGTTTGCTATGGAGCCCAGCCATTTCTAGTTACGCCCATGAGCTGTATCTTCAGTCCGCCCCAGGAGGTGGAGCCTGAAGATACAGTCGGCGCCCAGTGGACTGGAGAAGCCAGATGCTGGATCACAAGCAGCGTGGCTGGTAAGTATACACTGCTTGTGGTCTGGAACCTGACAGCACAGATATAAACATATTTCGATTTCTTGTGCCGTGTTCAGCGCTTGTTTGTGGCAATTGTGGCCAAGAATTCGTCAGGTCTGAAAGGACCATATTTGGACTAGAACCATTTAAGCCACACTCCATTCCAGCCAAATTGCACACCCGTTCTGGATAGGACACAAAACACATAAAACATATAATAAATGTGATGCATGGCACATATGCCAATCTGGCAATTTCCATTAGTGAATGTGCCCCTGTGTTACCAGCTCCTGAGCTTTTCTGTGTCCCACCATTGCGACAGTAGTCTTTCCTTTATTTTATGGCAGTTTTGTTTTCTGTCAGTTATTGTAGTTTTATTGTGGTACTACCATTTATTACACAAAAACGCACAGTATGAACCCATGAACCCTGGTACCAATCTACAAAAACTTTTTATTGGTTAGACTGGTAGTACATCTTCATTTCTAAACCTAGTCTAAGCCAATGACTTAAAGAAGCAATTCACTTTTTTTTTATTTTATTTGACAACCCCCTCCCCACGTGTTCCACAGCGTGGCTTCGTTCCGGTCCCACAGGACCCATAGAGAATGCATTGGAAAGCGTGACTTCCTGCCTTCAATCACAAGAGACAGAAGAGGAGTCACAGGAGTGGGTGACGTGAGCGCACAATAGATTTGAACGATGCAGCGGGAATGAACAAAGCCACGCCGCAGGACACCCATCACCTCTGGTGAGTATACATGCCAGCGTGCGTGGGGGGGGGGGGGGGGGGGGTTGGGGCAATAAAATTTTTTGTGAACTGCTTCTGCCCCTAACAACCAATCAAATTCCACCTTTCATTCCTCACAGGCGCTTTGGAAAATGAAAGGTGGAACCTGATTGGTTGCTAGGGGCAACTCAGCCAGTTTCACTAAATCTCCCCCTATATCTATGCCTGCAATGACTAATGGGTTCAGCCAACCGTCTAAAGGTGGCCATACACCTTTAATAACTGACAGCCAAATGACCGTTCAGCTGTCAGTTATCTCAACCCACCCACCATGTAAACATTCAGTACAGATGAGTGTTTCTGTATTCTCTATGGGGAGGGGTAAGGCTCTGGCTGTGGTTTATCTCTCCTAAAATAAAGGCATTGGCCGTGATTTTCCATCACTCCTGACCCCTATCACCACTATCATCTGTCAGTGATTGTTTGGGAAAGCCCCATACAACATAGATTGGCAGCCGAATCGTCCGCAAGCAGCAGATTCGCCCATGTAAAGCAGGGATGGGGAACCTTCGGCCCTCCAGCTGTTGCAAAACTACAATTCCCATCCTGCCTGGACCACCACTGAGTGAGTAGGTAAGGACCTTATGCAGTGTTGTTTTGTTACTCTTTATTCACACCTAAATTGGCCCTGGGTGAGCAATTTCCAACCTTTCTCGTCATCAAAATTCTATATTAATAAAATACATATAATTTTTTTTTCCAATTGCTTTTCTCAGGGTAAGCAAACGAGAAATCATTGCCTACTGAGTCAGTAATAACGCAGATGATTCAGTAAGCTGAATTTATACAGTTCATTTAGTTCCACCTTTTCCTCTGTACTAGCTTCTATCTCACTGATGGCAAAACCTAATTGCATCAAATATATTGGATTAATTGTAGTTCTATAAATATATTGACAGATGAAACACTTACCGGGTCTTCTCACTTCCAAGTATTGTGGACACCGAGACAGTAGATAAGCAAAGGAAACGAGAATATATCAATTATTTTGTATATTTTAGAGGATTCAATGACTTCTCCCAATGTAGATGCAGCTAATTTCAAGCTAGATTTAGTGTCTGCTATTACCCATCCTGCATGGTTACAGTCCTTTTTAACATGTGACCATTTGGGAGGGCACTTATTAATTTTGCATTTATTATTATGAAATCTGTACTTTGTGGGACAAAGATAGAAAAGGGAATACATATACTGTTCAGGGAAGAAAAAGAGTGCTGCACCTCACACCTATGGCTGATACTAGTACCTCTCGGCTGTCCACACTGTGCCAGTCAGCGACCACCACCCCCCCAGGCGTGCACAGTCAGGGAAGGGAGGCCATGGAACGGCCCTGCAACCCCCATGCCACAGGACCAGACCCAAAAAATGCCACACCAAAACCCAGCCAGCACCACCGGCGGAGGAAGCTGCCCCCAAACAGCACAAGTCTGGATAAGGTATTGCACTCACCATAGCTATCAAAGATAGAATGGGACAGACAGGAGGGATTAAAACCATGAGCACTCAGGTGTCTCCTGCTAATTGCAGTCATGTGGGTCTCACCAGGAGGAGTGCAAAACACGGAGAAAAGAGAGAAACAAAATACGGTTCAGGGAAGAAAAAGAGTGCTGCACCTCACACCTATGGCTGATACTAGTACCTCTCGGCTGTATAAAAAACATCAGAATTCTGTATGTGAATTGATCAAGCCACACTGCCCCATGTACCGCGTGCAGGTATCTGATACACATGGGTCCCTACACTAAGTCCACACTGTGTCGGTCAGCGACCACCACCCCCGCAGGCATGCACAATCAGGGAAGGGAGGCCATGGAACGCCCCTGCAACCCCCATGCCGCAGGACCAGACCCAAAAATGCCACTCCAAAACCCAGCCAGCACCACTGGCGGAGGAAGCTGCCCCCAAACAGCACAAGTCTGGATAAGGTATTGCACTCACCATAGCTATCATAGATAGAATGGGACAGACAGGAGGGATTAAAACCATGAGCACATATACTGTAGCTATGCAAGGACTCTTCTCCTTCTTTCTCTTCGTAGTGCCTAGTGGCTTTAGTGTCTCCACTGATGCCCCAAAAATTTTAATATGCAAAACAAGAGTCCGTGGAGTCTCGGTTGCGAGTCTAAAAACACAGGAATAGCCAGATATCCCTAGCCTGTTTCCACGGGGTGCCTCCATAATGGGGAGTGCACCACACCACACTGATAGGTAGCCCCCTAAGTTCCACTCGGTTGCGAGTATTGGAACATAAATCGGAAAATAACAGGGTGGCTCCTTTTTGTCAAAGTCTAACTCAAGGTGCGAGCATTGCGACATGACAAGGGCTTGCCAAGGCAGGCATCCATCCATCTACAGATAGCTGTATCGGCTCTTAGGCTGCACGGACTCTTGTTTTGTATATTTAAATTTTGAGGGGCATCAGTGGAGACTCTTGATTGAGTACTTCATTGGAATTGTTTTCACTGATCTCCTTGAGTTCAGTGATACTGTGTTTTGTTGGTTAATTTTTCATTGTGGCAACTAGCCAGAATCATACTCCACACTGACGAGGGGAAAATACCCTGAAACGGCTGTCTGTGGATGGAGGCCTGCCTTGGCAAGCCCTTGTCATGTTGCAATGCTCGCACCTTGAGTTAGACTTTGACAAAAAGGGGCCACCCTGTTATTTCCCTATTTATGTTCCAATACTTGCAACCGAGTGGGGCTTAAGGGGCTACCTATCAGGGTGGTGTGTTGCTCTCCCTATCATGGAGGCACCCCATGGCAACAGGCTAGGGATATCTGGCTATTCCCGTGTTTTGAGACTCGCACAGACTCTTGTTTTGCATAGTGGCTTTAGTGTACATCCTGCACTAGGGACGCATCCAACCAAGAGTTAAGCCTTCTTTGGTTTGCCAATCTATAGGGGTCCTCAACAGCAGAGTTTACATAACATTACAGTTACACCCCTAGACACCCCATGTTAGTGTACCAAGGGGTCAAGGACTTTCCAGACTCCTATTGACCAAACTTCCCCATAGGGCTCTACAGGTCACCAGGTTTGAATTGCAAATTTTCTTCTGTTTATTCACGTTGCATTTTGTAAATCCTTAAAAATAAACTAATATTACTTTAAAAAAGATATCTCATCTTTTAATTTAGTTTAATTGATTAGATTTCAGTAAAGATGAGAAGTAATGGAGTTTTTAATTTTTATTATAATGTATTAATTTATTATTTATGTACAAAAAATTTTTCCTGGGGGGGGAGCGGCCATTTTGAAAACACATACTTTTTTATTTCCTGTATCAACAATGCAGTATGCTGTTAGGGTCATATTAGACGGCCTGATCATAAACTGTAAACGAGCTTCGATCTGCTAGATCAGTACTCGTTTACTGAGCAATTACACAGGCCGACTATCGGGCAGCAAGGGCAGCATGGACATTGTTAGCGATGTCCGTGCAGCCCTTGCCTTTAGTGTAAAACAATAAAGTATTAACTTACCTTACCATGTTCTCCGGTGTCCTCGGGCCTTCCCTGGCCTGCCTTTAGTTCCGGTCTGTGCACTGACAGGCCATTGTCTGCTCAGGCCATCACTGGCCGTGGCCTTTCTCAGCCAGTGATTGGCCGTATTGTTTCATCTGCATGTCAATTCTTCTAGACCATTGACCCTAAACCATTGACCATTGACTCTTTGTTGAGACAACCTTTTTGCCGGTCACTGCCTATGGTGTCTTGTCATGACCTATGCTCAGACTCCAATTTTCCTTTGCCTGACTTGCATCGGTGTCTACTGGTCTGCTAGGCCAGCTACTACCTACAGTGGGACCATTCTTGGGAAGTGACCTGGTACCTGGGGTATTATGGGATTCTTGCTAGTGTCCATCATTTTAATGGAGAATGACTGGACAGAAAAATTCTGCTTGTTATGTGTATTTGTCCAACATAGATGTGAATGAAGCCTAACCTAGTAACAACTAGTATACAACTACTACTGTGTTCAGCCATGCAATTCTATTTTTCAGTTTACTGCATATTCCAATGGTTCTAAGTGCTGGGATATCTTCTTCATTATCCACCATGTCAGTCTTGATTCTCTCCTTGTTGTTTGTAAGCAAAATATTTTATCGACAATAGAAATTCATCACCATGATGATCAGGTCATTAAATCACTGACACGTCCCCAGCCATGATTACAGGTAATGAATTATTCCATGGATTGCCTCTGTTTAATTTCTTACCAATGTGATTTACATGAGCAAAGAGCGATCTTCAAGGTCGGGCTGTGCTAGGTATGTTAGACTATCTGTATCACCTAACAGGATTTCTGCCTGCATCTATCGATCTCTCGATTTTCATCATCATCTATAGTTATTTCTTTATATTTTCCGATGCTTGCCTAACTGATCAGCCTTAACAGATAATCAGAGAAGATGATTGATTATCCCAGGATAATGGCGACTGTCAAGCGGTGGGATATAGACAGCAAGAAATCAGTCAGTTCTTGAAGTTAATTAGTTGGAAGCAGGAAAAATGGGTAAAAGTAAGGACAAGTGCCAAACTGTGATGTGTGGATGACTGGGTCAGAGTGCCTCCAGAACAACAGGTCTTGTGGGGTGTTCCTTCTATGCAGTGGTTAATACTAGAGATGAGCCAACCTTGAGCATGCTTGGGTTAACCCAAACCTGAACACTCTGCATTTAATTGTTGGTGTCTGAAGTTGTTGGATGGAACCCTAACACTGCCTGGAAAATATGGATAGAGCCATTGGCCATAGGTTGTATCCATTTTTTCAGGACTAGGGCTGCATCCAACGTCTTCATCCACCAGTAATTAAATGGAGAGTGTTTGGGCTCGGTCATTTTATCCTAATAACAGCACATTTGTACTACTTTACATGTATGTCTATGATTTTACCAACTCTGCTTGACTAATTTATGGTAGAGAGTATATTTATTAGTTGATGTGCTCACCATTTATTACTAGTAAAAACTTTAGTCCAAAAATCTGTACTGTAGCTATGCAAATCACTCAACAAATGTTCAATATGTCCCCCTTGGTTTTCAACAATGCTGTCATTCATGACCATGTTTACCACCACAGAATGCAATGAGTCAGCTTTTATCACTACAACATGCCGATGCATGCCGTCCCTCAGATCTGACACCAATATGAATCCTGGTAAGTAGAGATGAAAGGATGCCCGCTGGAAGGTCCGCAATCCCAGGGAAGGCTCATGTAGCTTGTAGTAAGGAGGTCCTACAGCATCTAAATAGTGAACTTCATTCTTTATCGATAGCCAGGCTTACAGAATGTACAGAAAGTACTACAACCAATGTTAATTTATCACTGGAGACCTGGTTCTTCAAGAGACCCCATAACCTGTAGTCACACAGGGTGAGAGTGGGTGTCACGCTGTTTGGAAATAACGGCAGATTACATGCGCATCTGTGACTGTCTCGATTTATGCAAATAAAATTGTAAAACGTCCTTCAGAGCCCTCTGAGTCGGGGAAGTTTACTTCTGCTAACCTTGTACATGAATACAAAGTTAAGAACATTCAGTTACTTAAAAAAAAAAAAATCATGAAGCTGAATAAGGACTAAAGCTGCAGATTTTCTGATTAGACAAAAATCTCTAGCGTTATTGTGTGGAACAAAAAAAAAAAATAGGGCTACATATGCCAAATGCTGTGTCTGAAGGAGCTGTGATATAATGCATCTGTTCTCATGTGGTTAAATATGTGTTGGTGGTTCCCTCACAATCTGTACTTGTTTATTTTTGAGTTTCCTCCTCGATGTTTATGTGCGTTCAGCCTCCGCAAACCCACCGACATGCTGCTAACAACACAATGACAGTGTCTGTGCAGTCATCTATCCCGCACACCTACCCCTCGTATTTTAGATAGGGGTAAAATTGCACCATCATAGACCCAGACCCTGTACTGAAGTAGAACCTAACATGGTCTATATTCAGGGTCAGGCTTGCCCAGACTACTCAGATGGGTCTAGGCCCTGACACAATCATTAGCCACAAACAATGGGGGTGAAAGGGCAAACAGAAGGCAACCTCATCTGGAGCAAATACATGGAACCAGGGCAATTATTGACCGAATCACCTGTGTAATAGTCAACGATAAGCCGAGAACAGGCAAAGGTTGTGTAAAATTGTGTAGCCATTGTGTGCCTTTACTATGATTTTGTCCACATGGGGCAATGTTTGGCTCTGCCGTAAAGTGATACTGTCACCCACCCCCCTTACTCTATGTATGGTTCTCTGCACCATCTACAAGCTTAGATACTGCATTTGATATATACCTGTATAACAATTGTCTGTGTCTTCTTTCTGCTGTAAAATTGCTTAATTTCTCTGGTGGCCAGTGTCGACTAGGCGGGGCTTCATGACAGTTAGGCCCTCTCCCTAGCTAGAAGATGGGGCCCAACTGCCGTGAAGCCCCGCCTAGTTGACTTTTAACAGATCAAATAAAGCAAAAGTAAGGGGGTGATAGTATCACTTTAAGGGTGCATTCACACCTACAGGATCCGCAGTAGATTTGATGGTGCAGATTTGTTGCTTTGTTCAGTTATTTAAATGAAATCTGCTGCGGATCCGCTGCGGATCCACAGCAGAAATTCCGCTGCGGATCCGGTAAGTGTGAACGTACCCTAAAGGAAATGTGTCATCAGAAAATTACTTATTGTTGAAATGAGGTTTTTATGTAAAACATATCTTTTGAATTTTTGATGAAATTTTTTTTCTTATTTTAAAATTTTCTTTCTATATTATAAAATAATCCTGAGATCTTGCAGTTTTCATTCTTGCCACTGGGGCTAAGACCAATCTCAGTCTTTCTGTTGTGTCTGTAGTGATAAGAGAAGGCTGCTGTAAAGTGATCTGTACAGCATTGCATCGACATGTGAACCAGTAGATAGAGGAAACAAAAGCAGCTCCCTATAGAATGACCTCCTTAAAAGTCACAGAGCATGCTCAGTGATGTTTCACATTCAACTCAAGGAAACAGAGTCAGTCTATTGTCTATGCCCATGAGTCTTGCTGTAAAGCATTTCATTAAATGCTGTTAAGAACAGCTTAGGCAATATAGAAGCCCCCATAACAATGAACAAAAGGTGAAATGTAAAAAAAATTACAGCCAGAAAATAAAAACAGATTAGAATAAAAGAACAAATTTTAGTATCCGACTCTAACCAGTAAATTAGCCTATGCAGCAGCTGATGGTTGTTAAGTTCAATACAGTTGGGTCATATACAGGCTTTCTATTTCCACAATAGCTTTTAACTTTACTTTTTGGTAACTAGAACAGTATACAGTAATTGGAAATCAGCTGCCTATACACAGTTTTTTTTTAACTACATTGCATAAACATACTATAATTCACCTTAGAAGCCAAGTAAATTAAAAGTTACCTTATAAAAGTAGAGAAAGGGAAAATAATGCAAACAGAGCAAAAAATCATAAAAATCTCAAGATTTATTTTTGGATTTGCTTAAGGGTAATTTTGGCTTTGCTGCCTACCTCTGATTTTGTAGTCCTAGCACACTGTTCTGTAACAAATGTTCTGTCACTTTACAGCTTTCCGAGTTACTTATCTATAAAAATCAAGGTGTCCTGTTGATTTTCAAATAACCAGAAAGTAAAAACAGTCTGAAAAAGCAGCTCGGGAATAAATCATTTATCCTATGTTACTTCACAGGAGCCCAGTCTATTAGGTAAGGTCAGGGGTCAGGTATATGGAAGAAAGGACGGAAGACATATAGGCCTAGGGGCATGGAGAGCGAGGTGGAGATTCCCTGCTGCCTAGGACTGCGTTCACACATACATTTTCATTGCGCTACTGAATCATTTTATTGCAGAAATTAAAGGGGTTGGCCATTCTATAGTAAAATTGTTTAGTACACAGTATTAGTAAGTGTACTCACTGTATATACTGACAGCAGCTCCCTGTGTACCTCATAGAGCTAAAATCAGATTCTCCTCCTCCAGGCTGGGCTGCCCTGCTCTGTGGTAATTCTGTCCATAAGATGGCTGACATGGAAGAGCATGTGACCATGCCCCATCCCCAGTGTCCAACACTGAGCCTGTATATTCCTATGGAGGACACCTGGGGGCAGGGCATGGTCACATGCTCCTCCATGTCGGCCATCTTATGGACAGACTAAAGACAGAGCAGGGCAGCACAGCCTGGAGGAGAATCTGATCTTAGCTCTATGAGGTACACAGGGAGCTGCTGTAAGTAATGTGAATACACTTACTTATACTACACACAAAGCAATTTTATCAGAAAGTGGCCAACCCCTTTAATCATTGCTAACTTACCTTAAGGGCCCTATTACACGGCCGATCATCGCTCTGTGTAGTAGAGACAGCGTTCAGCCGATGACAACGATCAATAGTTGGATAATGTTATGGCGTCAGCGGCAGCAGCATCTGAGCGTCCTGTCAGCTGACAGGCCGCTTAGACACTGCTGCTGCCTCGACCGGGAAGCTGCGGAGCATAGGAGAGAAGAAGAGAAGTGGGGAGGGACAAGGTGTCAGGTGTTTGGGGAATTGTCAGCCATCGGCCATGCATTGCTATTACACCACGATTTTATGTCCAAACATAAAGCAACTATCAGCCGATGATCGTTGTCATTGGCTTATCGTTGTCTCTATTACACAGAACGATGATTTGCCCGATTTGGCTGATTATCGCTCCGTGTAATAGGGCCCTTAGGGTGAGTAAGCAATGATTAAAGGGGTTTGCCACTTTATGGTAAATTGTTTTGTGTGTAGTTTAAACAACCCATTGGTCCATGTATATTAGAAATAGGAATTACAAAGGGTTGCCAACACATAACCCAACATGTTGCCAGTGGGTCTATTGACTTCAATGTAGTCCGCCATATCCACTTCATATGTGTGGTCTGCTATGCTTCTAAGTCCTGCCGAAAAACAGTTTATGTTCAGGAAATGGCCCAATCATAATCACAACTAAATTATATGAAGCCCATTAAAGTCAATGGGTCCTCCAGCAACATTTTTGCCTCTACATTAGCATCCTGTTTTTGACAGTTTTGACATCATGTAGCCTGACACGAGGAAGAAGATTAGATGTGAACTGAGCCTTATTAGGACACTGCATGGCAGTAGTATAAAATCACTGTATGGTAATAACAGCGGTGTGGTGTGTGGGAAATTTTGTAGCATTATTAAGACAATGAACATTTTGTGACAAGAATGGCTGTCAATTAAAACAACGGCTGTTCTTTTCATAGTGAAATGTGTTGGATTGAAGGAAATGCAAACAATGGCCGTTGTTCACACATTGTATTGAACGACGGCTGTGTCAATTATTTCCATTGTGCACTGATTTTAGTGCAATTTTCAATGCAACAACGGCCGCTGTTTGACACTCATTACAACAGCCGTTGTTTTTTAATGGCCAAACAACGGCCTTTATCTATACCTTGTTTGAACATAGCCTAAAGGTGATTTGTATATGCCCCCTTCTTAAAAACACACACAGAAAAGTAGATTTTTTTCATGGGCCCCTCAGACCTTGACCCGACCCTCTTCTAATTTGTCTTCATTAGGAAGAAACTTTTTAATACGTCTTTGGCTTCCGCCTCGGGCATTGCTATGATCAGGATGTTGCTCCCGAAATGATTGGTCGAAGTTTAGAAAAGGCAAATCCATTAGCGAGGCAGATGAAATGATAATTAACTGTGAAGGGAGGATCGGCGTCCCGGAAAACTAATGACTGATGCATTAAACCAGCCTTGAAATATTCACGCTATTTAATCATCAAGTCAGAGAATTGAAAGCCAGTCATTTTTAAGCTAGGAACACTATAGAAAATCAGACATGATTCAGAGATCTGCTGTATAATTAACTGGTGGAAATCTAAAGTACTAAAGAGGAGAAGAGCTGCGCTTCCTCCATTCCCGCATATATATAAAAAAAAGCAAAAATGATTCAATCAATAATTTACCATTGCACCACTAAAGCAGCACCATAAGCTACCATGAAAGTGAATCCAGAGATTGGAACAAGGCCAGGGTGCAACGTCCTAACATCTAGGGGGAGATTTATCAAACATGGTGTAAAGTGAAACTGGCTCAGTTGCCCCTAGCAACCAATCAGATTCCACCTTTCATTTTCCAAAGAGTCTGTGAGGAATGACAAGTGGAATCTGATTGGTTGTTAGGGGCAACTGAGCCAGTTTCACTTTACACCATGTTTGATAAATCTCCCCTAGTCTTTAAAGTCTACCTGTCGTTATAACGTTCACATTTGCAATTTACATTCTTTTTTTTCTAGTCATGCTTTAAAACAAAGCTATACTTACTTGTATCCAGGTCCAGTCTCCTGAAAGCAGATTTTTAGACTTTTGCAGGTTGAAAAAAAGAGATTAAAACATGAAGTACCAGCCAGTACAGAGAGTCCTGACTCAATGTGTCTATCAATCATATGACTGCCTTCTCTGTAAGTGCTCAGATGGCCTGGGAAACACGGGACTTCCTCTTTTCTCAATTTGCTAGGCCTGTCTATCACAACCCCAAACACATAAGGCTAAGTTCATACACACATTTTTGGTCACTTTTTACAGTAAAACAGCCATTTTATGGCTCATAAAATATGTCAAAGAACAGCCAATTTATCAATTATTGTTTGCTGTTGTACACAATGGAAAAAAGTTGAAAATTCTCACGCAGTTAATTTTTTTGGGTGCCTCAAACCAAATAACAAAAAATACAACTGAAATTTTCAGCTGTTTTCGGGGGCTTAAAATAAAGCCCAAGATGAGTAATAATACACATCTCCATCCATCCTGTACAGTGATAATCTGTACAAGATGGCCGCTGCTCTGAAGCATGTGAATATTCATATTCTAGCTGACCAACTATTTAGTTACTTAGACGGTATGCACTTATACTCGGGGAGGGGTGAGGGATGGGGCAGGGACACTGATGTCTCCATGTCTTCATTAATACAATGCTATGAGCAGGCTTGGCAGGCTGTAAAGGGTAAATTCCGGGGAAACCTGATACCCGTCCTGTTAAAGAAATAACATTTGTGTCAATGTGAAAACAAATGTTTTTCTTCCTTGCAGTTGCTCCTGACTGATAATTAACTAATTTAACAACTATTTTTAAAGGGGCTGAGCTCCTTACTGGCAGCCGCCACTAGGGGCAGCATGCTGAAGATGAATTTATAGTAATCCAATTGGCTTTAAATAGAGCTGCATAAATACATTATGTATGTTATAGAGCCCCGATCCTGGTGGCTACAGGGTTTCAGAATATTAACCATTAATTCTATGGTTGGTTAAAGGGATTTGTAGCACTAGATAAGAAACCTTTTAAAGGATTCTATTATGGGGGAACCTGTGGTCCTACACCGGTCGCTGTTGTAGCTCTGAGCATGCCAGCATGCGGGCTTCCAAGAGGTTGTGTCATGCTCTTTAGCAGGGGTGGGGAACCTTTTCCCTGTCGAGGGCCATTCGGGCTTTAATGAAATCATTTGAGGGCTGCACTCAAAGTTATACTGTGCGCGGCAGTGGGGTAGCATGGGTGCACAGCACCCGGGGCAAGGCAAAGTATTGTTCCCCTAGTGACCCTGCTATTGTAGTTAACCCTCTGAGATGCTCCTTGCACCTGATGTGCATCCTTAGTGATGCCCGGTAGCCAGAGTTTACCCCCCAGTGATGCCCCTGGTAGCTGTAGTTAACCCCTTATTGATGTCCCTTGTAGTCTAGTTAACCCCCCAGTGATGCCCCTGGTAGTCTAGTTAACCCCCAGTGATGCCCCTGGTAGTCATAGTTAACCCCCAGTGATGTCCCTGCTAGTCATAGTTAACCCCCAGTGATGTCCCTGCTAGTCATAGTTAACCCCCAGTGATGTCCCTGGTAGTAATTGTTAACCCCCCCCAGTGATGTCCCTGCTAGTCATTGTTAAACCCCCCCCAGTGATGCTCCTGCTAGTCATAGTTAACCCCCCAGTGATGCCCCTGCTAGTCATAGTTAACCCTCCCAGTGATGCCCCTGCTATTTATAGTTAACCCCCCAGTGATGCCCCGGCTAGTCATAGTTAACCCTCCAGTGATGCCACTGCTATTTATAGTTAACCCCCCAGTGATGTCCCTGCTGGTCATGGTTTAACCCCCAGTGATTTCCCTGCTAGTCATTGTTAACCCCCCCCCCCCAGTGATGCCCCTGCTAGTCATAGTTAACCCCCCTGTGATGTCCCTGCTGGTCATAGTTAACCCCCCAGTGATGCCCTGGTAGTCTAGCTAACCCCTCAGTCATGTCCCTAGTTGTGTACTTAGTCCCCAGTGTCTGTCCCATATGAAAAAAAATAAACATCTCACTCACCTTTTCTCCACTCCTACGCTGCCTAGATCCTCCTGTCTCTCCTAGTCTGTGCCCGTCTTCTCCTGCAGGCAGCACGCAATGAAATGACGTCATCGCGCGCAGCCCGCAGGAGACAGAAGATGTGCACCGCTCTGGTGGGGAAGGAGCCAGTACAGACAGCATCCTCCTGTGTCTGGCAACAATAGTAACAATAGCGCTAGTAGGATATGGTTGCAACTATTGTATCCAATTAAAATTTTTCTCAGAAAACCTCTGTCGGGAACTGTCCAGACCAGAAGAGGTTTTCTATGGGGATTTGCTGCTGCTCTTGGCAGTTCCTGACATGGCCAGAGTGGCAGCAGAGAGCACTGTGTCAGACTAGAAGGAATATACCACTTCCTGCAGAATATATGCGGTAGCACGAGCACGGGGTTGGTTAGATATCGGGGTATCTCTTGCAATGTTGTGGCAGCTAGATGGGTGAGGGTGACTTGGACACTTGTCACGGTAGCCTGGAATGGTGTTGTTACCCACCCCCGGTCAGACGGGCTCTGCTTTTCACAAGTTTAGATAGCCCAAGTATACACTGGTGTGTTGGTGCAAATGACTAGACAGAGTCCAATGACTTAACCAGAATATCGTCTGTTTACTTGATACTTCATTGCAATACACAAAAATAGGTTTCCACTTCAACAACAATAATAGGTGCAGACAGGAGAGCAAAGAAGTGTTAAAGGGGTTATCCAGCGCTACAAAAACATGGTCACTTTCCCCCTTCTGTTGTCTCCCTTGTGGGTGGGGTTTTGAAACTGAGTTCCATTGAAGTAAATGGAGCTTAATTGCAAACCGCACCTGAACTGGAGACAACAGTAGGGGGAAAAGTGGCCATGTTTTTGTAGCGCTGGATAACCCCTTTAAGCTGTGAACTGAAGAGAGGGGAGTAGTGGAGCGTTTTGAGGGCCATGCCCAATGTAGTGCTGCTTGGGATAGCGTAGCTGAGTGCAATAGAGAAAAAGAAGAAGAGAAGATCCTCATACTCACATTAAGGCCAGATTCACAGGTACCGGATCTGCAGCTGATTTCATGCTGCGAAATCGGCTGTGGATCCCTTGCCTGTTCGTTTCTATGAGAATCCATACTCGCAGCGGGATGTCAATATGTAAGTGACAGCCCTGTTAACCCTCTGCCGGCCGGAGCATAGTGTACTGTACCTGCTCCACGCTCTGGCTTGCTTTGGGGGCTCCTAGATGACCTGGCGTCTGAACGACCCGTTCAGCCAATCAGTGTGCTATGGCGGGGCAGCGCACTGATTGGCTAAGCGGGACATCCAGCCAGGAACCCCTGAAGCAATAGAAACAGGCAAGGGATCAGCAGCGGATTTTGTTGCGAATTTGCAGCGTGAAATCCGTTGTGGATCTGGTATGTGTGAATCTGGCCTTACTGAACCACCTAATGCCCTACAGTGTTGAGGTACCTGTCCTGTAAGGGTAGTACAAGGCCCCAGGTCCCTGAGCGGGGTTTAGCAGACTTCCTGAAGCTTTCCAGTATAGCCGTGCATTATGCAGTGTAATACGTCGGATAACTGCAGCTTTGTTCCACTGGGGTCAGTACCTAACTGGATCCAGGTCACTGCCCTGTACTGTGTGGCTGGTATCCTGGTGTGGGCAAGGTGTTTCTCAGAGGACGTCCTTATCCTCCTAAGGGGGTCTAGCATGGCATGCTAGTGGTTGCTTGCTTAGAACTCTCTCTGTCTTGCTCTCTCTAGAACTAGACTGAACTCCACTCCTCCCACCAGGAACTAGAACTCCCTTTCTAGGGGCATACTGAGCTTCCCTGTGATTGGTGGGGGCTGTGTGTGTGAGAGAGTGAAGGGATAGGATATGACAGAAAAAGGAGGGGAAAAAGTCTAGTGACACCTAGTGGGGAAGACACAGAATACACTTAGACAATCTCCCACTCTAAACCTGAGAGAGAACTTTACACAGGTGCATAGGAAACTTAGTGCAACACCTTTTGATGGGGCACTACACATACAGCAGTTGATAAGGATTGGAGGCTTGAGTTTTTCTTTGAAGCGTAACTGTCATATTTTTTTAATTGCAGAAAACAGCCTCTTTCTGTACTCAAAAAGCAATTTCCAAGCCCCCCTCTCACTTCTTATCTGTGCATTATCAGGCAAAGCCGTCTTCATTACAGAGAAGCAAGTAAATACTGGTTCTGCTGTCTCCATTATATCCTATGGAGGGGGGAGGGGCCAAAGGAGATGAGTGAGCAGGAAGAAGAGACATGAAAGTCAGCTGTTTGGAGACTGTCTGGGCACCTAAAACGCTGGATTCAGGGGTCAGAAAGGTCAGTGCTTATCTAGGAACTTGCTGAGAGAAGATTGCAGGGTGTTGTGCTGTGCAGGACTGCTCTGTGCTCACTCACTCCTCTCAGCCCCTCCCCTCTCAATAGAGCATAATGGACACAGAAATCCTGCTTCTTCTGAAGTCGGGGGAGCTAGAAAAACAGCTTTTTCAGTACAGAAGGAAACTCTTTTGGTAAATAAAACCTGTTACAGAGTTTCTTAAAATCGCTTGTACTGTAGATATGTATTGTTTTCAGAAAAATGACCCTAAAATGACATTTACACTTTAAACAGAAGTAAATTACAAATCTGTATAACATTCTGGCAAGTTGGCAAGAACTACAAGGATCACATGTACCCAAACTCCTTATAAATAAGAACCTTCGAGCGATCCTGTGTTGACTATAGGGAGGGGAGGGTTAACTGGCAGCCAGAGGGCTTTTCTCACCCAAAACAAAGGGATCACGTGGTGATTTTGCATCACGTCTGATCCCTATCTCCACCATCTGTCAGTGATTGGTCAGGAGAGCCGTATACACCTTAAACTGAAGGGACCTTAATATATCCTGTGTATGGACTTTGCCCCGGTTGTCAAACACTACATATCTTAGAGGATTACGATTTCAAGGGCCTTTTAGCCATCTGTGAACTTCCAGTTTGGACAGACCACCTCCTACTGTTGGGAGCTAACCTTCAGTTTCCTACTCATCTGTATTACAGTAAATCCTGCAGGTTTTATTAATAGTGGTACTCTCCTAGGCTGTTATGAAGGTACTTTATAGTGAGTCACTATCCTGTTATTAAAGTGTACCTGTCCGCTGACCAGATCGGTGGTGAGTTCCTCTCTGTGCTCAAAAGTTGGATACAAACATGCTGAGACCGTAATGCGTTTAACCCCCTATTGGATCAGAATAGAGGTTGCAGGTACTACCGTCAAGGCGTGTTTGTATCCATGGATACCCGAACGTCTAGCCTCAGAGAGATATTCACGGGCTATTGGGTCAGTGGACTTTGTGACACGTGCACTGTGGCCTGCTCTGTTATTGGGGCATCTCACTGGGCTGGTAGGGTACCACATATACCTGTATTCCTGTCTCCGGTACTGGCCTATGGTAGATAGAGCACCTTTACTTCCATGATTATATGTTATTCCTTATTATTAAAGCACTTAACAGCAATGTTCTGCTATACAGCTGCTGGTGTACAACTGGGAGTGAATTTGTCATGATCCTGACAAGGAGAGGCACAGCACGATAGGTGTTATAATTCCAGAGCATTAGTAGAACTAAATGGCTGTTAACCATATAACACACTTGATAATATATGGTTCCATAACTAGAAATACAATGGGGCATATTTATCAATCCCTTCTGATGTAAACGTAGATCAGTCAGTCTTAAGGCTCACACACATTAGCTATTCCTTGCCTAACTTTACACCATCAACTCACTGGCTTATTTTACACCAGTATTTTGTGTCAAAACTTGCATGTGGTTGTATTTCAAGTCCTACTAAGCCACACCCCATTGTCACACCCTATTTGTCTTATGAGGTGCCTCCGAAAATGGTCTTCCCACAAGGCCCTCTATCATTACAGGGCTATGGTGGGTATAGGAAAATATGACTGCATCTTGAAGGTTTAACAAAACACAGCAATCACTGAACTCAAGGAGATCAGCGAAAAAACTCCAATGAAGTACTCAATCAAGTGTCTCCACTGATGCCCCGAAAAATTTTAATATGAAGAACAAGAGTCCGTGGAGCCTCGGTTGCAAGTCTCAAAACACGGGAATAGCCAGATATCTCTAGCCTGTTGCCACGGGGTGCCTCCGTGATAGGGAGAGCACCACACCACCCTGATAAATAGCCCCTTAAGTCCCACTCCGTTGCTAGTAATGGAACATAAATAGGGAAACAACAGGGTGGCCCCTTTTTGTCAATGTCTAACTCAAGGTACGAGTATTGTGATCATGACAAGGGCTTGCCAAGGCAGGCTTCCATCCACAGACAGCCGTTTCGGGGTATTTGCCCCTCGTCAGTGTGAAGCTGGATTCTGGCTAGTTGGGGCAATGACAAATCAACCAACAAAACACAACAATCTCTGAACTCAAGGAGATCAGCGAAAAAACTCCAATGAAGTACTCAATCAAGAGTCTCCAATGATGCCCCCCAAAAATTTAAATATGCAAAACAAGAGTCCATGGAGCCTCGGTTGCAGGTCTCAAAACACTCGCAACCGTGTGTTATGTTCCAATACTCACAACCGAGTGGGACCCCATGGAAACAGGCTAGAGATATCTGGCAATCCCGTGTTTTGAGACTCGCAACCGAGGCTCCACAGACTCTTGTTTTGCATACTTGCATCTTGAAGGTTTGCCACTTCTTTGCTGTTTTAATTAAATATGTATAATTTGTAACTTAAACTACTTATTGGCCTAGTGTATAGTTTAGCCCCATTATGCAGATTAATAACATCTCATTGTTCAATCTCCCACCCTTTCATGCCATTCTGATGGCGCTCCCATCCATAAGATGGTTGTGTGGTGGGCAGATAAGGAACACACACAGGGTAAAGAGCTGAATGCCCCCTGGGATTTCTCATTCCACATGATGGCAAGCATAGGCCATGGTAGCTGGAGTGGAGTTTCATGCCCTGGAGCATGTCCCTAGTGCACACACACCCATGTCAAGTAGGAGGGCTACACCAACGGTATTAGTTTTAGTTCCCCAGGACACCCAATTATACTGCCTATCGAGAGCGTCCTTGCTTATAAGTGCAACATTAGCAAGGGTGTCGGAGGACCAAAACCAGAGAGGGATGCAGTTCAGTGGAGAATTTTACCTTTTAACAACAAGGCTTCCATATACTATATACCAATCTTGAACAGTTTTTAGTTCCAACATAACTTAAATAGCATTAGGTGGTATGGTTGGTGCGGAGAAGACTCATGAGAATTGGTGAGCAGTGTTAGTTCCTGAGATGTTTTAGGGTACCTGAGGTAGTGAGGATGACACAGGTTGGCTCAAAGTGGAAGAAGAAGGTCTGAACATGATCAGAGGTCCACAAAGATTTTAGATTGGTAAGAGGTCCTTGAGTAAATGCTACCCTCTCAGGCTGGAAGCAGTGACTTAAAGGCTGCACAAGAATCATCCCTTGGGCCAAAGTTGGGGGCCTTATAAATTCATTGCAAGAACCAGACTGCTAGAGACTGTTCTTTCTCTGACCAAACACAAACCAATAGTGGCACTGATAGACTACAGGGCCACATAGAGATGTACGTAACTGTAATATCACTCAACCTTCTTCATGAGGATCATAATGTGAGCAGGTGCAGTGAAGGAGGTTGAGTAACATTGTATGGTCATATTCTCCTCCATATGGACAGGAGTGCCATCCAGTGGGCACTGAAAGATGGGCGATCGAGGGGGTGGAGTTTTATCAGTATGTATAATGGGGCACAACTGTACTAAAGGATAACTTACTTATTATCATCATCATTAATATGTCTTTATTAAAGGGGTCTTCTGGGCAAAATGAACTGATGGGCTATCGCCAGGATCCTGTGGATAGCTCATCAGTTCATTTTGCCTTAAAAACCCCTTTAACAGCTAAGAAGTAGCTAGCTCCTTATACCATTATCAGAATCTTTGGGTATCTTTGTGCAGATTTTGCACAGTTTTGTATACAGATTCCAACACAGAATCCACATTCACCTCCATGATAAATAAATTACAAGTGAATTAGACCTCTAAATGTGATCAGAATAGACTGTCTAGGAACAAAGACATACAAATATATTGCTATAATAAACATGAGAATAAACTAGTAACAGATTCACTATAATAATCACTATCCAGGAAATTATACTATATGTGTTACTAATGGCTTACTGAGATATAAAGTGATTGTGTTATATATTGACATTGAGGGGGCAGTAATTCTCTTTTCATTTATACAAGAAGATGGATCCGGTATCTCATTATGTCTGGAGACCCTTTGATATTTGTCCATACTGTATATTAATTTCTTTATTTATCTTATCAGTCTAAACCATATTTTATTCTGGCAGCAAATTCTATGCAAATGTTATGAATGAGTCCGGTGCACTATACAGTAGGAAGACGTGTTATCTGTCATCCTTTATTCGGCTAACATGATAGCACATCACATTGCATTTTCTTGGTGGGGTGAATTCCCCCATCTGTATCTTAAAGGGATTATCCAGTGCTACAAAAAGATGGCCACTTTTCCCCCTCTCTTGTCTCCAGTTCAGGTGCGGTTTGCAATTAAGCTCCATTTACTTCAATGGCGCTGAGTTTGAAACCCCACCCAATCTGGAGAAAAGAGAAGGGGAAAAGGGGCCATGTTTTTGTAGCGCTGGATAACTCCTTTAATATCGCAGCAGGTCTTGGGTGTGAAGACATGTCAAAAGTTACTACAAGTCATAGTATTACCTTAAACCCTGAACTTTCCAGGATATACATAGGGTTGCTATCCTGGGCGGGGTAGGTGGCTGCCCAGGGGCCCATGACTCATAGGGGGCCTCTCTGCGCTCTGAACTGACTATAAAACACTGATTCGCTCTTCTGTCTGTCAATGTTCTCTCTTGTAAGGACGGGGCCACGGACAGCACCACAGGGAGCTGTCTCCACCCTCCCCCCGCCGCACTTGCTAGAGGCTGCGCTTCACAAATCCCTGTGAGGAGAGGCCGACTTACCCACAAAATGTACAATTCCATTATCATAATCATCGCGCATGTGGCGGCCGGACCCTCAAAAGCAGTAAGTGAGTATAGCTTAGTGGCGTGTATGGAAGCGAGCGGGTAAGTCTCCTGGTGTGATGTGTACTTGTGTATAATGTGCATTTTTTACTGTAAGTGATTGTATTGACTAGGAGCAGTACAGGAGAAGGAGAAGGGTGGCCCTGAATATGGCTGGGAAGGCGGAAGTGGTTGCAAGTGTTAGGATCCGGACAGCAGGACAAGACAAGACAGTGAGCCCTAAGCTCAGCCCCGCCCACTGTCCTCTACCTACTTGCCACACTCCGCCCTAAAATGGCGGCGAACAACTGGGCGGCAGTCCCTGCACTGGCTAGGTGGGACACAAAGACAAGACAGACAGACAAAACACAATGAAGAATGGTCAGCAATCCGGGTCACAACAGTCTGGCAGCAAAAGTACAAAATCAGGATCCAAAAGGGTAGTCGAATAACAGGCAATATGGTCAGGGGCAGGCAGCAAGCAAGGGTAGTCAGAAAACAAGGCAAGGGACAGAAAACCAGAGGTAACACAGATGGATGCAGGCAGAGCTGGGATACAGGACAGGGAAGCAATACTGAATAACCAGCAATGATCTGGGATACTGAGAACAACTTATAGTGAATCAGAGCCTGGTCCAGAATCCCATTGGAGCAGCCTCCTGACTGCAGAGCATACACAGCTGACAACAAGGAAACTGACTGGCTATAAGATCCCTCAATCACAGAAACCAGAGCAAGAAAGCTTAACTCTGAACCTGCCAGAGAGGTACACAGGTGGACACGGGTGTGGTGGAAGCCTGCTAATCACCACCCAGCAAGGGCTGGAATAAGACAGTGTTCAGACCAGGTTCAGACATAAATGAAATACAAACATAAAAGTGCAGAATCATGGCCAAAAGCACAGTCTCGGTCGTACCTTACGCACCGAGGACTGCGCCAAAGTTGCATTCATGACAGTACCCCCCCTTTTATGAGGGGCCACCGGACCCTCATTAGACATACCAGGAGTGGGTGGAAAATGACCTCTTACAACACATGTTTCAATGTCACTGGAGATGTCACTGTCAGTCTCCCACTCATCAGCGCAAGCATCCAGGTGACTAACTAAAGGTTCACTGA
Source organism: Dendropsophus ebraccatus (assembly GCF_027789765.1). NCBI lineage: Eukaryota > Metazoa > Chordata > Amphibia > Anura > Hylidae > Dendropsophus > Dendropsophus ebraccatus. The sequence goes on from NC_091459.1 coordinate 116,892,536, forward strand.
CAGGCTCGATATCACCAATTATGCTACTGGCATCAGACACAGACTCAGCTTCCATGTTGCAATTATTCAAAATTACAGTGTCATTTTTGGCTGGACACATAGATTTCACACTAGGTTCAGCAGAGGAACCATGCATATCCATACCACCTAGAAGTACCTGTGCGCCCAGGTGACTCTCCTGGTTGTCACCTGGACGCTGATGACCTTGTCGCCGGGGACGTTTCAGGCAGTAGTTGATGAAATGAGTACTGTCACCACAGTAAAAGCAAAGTCCATAACGCCTCCGGTGTTCCCTTCTGGTCTCGTAGCCCATAACTCCCAACTGCATGGGTTCATCCTCAATATAATCATGGGGAGGGACAGGTTTTTTCAAAAAGAGAGATGGAGAGACAGAAGGTTTAGAAAAGTCAGGACCTGCTTTCTCCTTTTGCCTATCCCTGAGCCTGCGGTCTATGCGTACTGCCAAAGCCATGGCCTGCTTTAGGGTAGGTGGCTCTGGATGACCTGTCCAGGCATCCTTAATACCATCAGATATCCCCTGCTTAAACAGTGCTTTAAGCGCGGCCTCACACCACCCGGTTGTTATACTATGGCGCCTAAACTCAGCACAATAATCCTCAACAGGTCTCTTGCCCTGACGAATGGTCAGTAAATGTGTCTCAGCTAGGCCCACATGATCAGGTTGGGCATAGATGGCTCCTAGAGACTGAAAAAAATTCTCTAAATTGCTCCACTCCTCAGCCTCAGGAGAGAGCCTGAGGGCCCAAGCCTGGGGATCTCCCTGCAACAGTGAGACAACAATACCCACTTTCTCTTGCTGTGTAGGGAAGTGGTTGAGACGAAAATATAATAGGCAAGAATTTTTGAATGTCTCGTATTTGTCACGGTCGCCAGAAAAGCGGTCAGGGAGCAACATTGTGGTTTTGGAAGGTTTAACAACCACCGGGGGCGCTACTACTGCTTCAGCCTGATTTTGAGAAAGAATCTGGACCGGTTTAACTAGGTCCACTACCAAGACTGACAAAGCCTCCATTTTAGTAACAAGGTCCGAGTCCATTAGCTGATTAACCTGGTTGGCCAGCTTGACCACCAGGCCTGACACCCCCTCCACTTGGGTAGCAAGATCTTTGACTGTAGCCATAACAGAGGGGGGCAGTATATATTGGGCTGGTTATTCTGTTAGGATCCGGACAGCAGGACAAGACAAGACAGTGAGCCCTAAGCTCAGCCCCGCCCACTGTCCTCTACCTACTTGCCACACTCCACCCTAAAATGGCGGCGAACAACTGGGCGGCAGTCCCTGCACTGGCTAGGTGGGACACAAAGACAAGACAGACAGACAAAACACAATGAAGAATGGTCAGCAATCCGGGTCACAACAGTCTGGCAGCAAAAGTACAAAATCAGGATCCAAAAGGGTAGTCGAATAACAGGCAATATGGTCAGGGGCAGGCAGCAAGCAAGGGTAGTCAGAAAACAAGGCAAGGGACAGAAAACCAGAGGTAACACAGATGGATGCAGGCAGAGCTGGGATACAGGACAGGGAAGCAATACTGAATAACCAGCAATGATCTGGGATACTGAGAACAACTTATAGTGAATCAGAGCCCGGTCCAGAATCCCATTGGAGCAGCCTCCTGACTGCAGAGCATACACAGCTGACAACAAGGAAACTGACTGGCTATAAGATCCCTCAATCACAGAAACCAGAGCAAGAAAGCTTAACTCTGAACCTGCCTGAGAGCTACACAGGTGGACACGGGTGTGGTGGAAGCCTGCTAATCACCACCCAGCAAGGGCTGGAATAAGACAGTGTTCAGACCAGGTTCAGACATAAATGAAATACAAACATAAAAGTGCAGAATCATGGCCAAAAGCACAGTCTCGGTCGTACCTTACGCACCGAGGACTGCGCCAAAGTTGCATTCATGACAGCAAGGTTGGGGAGGGGGCAACAGCTCTGCCCAGGGTCCCATAATGCTGCTAAGATAACTCTGATCATGGCAGATCTTATAACCTCTACTAGGCCCCAAACTGCATGATAATCTACTGGCACCTTTGATTATGTTGTGGGGGAATAATCAGGTGATGGAACCTACACAACTGGGACCAGAGTCCTCTCTGATCTCGGCCACTGTGGGCAGGTATCAGCTTATGAGCATATGGCAAATTTACCCATCATCTATCTGATATACTAGGGGTTTAAGGCTATCTCCTTGAATCATAGAGGCTGGTTCTCCCGTCAGAAGTTGGTAGTAATAGCGGGAAACACGTCTGGCACCACATTACACCGCACATCTATCCTACAGAGTTGATTTGCAGGAGAAGCTCCCAGTTTCCTAGGTAACTAGAGAGCCTGCTCCATTTGGGGGCGCCATGTTCAGGACCACCATCTATCATCAGGGAGGAGAGTGTCTACAAATAGTGTCTTTCACCCCCAAGAACCCTTCAACTTCATGCACTACTCAACAGCCTAATGCTTTATCCACTCTACAATGGGAATTTAACCCTTGCTGTCAACCCCCCCCCCCCCCCCCCCCCCCGACTATATTATTATAATGGGTACCCATTTACCAAAAAGAGATTTGTCCTTTTAAATCCTGTGAGGTTGCAGGCGGCAGCATCTCGGTATAAATGTATCCGAAGGAAATGCTCTTTAAGTGTTTTTTTTATTCTTGGAAATTCCTTGGTTCGGCTGAAATGATTACATAGTTACATCTAGTTACATAGTTACAAAGAATGAAAAAAAAAACTGAAGGAATAAGAACATGAGGATATTTCCATCCCTTATTTTGTAGGCAGATTTGAAGAGCATGTGGAGGCTGTTCTCTACGTGAGCGCCCCCCTACATCGGAGCCATGCATATCATTTGCTGCTTGTTGCTTCTCCCAATGGCAGTGCTTTCTAGCTCACTGGTTCAGTGGATTAATGGAAGATGACAGACTGGTGCACTCTCACATGCCGTGTGTGGACTCTTCCAGCAGCTGTCTCCTTTACTTCTCCTTGAGCATTAAGTACCTATTGACCTCTGCAACCAAGTGTGTCCAGTGCATTGGGATGTGCAGGGTTTCCATCAACTACTTGGTCCTAAATGGAATGACCTGAACTTATACACTATTTTCCTTTGGTCTTAAAACTCTTATGTCGTATACATTGGTCGGCCATAACATTAAAATCACTGACAGGTGAAATGAGTAACATTGAGTATCTGGTGGCAATGTCGACTGTCAGTGAAGCAAGATGACAAGGGCTAGATTGTTCCCAGAGACAAGGGCTAGATTGTGATGGCTAGATGAGCATCTCCATAATGGCAGGTCTTATGCTGGATAGTACTTAGCCAAGTGATCTGAAGAAATGCATCCAGTCAACCATGGACAGGGCCATGGAAGCCCAATACTTTTTATGGAGTGAATGCTAGCCTTTCTGGTCCAATCCTATATAAGAGCTACTGCGGCAAAAATAGAAAAGTTACTACTGACTATGATATAAAGGTGTCAGAACATGTAGAGCATTGCAGCTTATTGTGTAGCCAAAGGCCAGTCAGAGGGTCCCATCTCCAAAGGTGCCTACAATGGGGACCAGAGCATTAGAACTGGACTTTGAAGTCATGCAGTAAGGCAGCTTGGTCTGGTGAATGACAACTGGGTCTTTGTCATTTATAGAGATGGCACTTGGATGCCCTGTGAGAAGTAGACAAGCTGGTGGGGGCAGTGCGAAGTGATGGTGTAGTACCCAGGAGTCATGGACATTCGCTATAATGGAAGGCCATCGCTATCTCACTTTGTTGTACTTTCAAGGGTTAACTTGCACTGTGTTGTTCTGTTATGTGCACTTGTACTGTTTTGTAGTATTGAACTTTGTTCACTATAATTGCATTATACCTGCACCATACTCTGAAGGGGTTAGTACAAAGCCAAGCTATGACACAAGAAGCTTAGAAGCTGGTAGTTTTCAACTGTTGCTGTGAGATAGTGTGCAGAGATGAGTTTTTGGAGGGGATAAAACCAGACATTTTTACTTTTTCTATGTTGTTTATGTCTAGAAAGAAACTGCTGTGACATTCCCATAGACCTGTATGGAAACTCAATACAAGTCTATGGCAGACTAAAGTTGATACATTGTATCTGCTAAGGCTGTGCTTCTCCACTCCACCCTGCCCACTAGAAGGTTCTAGTTTTCTTACAAACAGTATAAAAGGAAGAGTCAGTCAGTAGCCTCCAGTCAGTTGGGCACATAGAGAATAAAGAAGTAAGAAGTAGAGATGAGCGAACCATGAGCATGCTCGAGTCCATCCGAACCCGATCATTTCGTATTTGATTAGTGGTGGCTGCTGAACTTCGATAAAGCTCTAAGGTTGTCTAGAAAACATGGATACAGCCAGGGCCGTATTTGCCACTAGGCACCCGTGGTCCGGTGCCTAGGGCGGCGCCCTGCGGGGGGCGGCACCCGCAGGACACATTTCTTTTTTTATTTAATTTTTTTTTTTTTTTTACCCCCTCCGCCTCCCCGCCGCTGACATCCGCGCCCGGGTGGTGCGGCGGGGGGTCAGTCGGGCGGCAGGAACAGAGGCAGGCTGGGAAGGAAGGTCCCCCTATGCAGGGCCGGCGTGAGCTTCCGGCACAGACTGTCACACAGGCCGGAAGCTCACAGTGCAGCCCCGCGATGCCGGAACTTCCCTGCTCAGCAGCGGCGTGATGACGTCACACGCACGCTGCTGAGCAGGGAAGTTTGGGCATCGCGGGGCTGCAATGTGAGCTTCCGGCCTGTGTGACAGTCTGTGCCGGAAGCTCACGCCGGCCCTGCATAGGGGGACCTTCCTTCCCAGCCTGCCTTTGTCCCTGCCGGCCGGCTAATCCAACGCCCCCCCCCCCCCCCCCGCTGGTCCCTCTGCCATTCCCCCCCCCCCCCGCTGGTCCCTCTGCATCCCCCCCCGCTGGTCCCTCTGCATCCCCCCCCCAGCTGGTCTCTCTGCGCCCCCCCCCCGGCTGGTCCCTCTGCTCCCCTGCCACCCCAGCTGCCCTCCCATCTTCTCCCCCTACTCCCCCTCCCCCTGTCGCCCCAGCTGCTCCCCCTGTTACCCAGCTTCTCCCCCTTTCCCTGCCACCCCTAGTTGCTCTTCCTCCCTGTCGCCCCAGCTGCTCCCCCTGTTACCCAGCTTCTCCGCCTTTCCCTGCCACCCCTAGCTGCTCCCCCTCCCCCTGTCGCCCCAGCTTCTCCCCCTGTTCCCCAGCTTCTCCCCTCCCTGTTAACCCGACTGCCCCCTGTCGCCCCAGCTGCTCCCCCTGTTCCCCAGCTTCTCCCCATTCCCCAGCTTCTCCCCCTGTCGCCCCAGGTTCTCCCCCTGTCACCCCAGCTGCCCTCCCATCTTCTCCCCCTGCCACCCCTAGCTGCTTCCCCTCCCCCTGTCGCCCCAGCTGCTCCCCCTGTTCCCCAGCTTCTCCCCCTCCCCCTGTCACCCCAGCTTATCCCCCTCCCCCTGCCACCCCATCTTCTCCCCCTGTCGCCCCAGCTTCTCCCCATTGCCCCAGCTGCCTTCATCGCCCCAGCTGCTCCCCCTGTTCCCCAGCTTCTCCTGCTCCCCCTGTCACTCCAGCTACTCCCCAGCTTCTCCCCCTCCCCCTATCACCCCAGCTGTTCCTCCTGCCATCCCCAGCTGCCTCCCTTCCCCAGTCACCCTGCTCTGCCCGCCTGCAGACAAGTTGTGGTCGGAGAAGTCATCATGATGGCTGTACCAGATGGAGAAGAAAGAAAAAAGTGAGCAACGGCAATCGGAGAAGACGTCACCTGTGAGTCATTAGTAACTGCACTGTAATCACTTCTATAGTGTGCAGAGCCTGTGTACCATTGGGGTCTAAATGGGTCAGTGTATGGTTTGCGGTAGTGTACTGACACAGCCCTGCGGTCACTACAGTACACTAGCACAAACTTTTAAACTAGAATGCAACTACAACAGCTGCAGGTACTAAAACTCCCAGCATATCCTGAGGGCTGCAGACTTTCAGTACATGCTGGGAGTTGTAGTGCCTGCAGCTGTTGTAGTTGGGTCCTATACACTAGGTGCTTTGTGGGAGATCAGAATACATAGATTTGTGGGGGCTCAGTGCAGGGAAGTGACCCCAGAACATCACTAATAGGGGATACAACAAAAACATCTCCCCCTATCCCCTATTAGTGCTGTTCTGGGGTCTCTTCCACACACTGAGCCCCCACAGATCTATGTATTCTGATCTCCCACAAAGCATCCAGTGTATAATGCACCTAGGACCCAACTACAACAGCTGCAGGCACTACAACTAGGTGCATTATACGACATATAGGAAAACATAGATCTGTGGGGGCTCAGTGCAGGGAAGTGACCCCAGAACATCACTAATAGGGGATAGGAGTAGATGTTTTTGTTCTATCCCCTATTAGTGATGTTCTGGGGTCACTTCCCTGCACTGACCCCACAGATCTCTGTATTCTGATCTTCCACCAAGCCTCCTAGGACCTAACAGCTGCATGCACTACAACTCCCAGCATGTACTGACAGTCTGCAGCCCTCAGGATATGCTAGGAGTTGTAGTACAGTGTAGACAGATGTATTGCTGGACCTTCAGGGCTGATGGTTGTCACCCACAGATTGCAGCCACCAGGAGACTCTGCACACAGTGATTTATTAAAGGGTTGTCCTCTCAGAGACTACAAATCCCAGCATACCCTGAGAGCTGTATAAATGGAGGGTGTTCTGAGATTTGTCACAGATACAGATAAATCCAGGAAAGGAGCGGGTCAGCATGTCGCGTTTCACTGGTTCTATATTGGTGGGCCCCAGGTGCCCCAGTCCGACACTGGACAGAAGCTGTCCCCAAATTAAGTCCCCGCCCTCCTTCCTTCCTCCATCACGTCTGATGATGAGAAGAGCGGGCATCAAGCAAAAGGGCACCCCAGTACTACTGACAGTCGGGGGGTGCCGCTCAGTAGTACTGGGTGCTGGAGTGCCGGCCTGCCAGCTGTGCCAGGGTATACACCATGCATGTAACCTGCCAGTGCCGAGGGGAAGGGGGCACTAGTTCGCCGGGGGGGGGGGGGGGGGGGGGGGGGGGGGGGGGCGCCTCGGCATGCAAAGTGCCTTGGGCAGCATGAACTCTAAATACAGGCCTGGATACAGCCAATGGCTATATCCATGTTTTCCACATAGCCTTAGGGATTTATCCAACTTCAGCAGCCACCGCTAATCAAATGCTGAACGATCGGGTTCGGATGGACTCGAGCATGCTCCAGGTTCGCTCATCTCTGGTAACGAGTGAAGACAATGAAGAAGACGCTGATTCTATAGACCCTGGGTGACCCTGGGCCCTTTCACCAGAGCACAAGCCTGTAGAGACCTAGAAGAAGGCTAGCTTAGGCCTTTCCCTATTTACAAAAAGACCTTCTTCTGCTATGGTTCGGAGACTGGAGAAGCCAGCACAGTATTTGGCCTGTATTGTTTTGTACCTGAAATTTCTTCAGTAAAGAATGGAGCCTGTACCTCACAGCTTACAGGGCCAGCTAATGTCTTTGTGTCAGACACCACAGGACACCTTCTGAGGTCTTGTGGAGTCCAGGCATCTATCAGAGCAGTTTTGGGTGGAAATACACAGCATAAGCAGAAATATACAACATTAAGCAAGTGGTTTCAATGTTATGGCTGCTCATCAAAATGCTTATCATTTGTAATACAGGTCTTGCTTTGATTTACTGGTCTCTGAGTCCACAGTTTGGACTTGTCGTACCTTCTCCAGGTACAGGCTGGATGTAAATCTACAAGGTGGAGAATTACATGATATCAGATGTAGACGGCAGAAGTTGCAAAATTTTTGCTTAAATTTTTCTGACCTCCAACCCCGCCATCACGATTAAGGCATAAACTGTTGCTGCAGTCTGATTTCAGCTGGGGTGCACAGATCTTGCTAAATCTTCCATGATATTCAAGGGGAGGAAATTTTAGATCCTTTTAAAATGTTGAAGAAATTAGATTAACAAAAAAAAAAATCTACCTCCATATTCTCTATGTGACTCTCTTATATGAAGCCGCTCCCCATAAGCTTCGTATCTGTGAGTGACACATTATAATCAACAAAAATCTATTCCAGCCCAGAACTTCAGAATTCTTTTCATTATAATTGTCATTCTTCCTTCTGCGTCTGTGACCGCCTTATACAAACCTTCCCCAAATCTTCTCCCCTACCCCTCAGCCCTTCTTCCATTGCCCCTCCTTACTCTCTCCCTCACTCCCCAGCTCCCATCCCCTTCCAGTGCATTTCTCTTTGCATTAGACTAGCCCCCATTCATTGGCATGCACGGTGCCAAGTGTGTGCAGCTGCTGCACTCTCTCCCCAGCTCACCAGGAGGGGGAAGCCTGTTTAAAGGGCCGTGACGTCACACTGGGATTCCTGTCCTCATCTCCCGCAAGCCTTGGAAAAGCCAGTGCAACTTTCTCCTTTACAGTGTCAGCATCTGCCAGGTGAAGCCTTCACATCAGCCCTGGGTCTCTTCTCCCGTATGCTCCAATACATGCTGATGGCATGGTGAATGAGGGTCTTTCTTCTGCACTGACCACCTTGTTGATCATCTGTTCTTCTCCCTTTGCATCAGTCAGTACAGAGCCTGAGAGCTATTCTTGCTGCAGATCTATGGATTCACGAGAGAGCTGAGCAGCCTCGAGGGAGGAATGGGCACCTGCTGAATGAGGAAACCTCCATGCCTGCTGTAGCTCCTATCCTTCCTTCATAGTCTGCATGGCATGAACTGTGAAGACTACGATGTGATCATCCTTGATGTATTCCCGCATCCTTCCCTGGTTTGTAGGATTTGGAGAAATATTCGAATAATTTGCAAACTTTTTGGACCATAAGTGACCGACTTCCGAATCAAAATGATCGGCGGCTCCAGCTTCGAAGAGCTAAATGGAAGTGGATCGGACTTCAGCGAAGAGGTAGAGATCATTGTCAATGTTGGGGGGATTAGACAAATCCTTTATGGTGACATCCTGAACAGGTACCCAGAAACCAGGCTGGCAGAGCTGATGAACTGTACCACTGGGGGGTATGATGCCATCTTTTCCCTCTGTGATGACTATGACCCGGGGCAGAAGGAATTTTACTTTGATAGGGACCCCGATGCTTTTAAGTGTATCATGGAGGTTTATTATTATGGGGAGGTGCACATGAAGAAGGGAATATGTCCTATTTGTTTCCAGAATGAAATGGAGTTCTGGAAAGTAGACTTGTCTTTTCTGGATGACTGTTGCAAAAGCCACCTCAATGAGAAGAAGGAGGAATTGGAGGAGATAGCTAGGAGGGTACAGACCATCCTTGATGACCTGGGCTTTGACACGACGGAGAGTAGGTGGAAAAGATTCCAGAAGTATGTCTGGAAGTTCATGGAGAAACCCGAGTCGTCCTTCCCTGCCAGGGTCACTGCCGTTCTATCCTTTCTCTTCATCCTGATCTCTTCCATTGTCATGTGTTTGGGGACCATCCCAGATCTACAGGTGGAGGACTCTGAGGGGAACCATGTAGAGCACCCTACTCTAGACAACATAGAGACTGCATGTATTATCTGGTTCACAATGGAGTATGTCCTAAGACTCATGTCCTCCCCAAACAAGTTACACTTTGCCCTCTCCTTTATGAACATCATCGATGTGTTGGCCATCCTGCCTTTTTATGTTAGCCTAATTCTGACTCACCTAGGGGCAAGAATGATGGAGCTGACCAATGTCCAGCAAGCCGTCCAGGCATTGAGGATCATGAGGATTGCTAGGATTTTCAAGCTTGCCCGCCATTCTTCTGGTCTACAGACTTTAACCTATGCCCTAAAGAGCAGCTTTAAGGAGTTAGGGCTCCTCTTGATGTACCTTGCTGTAGGAATCTTTGTATTCTCGGCCCTAGGATACACAATGGAGCAGAGTCACCCGGAAACTTTGTTCAAGAGCATCCCTCAGTCGTTCTGGTGGGCGATTATCACCATGACCACTGTTGGGTATGGGGACATCTACCCTAAAACCACTCTAGGGAAACTGAATGCAGCTACAAGTTTCCTCTGTGGGGTGATAGCCATTGCTCTCCCCATTCACCCCATTATTAACAACTTTGTGAAGTATTACAACAAGCAGAGGGTGTTGGAAACTGCAACCAAGCATGAACTGGAACTGATGGAACTTCATTCTTCTGGAGGGGATCTCAGAGGCTTCAGAGATGACACACACGGGGCTGGGGATGTGAGGATGTGGAGCCACCTCAAAGCCTCCCATAGTGACACCTTCATTCCAGCCTTGTCTAAAGAGAAACATCACAGGACAAGGCTGCAGAGCTGCAAATAATAACAGGGGACCATGACATCTATGGTGTAATGAGCAACACCCCCATCATCTGTGTAGGTCATGTACGGAAAAAGATCTAGCAGAAAAAAATAGCTAAAAATCAAGTGAACTGTTTGACATCTCCATATGTGACAGTCCTGTGGTATGTACAATATATACATATAAAATGTAATAAACACTGCCATAAGCCAACCGTGTCTGAAGGATCTCATACAGTAACCGAGACGTGTCATATATAATGTAGCCCAGAATAAATTTGTATTTTGTCTTTTTGGGGTTCTATTGTTTGTGCATTATTCTAGTCCTATGAGGTATGCGCAGTCCTATGTAACACCACTGATAACCATGACATTACAATATCTATCTATCTATCTATCTATCTATCTATCTATCTATCTCCTATGTATGTATCTATCTATCTATCTATCTATCTATCTATCTATCTATCTATCTATCTCATAGCTTTCATCATTCATATATATATATATATATATATATATATATATATATATATATATGTAATATATAACCCAGATCTCACAGTATATAACTCATTATACTGGGGAAAATTTAACAGAACACATGGCAGGTATTTTGTAGTTATCATTTGTGGCTCATATAATAAATAATCCTAATTCAGTCCATAATACACTTTATCTACCCTGCAACATGTATAATAAGCAATATTACAGTCTCTTCATTTTCTTCTGACAGGGATGATATTAGTGGCGTCTGGTCATTGTGTACACAGGTGTACAATAGTCTGCAGCATTGTCACAAAAGTTTGGGAAGATAAATCAGCTAATAGATGTCCCGGTGACTCTCTTACTCCTTATAAACTATGGGACATTTGTTTTACATGTCAAGACAAAGCTATGTTATTTTTTCTGCCAAAAATGATCTATTATCTATCTATTATCTATCTATCTATTTATCTAATAACACAGTATACAGGTAGAACTATACCAGTTTGTGTAGTCCGAGTGCCAGCAGCAAAAATGATCTATTATTTATCTATCTATCTATTTATCTATCTATCTATCTATCTATCTATCTATCTATCTATCTATCTATCTATCTATCTATATATCTCTTCTCTATCTCCTATCTATATTATATAGAAAATTGTTGGCAGAAAAAGACCACCTGATTCATATAGTCTGCCCTTTTACTTACCTTCCCTTTATTTTCATCTTAGGCTAGATATATGTTTATCCTAGGCAGGATTACATTCACTTACTGTAGATTTATTAACCACATCTGCTGGAAGCTTGTTCCAATCATCTACTACTTATAGTAGTAATTTCTTTGTGTTACTTCTGATTTTCCCCCAAGCATCCATCCATCCATCTCCTATCTATCTATCTATCTATCTATCTATCTATCTATCTATCTATCTATCTATCTTCTATCTATCTATCCATTATCTATCTATCTATCTATCTATCTATCTATCTATCTATCTATCTATCTATCTTCTATCTATCTATCCATTATCTATCTATCTATCTCCTATCTATCTATCTCCTATCTCCTATCTATCTATCTATCTATCTATCTATCTATCTATCTATCTATCTATCTATTATATATTATCTATCTATCTATCATCTCTCTCTTATCTATCATCTATCTAGATTTACAGATACAATAATTAGAATAATACAAAAACCATGCAGGTTGCAGTCAGTTATTACGGGTTAATGTGGTACTACAAGCTCCAGCAGCAAGGTAGTCGTATTTGACATATCCTAAAACTGTCATTTACCATCCCTATGATGCACTGACTCACCTATAATTTCATAATGTAAAAGCCTATAACCCAGCATATAACAGCTCACACCATACCTTCACCATTTCCTTCTCAGGAAATAGACAGCTGCCATTATCCATAGTCTGAGTTGTATTTTTAATGTTGAAAACATATGTCTTACTGTTATACAGATGCAGCAGAGCTGACTGTGCACTATTATCACTCCCTAAATTAATGTAACTCAAAGGGTTTATTGACCCTCTTATGCAGTTATTGTGCAATGAGATGCACATGACTAACTCTTCTCTGCTATACTAACATATGCAGCTCTGCTATGTTGACAGACTCCACTTTTTCAGTATATGGAAGTATATATCAATACATATCAGATACTGTAAGAAGGCAATAGACTTGTAACAGTAGAACATGATGCTGTATCTGAATTCCTTTATACCCCCTATCGATAACCCTGTTGTATCAGACATAGAATAAATTGTGGAGACGCCACCAAGACAGACATGAGATGTCATCAGCGCCGATGCCCTAAATTATTGGGATGATTTACGCTCCACCGGGATATTTTCTTGTGCAACTTTCCAATTTTAACTATGGAGTGACAACTGTAGTCTACAGCTCAGTACAGCTCAATGAATTCCTATGGACGGCTGCTGTACATAGACAACAATGCAAAGAATTATCATGGAGCCTGAGGCACAGGGCTCCTACACACAGTTTCCTTAAAAAAAAAAAAAAAAAGTTTCCATTTAAAAAAAAAAAAAACAAAAGTAATAGAGCATAATACAAATTTTATGTTGTATTTATTTATATTATTATTCAATAATTATTTATTTGTTATTTTGTTTATTAATGTGTATTTTACTATTTTTAATCATATTTTATATTGTTTTTATATCATATTTTAATATCATGAATAGAGATGAGCGAACCGGGTTCTGGTTCGAGTCGATCCGAACCCGAACGTTCGGTATTTGATTAGCTGGGGCTGCTGAAGATGGATAAAGCTCTAAGGTTGTCTGGAAAACATGGATACAGCCAATGACTATATCCATGATTTCCACATAGCCTTAGGGCTTTATCCAAGTTCAGCAGCCACCGCTAATCAAATGCCGAAAGTTCGGGTTCGGATGGACTCGAGCATGCTCCAGGTTCGCTAATCTCTAATCATGAACTTATTATAATCATATATTTTTTTCTTTTTAGTGGGGGGAGGAGGAATGGCACAAAAACACCACAGACCTATAGGCTTTCAAGTATTAAAATAAAAACGCCAAAAAAAAAATGCTGTCGCAAACTTAGTAAAAGTGGACACCTTTCTAAAACACTCTCTTTGTGTAAAACCGGCCAAAGCAAAACTCTAACCTTTACACAGAGAGATTTATCTGACAGATTTTTTAAACCAAAGCCAGTAATGAAGAGGACAAATCTCAGTCTTTCCTAATGACCTGTTCTAAATTTATAGTCTGTTCCTGGCTATGGCTTCAAAAATCTGTCAGATAATCTGTGTGTGTAAAAGGATCTTTAGGTGACAACTCAGCTCTGCTTCATTGGTTATTCAGTATGTCAGTTGTTGTACCAGTACTTGCATTATACTGTATGTTCCAGCACTTTTAACCTTATCATTCGTAGTTTTAGGTTATTTTATATACAGACACAACACTGGATGGGCGGTGAGACAGAGTTACATACATAATGTATTTAGGACAAGTGGGTACGATCTTGTAGTCATGTTCTTCCTAACAAGGTGCAGTTATATGGTGATGAATCATCCATATATTCCACACTGAATGAGCGTTATTATTTATACAAGATATAGTATAGATTTATAACTCTTTTCCCTCCAAAATACAAAATCTATCTGGATTTTCATTATTTCTCAATTTCTTGACAACTCTAATACTAGACCCAACCTGGCACAGACCGAGTGACACAGATCTTTTCTTAGTTACTTTCATCACCGTACAATAAGACTTTCCTGGTCTGTTGGTGACAACCTGTATGAGCGCTGTACTGCCTGGCATCTATTTCTATACAAATGCAAGGATAACATAAAAATGACTGGCATACTGTAACCCACCTAGAGAATAGCTTCGGGGATTATTTTCATGGCATTTGTTTCTTTTAGAGAGCGATTATCTTTAACCAACTAGGTCGAAATGTAAAATGAGGGAAAGTTTGTTGCACATTTGTTGCTATTATTTATTTGAAAGCAGCGGCATATCTACCATTGAGGCAGACCATGCAACTGCTATGGGGTCTGTACAGCAGGGGAGGCCCTGAGAAGCATGGTCTGCCTCCATGTTATTCCCCCTGGACCATCATACTCATCTTGCTCAGCGCAGTCCCCCGGTGTTCACCCTCCTTGTTCCTCGGAGCATTATTGACATCACTCATGCACCGGGGAGCTGGGGAACTGCACCAAGCTGGGTGAGTATGTGAGGGGGCAGGCCATACAGGATTCATAGGGGCCCATATAGTTTTTTGCTGTCCCATGAATTCTAGATACGCCCCTGTTTGAAATCTACATGATTCACACCCCTCAGCCTCATATCTATACCCTGAGCATGGCCGGCATTAGGGGGGGGCAAACAGGGCACTTGCCTAGGGCCCCCATCCCCCGGGGGCCCCCTACGGCAATTAGATAATGTGTCAGGGGCAGGAGCACAGTGGGAGCGTCCTGCAGCGTCTGTGAATGAACCCTGGCTACAGATATCAGGGGTCACACAGAGGCTACAGGACGCTCTGCTCCGGCGTGCTGCTCCCCTCTCCCCCTCCCTCCAGCTTCACTACACCATGTGACTTCCTCTGTGTCACATGGTGTAATATTACAGCAGTCGGGACATGGAGGAGAGGGCTGCAGGCTGCAGTGTGAGGATCCCAGCCTGCTGCATGGACATTAGAGGATGCACCACTACTTCCAGCATGCTTCTAGAGGTAGTAAGTATACTGTATATGTAGTGTGTAATGTGTATAATGGATGAATGTAGTGTGTGTTACATGTCCTGTGTATAGTGTGTGGACTGGATGGGTTGGATCTGTATAATGTGTTTTCATGGATGTGTTAGTGTGTGTGTATATATATATATATATATATATATATATATATATATATATATTATATATATGAGCACTGCTGACTCCACTGTCCAGCAGAAGTGTAGAAGTGAATAGACTGTATATAGGAGCTGCAGCCATTCTCTGGCCTCATCAGTCCTATGTAATTGCTGCAGGTGATCGGTGATTGGCTGCAGCTCCTATGTATAGTGTATGATGATGTCACTAAGGCAATTCTGTGTGTTTTATTGAGAAAAAAATAAGGTGATATTCAGTCCTTAGGTGGTGGTCACTCTATGGGGGTAATATTAGTCTGTATATAGAGTCATTAATGCCATAAAGTTACCACCACATAATGACTCTATATACACTATACAGACCAATATTACTGCCATAGACTGACCTCATATTGGTCAGTATATAGTGCATATATAGAGTCATTATGTGGTGGTCACTCTATGGCGGTAATATTGGTCTGTATATAGTGTGTATATAGAGTCATTATTTGGCGGTGACTCTATGGCAGTAATATTGGTCTGTATATAGAGTGTATAGTGCCATTATGTGGCGGTTATGGTGTGGTGCTATTATTGGTCTGTATATAGTGTCATTATGCGGTGGTCACTATATGGTGCTAATATTGGTCTGCATATAGTGTGTATATAGTCATTATGTGGCAGTCACTGTATGGGGCTAATATTAGTCTGTATATAGAGTCATTAATGCCATAGAGTTACCACCACATAATGACTCTATATACACACTATACAGACCAATATTACCACTATAGAGTGACCACCACATAATGACTCTATATACAGACCAATATTACTGCCATACAGTGACCACCACCTAATGACTCTATATACAGACCAATATTACTGCCATAGAGTGACCACCACATAATGACTCTATATACAGACTAATATTACTGCCATACAGTGACCACCACATAATGACTCTATATACACACTGTACAGACCAATATTACTGCCATAGACTGACCACCACATAATATTGGTCAGTATATAGTGCATATATAGAGTCATTATGTGGTGGTCACTCTATGGCGGTAATATTGGTCTGTATATAGAGTGTATAGTGCCATTATGTAGCGGTTATGGTGTGGTGCTAATATTGGTCTGTATATAGTGTCATTATGCGGTGGAAGAAAACACATAGTGTGTTTTCTTCAATAACAGTATGGAGGTAATATTTGGCCCTGATATAGTTTTTTAAACATTTTTTTAAAACAAAGCATATGAATAGTTTTTGTGTCTACAACACTAGCTGCAGTCCTGGCATGTATAGTAGCTGCAGTCCTGGCATGTATCGGCAGTCCCGGCATGTACAGTAGCTGCAGTCCCGGCATGTACAGTAGTGGCAGTCCT
This sequence comes from Dendropsophus ebraccatus, assembly GCF_027789765.1. Lineage (NCBI taxonomy): Eukaryota > Metazoa > Chordata > Amphibia > Anura > Hylidae > Dendropsophus > Dendropsophus ebraccatus. The sequence continues at coordinate 116,909,097 of NC_091459.1, forward strand.
GGCATGTACAGTAGCGGCAGTCCCGGCATGTACAGTAGCGGCAGTCCCGGCATGTAGCGGCAGTCCTGGCATGTAGCGGCAGTCCCGGCATGTAGCGGCAGTCCCGGCATGTACATTAGCGGCAGTCCCGGCATGTACATTAGCGGCAGTCCCGGCATGTACATTAGCGGCAGTCCCGGCATGTACATTAGCGGCAGTCCCGGCATGTAGCGGCAGTCCTGGAATGTAGCGGCAGTCCTGCCCTGTAGCGGCAGTCCTGGCATGTAACCTTCTGAACTAACTCAATGTGAGTAAGGGCCTAATACACGGAGCGAAAATTGTCCAAATCCGAACTATATCGCTCTGTGTAATAAAGACTACAGTCATCAACTGATCATTGTCTTTTGGCAAGTGTAAAAATCGTTGGCTGCTAATGCGTGTGCGTATAACATAATAAAGCTGTTACTTACCTTATCACGTCCCCCGGTGTCCTCAGGCTTTGTCTGTTTGTTACGGCCAGTGACTGGCTGAACGGCCGATCACTTCAGAGAGGGGACCAGAAGTGAGAGCTGGGACTGCGGGATCCAACAGACAAGGCCTGAGGACACCGGGGAACGTGATCAGCTAGTATATATCTTTATTGTTCACTATATACAGCAAGGGCTGCACAGACATCACTAATGATATATATATATATATATATATATATATATATATATATATATATATATATATATATACAGCCTTTGCTGCACGATAATTGAGCCATGTAGTAGGCTCTGTAAGCGAGCTCCATTCTACTAGATTGGCGCTCACTTCTCCGGAATATCAGGCCGTGTAACACGGCCCTTAAAGTGGCCGTACACTTCCAATAACTGCTGGCTGAACATTCCTTCAGAAGACAATTCTCTCTCCCATCCGGCCCCGTCCTCCCCATACACAGGAATGTTCTGCACAGATGAGTGTTCCTGTGTTCTCTATAAGAGGGATAAGCTCTAGCCAGACAGATCTGATGGCGGCTTATCTCTCTGAGAACAAAGAGGTTGAATGTTGATTTTCCATCACGCCCGACCCCTTATGTCCACTGATGTCATCTGTCAGACTGTCCACAGAGCCCCATACACCTTACACTGATGGCCGAACCTACCACGAGCAGCAGTTACCACCAACAAAAGTGTAAAATGTATGGGGACCTTAAATTATTGCTACAATATTTCAGCATATGGGGCCCCACCTTTAACTTTGCCCAGGGCCACATTTAGTCTAAAACCGGCCCTGACCCTGAGTCTAATTTACCTCCCTTTGCCTCATAATTACACCCCTTGAGCATGATTCACACTTTCTTAGTCAATATCCAGACTCCCTGAGCATGATTCACCCCCTCAGCCTCATATGCATACCCTTTAAGGCTGATTCCCCCCCTTCTCTTATATTCACACCTTCTGAACCTGATTCACCACCCTCACAGCTCCATATTCACACCCCCTGAGCCTGATCATGTCAAAGATGTATGCAGGGGACAGGTTGTGGACATATTGTAAGTACTGTCATTGTTAGTACTGTAAACTGTACTTAGGCACCTAAGTACCTAGGCAGTGAGTAGTCATAGGAATATGGGCAAGGTAGATTATACCATCCCAACAGCTTTTTTTTCATCCTCACCCTCCAAGAGCCATAATTGTTTTTTTACCTTTTTGGTTGACATAGCTGTATGAGAGCTTGGATTTTTTGCATACAGTGTTGTCTTTTAATAAAACCATTTATTTCCGCATAATGTATAAAGAAACGTAACAGTGCTCAATGCAGTCATCTCTGACCTTGAAAGGAACTGACAGCAAATCTCCATAGAAAATCTCTCCTGCTTTTGACAGTTCCTGACACGAACTGAGGTGGCAGCAGAGAGCACAGTGTCAGACTGGAAAGAATACACCACTTCCTGCAGGACATACGTCAGCTGATAAGTATAAAGAGAGTTGAGATTTTAAAATAGAAGTACTTTATAAATCTGTATAACTTTCTAAAACCAGTTGATTTAAAAAAAAAAAGAAAAACATTGGCGGATTACCCCTTTAGGTTGCGTTCACAGTACGTATATTTCAGTCAGTATATTTCAGTCAGTATTGCAACCAAAACCAGGAGTGGATTACAAACACAGAAAGGATCTGTTCACACAATGTTGAAATTGAGTGGATGGCCGCCATTTAATGGCAAATATTTGCTGTTATTTTAGAATGGCTGTTATATTGAAATAATGGCAGTTATTTACTGTTATATGGCAGCCATCCACTCAATTTCAACATTGTGTGAACAGATCATTTCTGTGTTTTTAATCCACTCCTGGTTTCGGTTGCAATATGAGGACCATAATACTGACTGAAATATACGTAGTGTGATCGCAGCCTTAAAGTAATCTGAGCCTGATGATTTCAGTGGGTCTGGCAAATCATCTAATGCGTAAGGTTTTTTTTTCCAATTGGCCAGACCTTTGAGAACAGAGTGATCAGGCAGGACTTATGAATTCTCTTTGTTGCATGGGGAGATAAGCTACCACCAGAGGTATTTAGCTGCTGCTTATTTCCCACTTCCCATTAAGAATACATACATGTTTGGCTGCGGTGTCAGGAGGATTCGCTGTTTGCCAAATGAGTGCTCAGCCGAAGTTCTCTAATAACTATGGCCTCCCATACATAGACAGAGGAGATTATCTGCTTTCTATTTCCAAGGGCAACATGTGCAATTTTGAAAATGGATAAAAATGGATAAAAACATGAAATAACTGAGAACAGTAAAAAAAAAAAAAATAATTAAATATGCTCAGCCATTTGTGTAACCTAAAAGTTTAATTCTAGGATCAGTAATTGTGATTAGGCTCAGTATATGGCTGGTTTAGTTTATAATCATACTATGTAAATTCATGGTCACATACATACTGGATATCATGAGGGCTGAGTTAAGGGCTGAGTTGCAGTGTAAAGCATGGGGGAGGGAAAGCGTGTGAGCGCCTGGGCCACTGATTGAACAAGGAACGAGTGTCAGCCTACCTTAATGGACAACTCCGGCGCTGATAAAAAAAAACTGAACTGAAGCTCCAGTTGGTGGCTTCATTTTTTCTTCACTTCCTGGTTTGGGCTTTCCCATAATGCACTTTGTCTCCTGTGATGTCGAACTGACTCTGTAGAACTGTTAGATTGCTTACATCTTGCTCAGCCAATCAGAGCTGAGCAACTAGAGTCATCTGACAAAGGGAGGCTGGCCTAACAGGGCTAGTTTCCCTCTTGATGATGTCATTGTCACAAAATGGCTGCCACAGAGCAGCCTGGGATCAACAGTCATTAGATAAGAATGAGTTTAGGTCACTTCCTGGTGGGGGGTTGAGGGGGGAAAAGACAGGGAAGGGGGGCAGATAGGTGATTGAAGCATATTACAATGTCATATAACTTTGTAATGTGTTTCAATTACTGGGAAAAAGCTTTTCACTGGAGTTGTCCTTTAACCTCTAGACGACCATGGACGTACCGGTACGCCCTGAGCTATAAAGCCCCCTCCGGAGCGGAGCGCGATTCATAACAGGTGGGGGGCGTCTGCAGTGAGCAGCCGGGCCCTCACCGTTAATGACAGGCTGCAGTGGTCGCGCTGCAGCGTGCCATTAACCCCTTAAACGCCACGGTCGCAGCGTTTAGGTGTAAGAGACAGGGGCCGTGTCACTTACCGATCGGGACCCCCGCAGTGTGACTGCGGGGGTCCCAATTGTTTTAACAAACCGCCGGAGGTCTCTCACCTTCCTCTGTGCGGTCCGAACAGCGCTCTGTTGATTAAGTCTGCCGCAGGCAGGCTCAATCAGCAGAGTGCCTATAACACTGATCAATGCTATGCCTATAGCATAGCAATAATCAGTGTGCATAATGTGATAATTGTATATAAAAGTCTCCCAAGGGGACTTAAATGTGTGTAAAAAAAAAGTAAAAATGTCTTCATAAATACCCCAAAGCCCCTCCCCCAATAGAAGTTCAAGACCCCCTTTCCCATTATATAAATAAAACGTATAAAAATAAATAAACATATAATATACCGTAGCGTGTGTAATTGTCCGATCTATTAAAATATAACAATCGCCATCCCGTACGGTGAACGGCGTAAAAGAAAAGAGGGGAAAAAGTGCGCGGATTACAGATTTTTTGTTACATTATCTATATAAAAAAATTAATAAAAAGTCATCAAAATGTCCGATCTTCACAAATATGGTATTAATAAAAACTAGAGATCATGGTGGAAAAAATCACCACTCATACAGCCCGTAGGGGAAAAACTTAAACCATTGTAAGCGTCACAATAGGCCCATTTTATTAATAATTAATTGCAAAAACAAAAGGATTTCATTAAAAAAAATATATAACATTAGATAATCTGCGTAAACCTGCATATGGTTGTGTTCGGACTGACCTATAGAGTGATAGTATCATGTCGCTGTTACCATATAGTGCATTACATTGACACAGGAACCCCCCAAACGTTACCATATTGCATTCTTTTTTACGATTTCACCAATTTATATCTTCATAAATAATAATTTTGGAGATTCCGTCATACATGTTATGGTAAAATGAAAGACGCCATTACACAGTACAACTATTCCTGTAACAAATAAGCCTTTTCATGTCCCTGTAGATAGAAAACTAAAGTGCTAGAGCTATTAGAAGGGGAGGAGGAAAAAACTAAAACACAAAAAGGAAAATTTGCGCGGCCCACTGGGTCATTTTGGGCCTGGTGCTCAAAGGGTTAAAGGTTAAATGATTGACGCTTATTTAATGAACCTTCACACAGCTCAATCAATGCTGCTTTCCTTGTAAATCAGTGCCGCATCCATCTGTTATATCCATAGGAGACGTGCGGCTTTGCAGCTCAACCCATTTCACATCAACGATGCTAAACTGGTATACCACAGAACCTGTAAGCAGGTCTCTGGAACAAAGTATCCATGCATTTCTAATCCTTAAAGGGATACTCTGGATTGTTTGTATTTACTTATTTTTTTCCAAATCAACTCCTGAGAAAAGCAGGGTCCTAGAGGTCGGTTGGTGTAACTCATGGCGTAGCGGGCATACATAATACATAACAGGGGCGGAAGGAGGCTACGCCTCTTCCCTGCCTAGCCAATCCCCCCATCAGGCTAGCAGGGGTTACAGCTGGCGTAACTGTGATAAATATATGTGACTGATATTGTGATTCCACATTGCAGGGCGTAAGGTAAAGAGATAAAAACGATTATAACAAGTAAGCCACACGGCAATAACTCTGGTCACAAGCCCACAAAGAGGTAGGTGTTGGCAGAAGAGTCCTTGCACAGTTATTCACTCTTCTGGTTAGATGATGAATCTTGCTGAGCAGGAACAGGATAGCAGAGATTAATGCTCTCTTAGTGTGGGCTGGACATAGTCTTGGGTAAACTTCATGTAAGGACATGCTGTGTTGTGATCACGACATGCTAGATGCTCACATCTTACTGGATAAAACCAGACTCAAAGTCCCCATGCACTCTATACTTCCTGATACTTGTGGCGGTCTTGCCCATTAGTATTGGCTGTATGGGTCTCTTTTGATGCTCCACCAACAGAAGATGTCGGTGGAGATAGGGGGTTGGGCGTGATAGAAAATTAATACTCAACTCCTTTGTTCTCAGAGATATAAGCCGCTGCTAAACCTCTCTAAACGACGTATACTGTATAGCATGTTAGGTCCACTCAGCCAGTCAGTGCAAAAGGTGGGACCACTGACTGGCTGAGCGGGCCTGGCAGCTCACGTCCCAGGTCCCCACTCAGTCCCGGGATCGGGGGAGCGGAGCTGTGGGATACCGGCACCAACACTGGAAAGGTGAGGGCATGTTACTTCTTTCATCCTCCCCAGAACTCTGAAACCCCACCCCAGAGTTCTCCTTTAAGAAAATGTTTCCCTATTTCTTCAATAGACTGCTTTTTTTCCTAACACTTGATGACTTATCCCTATACACATCTGTGTCTGGATCCAATTATACATAAGTTAAAAAAAAAAGTTTTTCTTTGATACCCTGTTTTCTGTTTAGACCTCTGTGGCACCTAACATAAAAAGGTTAATACTATAGTCAGCCACAAGAGGTGAAGACGGTGTAATGAGGGCATGCGACATACAAAACCGCGTTCACTTTCTGTAAACTACTATTTGTAATAGTGAATGCGAAACACGAAGACAAACATAAAATTAAGCAGAATATCTGGGTTTGATCAAAGATCCCTGAACGTCAAAGAGAAGACAAAAGGTACGTTTTTAGCGATTCAGTGGAAAACATATAGCGTTTCTTTCATCCCCCTGAACCGCACGCCATGAAAGGAGTTGTCTCGTACTGCTGGCACTTTTTGTTACCTTGGCTTTTTTTATTTGATGAAGCAATTAACACGGCACAAAGGAAGGTGCCCTCCTATTTTATCAGCTAATGAATATGGAGCTCCCATTATACTAATGCAGCGCCAGAAAGCGCTGCCTATTGTCAGGGAAAGTGCTGCTATTGGATATTGAGGCCTGCGAGCAATGCCAACCGGAGGAGAATTCTGAAAAGGAAACGGATGAAGAGACTCTAGAGGGGAGATTTATCAGACATGGTGTAAAGTGAAACTGGCTCAGTCGCCCCCGGCAACCAATCAGATTCCACTTTTCATTCCTCACAGACTCTTTGAAAAATGAAAGGTGGAATCTGATTGGTTACTAGGGCAAACTGAGCCTCTTTCAAGCTCATAGCAGGCCCCATAGATCATAGGCACAATAGATAGGACCTTCCCCATTCCGATGAATGAGAAAGGCTTCTAGGCATGCTCATTGACCTTTTTAGAGGTCGTTCTACAGGGAGGGGGAGACTGAGTTGTGTGCAGCAGGTTTTGTTTGTTTCTTCATTATCTATATACCTGTCACTGTACTCTTTTATGTGATGATAAGGGGGAGACTGCTGGAAAATTATCTTTACAGAACGCAACAGGACTCGACTGATCACCTGCCAGATGGTGCTGTGTGATGCCACTTCTGTGGTGGTTGGTCGAGATATAGCTCAGCCAGATGGAATACTGTCATGACGCCAGTGCCAGGTGGGCACACAGCTATGGAGGCACACCTGTTTTTATTGTAGAGTGGTTAGCTATACCCATTCCCCTGTGGTCAGTTACCTTCCAGGCTGTGAGGGGGTCCCTTGCGTACTTATCACGGTGGTCCAGAGTGGAGTTGTGACCCACCTGGACTATCGGCACTACCACCCACAGAAAGGGGAGATGACCCAAGGATGTGGTGTTAACTGTGTAGGTGCTGGAGTAATAATCACTGAGTCCCGTTAGCATAAATAGACCTTCTTTACTGTAGAAATACTTTGTACAATAGCTGATAGCAGACTGTAGACTTGATAAGACAGAAGCTGTACTGAGGACCTTTAGTGTAAAGAAGCTGTGAGTAGTTGAGATGGTTTGTACTGAGAGTCCAGAACAGCCGAGAGAAGTTTAGACTGCAGGTTCAGAATAGAAGAGAGGAGTGTGTCGTGAGAGTCCCAACCCAAGGTAGAAATGTGCTCTGCGGGAACTTTTAGAAGAAGTAAAATACTGAAGACTTGAAAATAGATGTGTCATGATCGCGCCTGAAAAGGCATCAGTGCCACCCTCTGCTGCGAAGATTAGACCTCTGCGCCAAAGACTGCGATTTTGGCCATAGTCTTTCATTTATTCTGTGTTTTGTTTGCCTTTGTTTGTGCCCTGTCTGAACTGTGTCTTATTCCTTCTGGTCTGCTAATTGTTTTCCCTGCCCCACCCGTGTCTGTTCTGCTAAGTTTCTTCTGGTCTTGTAACAGTTAACCTGCCTTTGCCTCAGTGATTGACAGCTGGTCCCTCCTATCACTTTCTGGACATGGTTCCTGGTCTCCTATTTAAGATTTCTGTTTCTGCCTGTGCCTTGCCGGTTATTGACTTAGTCTCTGCCTGCTTGTGTGTTCTGTTTTCTGGTTTCTCCTGATTTCTGCCTTGTATCTTTTGACCTCGCTTGCTTGCTGCCTGCCCCCAACCATATTGCCTGTTATTTGACTACTCTTTTGGATCCTGATTTTGTACCTTTGCTGCCAGACTGTTGTGACCCGGATTGCTGACCATTCTTATTGTGTTTGTTCGTTTTGTCTTGTCTACTGTTTCACGTATCCAGGCCAGGGACCGCCGCCAAGTTGTCCGCTGCCATTTTAGGGCAGATTGCGGCAATTAGGTAGGGACAGTGGGCGGGGCTGAGCTAAGGGCTCACTGTCTCTGTGTGTTTGGTGTAACCGGTTCCTGACATAATAACCGGCCGTACAATATTTTTTTTAACTCCTTACCTGTGGCCAGTAATGGACTCAGCACAGGAGTTATCTGTCCGTTTTGAGGGTCTTGCTAACCTCGTTTTTGAGCTGGCCAAACAGGTCCAGCTATTGGCCCAGCAGCTACCAGCTACCACTCCTGCCACCCCAGTGGTCACACTCAAGGAGCCTGACAAGTGTTCTGGGGACCTGAACACATATGTGACGTTCAGAGATGCTTGGATCAGTCACCCCACCCCTAGCTCCCTTGAAGAGGCCATTTCCCTGGCGATTACCATTGATCGCATGCTAAGACTACGCCCAGACCACTCCTGTGTCGTTAATGTTCCTTCTTCTGTCCCCTCCAAACCTCTGCATACTATGTCTCGTCCTCTGGTCACCATGGAGAAACCTTCAGAACTGGGCAAAATTAAAAGATCCCTGGCCCGTAAAGAACACAGAAGACTGAACGGACTATGTTTTTATTGCGGTGAAAGTGGACACTTCATCAGCTTTTGTGCCAAGCGTCCTTCAAGGCCAGATCATCAGCGTCCAGATGACTACCAGGAGGGTCATCTGGGCGCCCAGGTGGGTGTAGTTGTTGTGCATTGTCCCGCTGATAACAAGTCAGTAAGTTCGGGCAATATGGAAGTTGGCTCTGTGTGTCCCGCCGAGGATACCATGTCTGCTAATTTGTGTAAGGTGGAAATTGGCTCTGTATGTCCTGGGGATGGTACTAGGTCTGTGTCCTCATGTAAGGCAGAATTTGGATCTGTGTCTGGTATTGATTTGAGCAGTTATGGGAGATCTGTCAGACCGGTTACATATCTCTTGGAGTCTGATTCTGATGAGTGGGAGACGGACTATGACATTTCCAGTGACATCAAGACATGCATTGTAAGAGGTCCTTTCCCTCCTAGGTCTGGTGAGGGTCCAGAGGCCCCTCATAAAAGGGGGGGTAATGTCATGATCTCGCCTGAAAAGGCATCAGTGCCACCCTCTGCTGCGAAGATTAGACCTCTGCGCCAAAGACTGCGATTTTGGCCATAGTCTTTCATTTATTCTGTGTTTTGTTTGCCTTTGTTTGTGCCCTGTCTGAACTGTGTCTTATTCCTTCTGGTCTGCTAATTGTTTTCCCTGCCCCACCCGTGTCTGTTCTGCTAAGTTTCTTCTGGTCTTGTAACAGTTAACCTGCCTTTGCCTCAGTGATTGACAGCTGGTCCCTCCTATCACTTTCTGGACATGGTTCCTGGTCTCCTATTTAAGATTTCTGTTTCTGCCTGTGCCTTGCCGGTTATTGACTTAGTCTCTGCCTGCTTGTGTGTTCTGTTTTCTGGTTACTCCTGATTTCTGCCTTGTATCTTTTGACCTCGCTTGCTTGCTGCCTGCCCCCGACCATATTGCCTGTTATTTGACTACTCTTTTGGATCCTGATTTTGTACCTTTGCTGCCAGACTGTTGTGACCCGGATTGCTGACCATTCTTATTGTGTTTGTTCGTTTTGTCTTGTCTACTGTTTCACGTATCCAGGCCAGGGACCGCCGCCAAGTTGTCCGCTGCCATTTTAGGGCAGATTGCGGCAATTAGGTAGGGGCAGTGGGAGGGGCTGAGCTCAGGGCTCACTGTCTGTGTGTCTGGTGTCACCGGTTCCTGACAAGATGTTTACTTGTGCCCATGTTTCGACCTTTGTCGCTAAACCACCTTTTGCTCACCAGTTTCGGGTGACTTGTCCTATGAGGGTGACACAAGCCCCAGACCTTGTTACCTGGGTTGAACAGAATGGCCAAGATTTCCTGGTTACACCTGCATTGCGAGATAGAGTTCGTAAGCTTCTAGCAACTTTAATCTATCTGGATCAGTTCCTCTGTTATAGGATACTGTCCTGCACCTTTAGACTTGTTCTCGGCGTGGGTTTGGGTTTCTCGGACTTGTCCTCTCCCTTGAGTAGCTTAACACTGCATAGTGTGTGGACCAGGGCCCAGCTGGACCACGACAGGGACCAACTTGTTCTGCATCCTCTCTACTCAACAACCAAATCAGAACTACTGGCTAAAGTGGGGGTATGCTTCCTCTTCCCATGTGACAACCTCCTACAGGTGGTGTAATATCACCTGTGAGTGGTGGAGAAGAAAAGCATAGAAGAAAGGAGCTCAGAGATAGTTAGAGAAAAGGAGAAGGTCCTCATGGGTGTACAGATTACAGTAAACATTAACGTATTGGTTACCTGCAGCTGTGCAAAACATAATTACAGTTACATACAACAGTGACATCTTGTGGTAAAACTACTGACTTTTGCAAAGGGTGCAACAATAAGCAACACCTGTGGTGGGACACCACATCTCCATTAGTAACTGCTAATGGTTTTCCCTGAGTCATGATGTCATCACAACAGCTCACCGCCGGCACGGGGAGAGGTAAGTTCATACTTGTTATCAAATTCCCCCCTGCCCCAGCCAATTGCCGCATTTTAAAAATGGCCGGACTTCCCCTTTAAATATACTGTAAACCTAAATACCTTGCATCTTTAAAGGTGGAAAATTCCTTTAAATTTTGCACTACAATGTATGAATATGAAATGCATAGAACTAAGTAAAACTAAGAAAGTTTTGTAGTGTTTCTGCAATGGCTGTTACTTTCCTAAATTGGACCACCTCCGTCAGTCTCCCACACACACTGTGACACCCCTGTAATTACCTTATAATAAGCTGGAACACAAAGCCATCATTTAACACCACAGTACATGAGAAATAATGAACAGAGGAGCAGAAACGCCACCAATTCTCCACTAACCTTTTCTGCCTCCGTTTTCCAGAGCTTCTTGCGAAATCACAGCAAAGCTCCAAAATAAAAGGGGTTAAATCTGAAATGTCAGCGAATTCTTCCTAGTGACTTGTACAGCTGAAAATATAGCACATTCCTAGGCATTAGTATTCCCATATGATGTGTTACAATCACAGGAAAGATTAGGCTGAAGCTTATCATTCATGTGAAACCAGGACACACTAATACCACAAGCCTGGGGCATGTACGGAACGTTCCATATACAGGAACGATGAATTCTTTGGAGTTACAAAGTCTTTGGAGCATGGGGAAAATAGAAAAAGGATGAGAGATAAGATGATTGATCTTGAAAAATGGCTTCCAGGAAAATCTGTAAAGATCTGCAAATTCAAACTGAAACTTAAAACGCCAAAAAAAAGTATTGGAGTTCTGCCACAAAGTACAAAAAGAAAAACTTTTTGGCCCAATTTTTTATTATCAGTTTTGATTCAAACCGTATTAAAGGAATATCCTAAGATGAAAACGTTATCCCCTAATCATAACATAGGGAATTATTTGCTGATGGTTGATGCGAATGCTGGGGTCCTTACCGATTCAGAAAACTGAGGTCAGCACTCAATTTATTCTCTATGGGGTTTTCAGAAAAACATCAGCAAATTATTCCCTGAAAATGGTAGAACTTTTGATCTTGGGATAATCCCTTTAAAGAGTCAGAAATTATGATTCATGCCAAATTTGTGCAAAAATTTTGGAAGGAAAATTGCCTGCGTTCCAGTTTCCCATCACACGTACAGTACTTACCTACCTTCCCCACTGCTCCAGCATGTTCATGATAAACCATCTTTATCCTAGGCTGACAGTGTTTCTGACTACTCCACTCTCCAGCAACCCCCCCCCCCCTCAGTCTGGGTTTACCATTGTAGCTGGTAGAGGGAGGTCCCCCCTCTATGATACTCATATCTCCTTTCCAAAACTACCCCTTTAACATGTTGATTGACAGAAGTACCTGTCACTGACTGATGGGGCCCCCTCCCATAGTGTGACTGTGGGGGTCCCGATCACTTACATAATACTTACAACAGGCAGACTCTATGGGAAGATCGCCGATAATACTGATGAATGCTATGCAATATCATAACATTAATCAGTATGTGCAATCTATTGACTGCATGTAATAGTCCACTAGGTTTACTTAAAAGGTGTTGAAAAAAAAGTTTTAAAAACATGGAAAAAACCTTCCCCCAATGAAAGTTAAATCAACTGTCTTCAGCCTCTTAGGAATGTCTGTTAACAAGGCGCTATACTGCAGATATATGTCTAAGCAGCATAGAGGCCCCATGTCTCTATTTATAACACTCTAGAGCAGTGATTTTCAACCAGTGTGCCGTGGCACACTAGTGTGCCGCGACACATGGTCGGGTGTGCCGCGGGGAAAGTTCCCCAAACTATGGTGCCCCTGTGAAACAGGAGAAAACAATGGGGGAGAGAAACCTGGGGATGGGGGAGAAACAGGGGAGAGAAGCAGGGGGGAGAGAAACATGGGGATGGTGGAGAGAAACAACGGAGAGAAGCAGGGGGGAGAGAAGTATGGTGGAGAGAAGCACAGGAGAGAAGCATGGGGGAGAGAAGCACAGGAGAGAAGCAGGGGGGAGAAGTATGGTGGATAGAAGCACAGGAGAGAAGCAGGGGGGAGAAGTATGGTGGAGAGAAGCACAGGAGAGAAGCACAGGGGGGAGAAGAAAACAGGCCCAGGTTTCACACTGAGTGAGTATAAATACATTTAGAATCTATATTATTAACTATATGTATAATATGTACTGTTTTAGTGTAATTTTGTGCCATTTTGGTTGGTGGTGTGCCCCCGGATGTTTTAAGTATAAAAAGTGTGCCGCAGCTCAAAAAAGGTTGAAAATCACTGCTCTAGAGTAATAATAATAATAATAATAATAATAATAATAATATAATAATAATGAGGTCAGGAACAACAGGGAGCTGAGCAAAACGCTATGGGAAGCATGTAGAGGCTCCAAAACCTGTGATGGGGCATGCTGGGATTAAATAAGGAGTGGTTGGTGCAACTACCAATTAAGGGCGGACTGGCCCTTTAAATCTGGGGCAGCCGGTGCGCGCGCCCTAGGAGGCGGGGACGCGCGCGCCGGCCGTGACAGACGGAGACAGGAGCGGGGCGAGGTAAGGCGCCCCCCGGGGCCGAACTAGTAGCAGCGCCGGGTCCCTGCACATGGACCCCGGCGGCTGCATGAGGCAGAAGGAAGTTGTGGCGGCGGCTCAGAGCACGGGCCGCCGCCGCAGCCGTGACAGTACCCCCCCCCCTTTGGCCTTCCCCATCTTTCTTGCCTGCAGGAACCTCTTGATGAGATCTTGGTCCAGGATGTTAGCCTCGGGTTCCCAGGACCTCTCCTCAGGACCAAATCCTCTCCAGTCCACTAGGAAGAACCGTCTTCCTCTGACAGTTTTCATGGCCAAAATGTCTTTAACAATGTAGACGTCGTCAGAGGCGGCTTGAGGAGCAGTGAATGAAGACTTATTGGAGAATCGGTTGAGGACCACTGGCTTTAAGAGGGAAACATGGAAGGCGTTCGGGATCCGCATAGTAGGGGGTAGGCGAAGTTTGTAGGTGACAGGGTTGATGCGTTTTAGCACCGAGAAAGGACCGAGGAATCGAGGACCCAACTTGTAGCTGGGGATCTTGAGTCGGACATATTTGTCCGAGAGCCAGACTTTGTCACCTGGGAGAAAATTTGTGGCAGGTCTTCTTCTCTTATCCGCCTGGTCCTTCATGCGGTCAGATGCCTTGAGCAAAGATTGTCGAGTCTGTTCCCAGATCGACTGCAGGTCAGACAACAACTCCTCCACGGCTGGGACCTCAGAGGATGTAGAGAGAGGTAAAGGAGGACGAGGGTGACGCCCATAGACCACATAGAAGGGTGAGTTGCCTGTGGAACTCGAGTCCAGATGGTTGTAGGAGAACTCTGCCCATGGAAGCAGACTGGACCAGTTGTCCTGGCGAGCAGAGATGAAGTGTCGTAGGTAATTGCCAAAGACTTGATTGACCCTTTCCCTTTCCAGAATCTGGAGACGAATTGTGAGCCCCTGTCTAACACAATGTGAAGAGGAAGACCATGTAGGCGGAAGATATGCTGAAAGAACAACTGGGCCAGGCGAGGAGCGGATGGTAGTCCAGGAAGAGCCACGAAGTGGGACATTTTGGAGAAGCGGTCATTAACAACCCAAATGACAGTGTTACCCGCAGATGGAGGCAAGTCTGTGACAAAGTCCATGCCTATATGGCACCAGGGACGGTCTGGGACTGGCAAGGGCTGAAGTAGGCCGGCAGGTCTTCGACTAAAGGACTTGTTCCTGGCACAGATGGTACAGGATGCCACAAAGTCCTTGACATCTTGGAGTAGGCTGGGCCACCAATAGTGGCGAGAGATCAGTTGCCCGGTCTTTTGAACTCCCGGATGCCCTGCCACTATAGAGGAATGACCCCACTTCAAAATCCGTCTACGAAGAGCAGGGCGCATATAGGTCTTTCCGGGAGGCAATCTTTGTAAAGTAGATGTGGCGACTGGCACTAGGCGATCGGGAGGTATAATGTGGCGAGGAGAGTCCTCTTGTCCCATGACGTCAGATGCTCGGGAGAGAGCATCGGCTTTCACGTTCTTCTCAGCCGGACGGAAATGGATAACGAAGTTGAAACGTGAAAAGAAAAGCGACCACCTGGCCTGCCGGGGATTGAGACGTTGGGCCGACTGGAGGTATAGAAGATTCTTGTGGTCCGTGTAGATATTGACCGGATGCCTAGCCCCCTCTAGGAGATGACGCCACTCCTCCAGTGCCAACTTAATCGCCAAGAGTTCTCGGTCACCAATAGTATAGTTCCTCTCGGCAGGGGAGAAAGTCTTTGAGAAGAACCCACAGGTTCTGGTCTTGCCTGATGCGTCCTTTTGCGAGAGGACGGCTCCAGCGCCCACAGACGATGCGTCAACTTCAAGTAAAAACGGCTTGGTGGCATCCGGGCGAACTAGAGCAGGAGCAGAGGCAGACTTTAGGCTAGTGAAGGCTTGCTCGGCCTCAGGTGGCCAATGCCTGGGATCCGCCTTCTTCTTTGTGAGAGCCACGATGGGTGCGACCAGGGTAGAGAAATGTGGGATGAACTGCCGATAGTAGTTGGCAAATCCTAGGAGGCGTTGGATAGCTCTGAGTCCCACAGAACGTGGCCACTGGAGAACAGCTGAGAGTTTGGCTGGATCCATCTGTAGACCCCGATCGGAGACAATATAGCCAAGAAACAGAAGGCTGCGCTGATGGAAAACGCCCTTCTCCAGCTTGGCGTACAAATGATTGGCCCCTGGTCTTTGTAGGACCTGACGTACTTGTGTCACGTGAGTCTGCTGGTCAGGGGAGAAGACCAGAATGTCGTCAAGATAGATGATGACGCAGACATAGAGGAGGTCACGGAATATGTCGTTGACGAATTCCTGGAAGACCGCTGGGGCATTGCATAGGCCAAATGGCATGACCAGGTATTCGTAGTGCCCATCTCTGGTGTTAAAAGCGGTCTTCCATTCGTCTCCATCACGAATACGGATTAAATTGTACGCTCCCCTGAGATCCAACTTGGAGAAGATCCTGGCTCCACAGAGACGGTCGAATAGTTCGGGGATGAGCGGAAGAGGATATCGGTTCTTGACAGTCACCTTATTTAGGCCCCGATAGTCTATGCATGGGCGAAGAGAACCGTCCTTCTTCTGCACAAAGAAGAATCCTGCGCCAGCAGGGGACGTGGATTTTCGGATGAAACCCTTCAGTAAGTTCTCCCGGATGTGGGAGGACATAGCTTCAGTCTCCGGTACGGAGAGAGGGTACACCCGACCACGCGGAGGGGAAGTTCCAGGAAGGAGGTCTATAGGACAATCGTACGTCCGGTGAGGGGGTAAAGAGTCCGCCTCCTTGGCAGTGAAGACGTCAGCCAAGTCTTGATACTCCGACGGTAGGCCGGATAGAGGCTTAGCGGAATCAGGTGACGTCATAGAGCACTTGGGCTGAGGAGACCTCAGACACCAGTTAGGACAGTCCAGACCCCAACTGAGAATCTCCCCGGTTCTCCAGTCTAGCTTAGGGGTATGTAGTTGCAGCCAAGGTAGACCCAGCAGGATGTCGGAAGAGGAATGGCGCAAGACAAAGAAGGAGATTGAGGGACTAGAGGTGCAGTCTGGCAGTGCACAGCTTCAGCAAGAGTCTCGCCCGTGACCGAGGAGATAGACAGGGATCGGGCTAGCTGGATCACGGGTAGCCGCCATCTTTGGACCAAGGTAGCTGCAATGAAATTGCCTGCAGACCCGGAGTCGATGAAGGCTGTAGTCTGGTAAGTTTGAACCTAGGTGCGAGCGTTTCCCGGACACTGAGGACGTTGGGGACATCTCTGTCGGAAGTGATCAGAGCCACCGCAATAGAGACAGAGATTCAGCTCCAGTCGGCGAGCTCTCTCATGTGGGGTCAGGCGAACTCGTTCGACTTGCATGGGAACTTCAGGAGTCGACTGGGGTACTGGAGCAACAGGATTCTGGAAAACCGGTGCCAGGCGGTGATGGCGACGGGGCAGGCTTAGTCGCCGTTCTTGCCGGACCTCCTCCTCTCTCTCGGAAAATCGGTTGTCGACTCTGGTAGCCAGTAGGATTAGATCGTTCAGAGACGTAGGGAGGTCGCGGGCGGAGAGCACGTCTTTCACCCGACTGGACAGGCCCTTCTTGAAGGTGGCTATTAGAGCGGCCTCATTCCAGTCTAATTCAGCTGCCAGGGTGTGGAACTGGATGGCGTAGTCACCATCAGAGGAGCTCCCTTGAGAGAGGTTGAGGAGAGCAGTCTCAGCTGAAGAGGCATGGGCAGGTTCCTCAAAGACGGAGCGAAACTCGGCCAGGAAGGTTCGGAGATTGGCAGCAACAGGATCATCTCGGTCCCACAGCGGCGTGGCCCAGGCCAGAGCTCTACCCTCCAATACGCTGATGATGAAAGACACTTTAGAGCGTTCGGTGGGAAACTGACTACTTAAGAGTTCAATATGCATGGTGCATTGAGTCAGGAATCCCCTGCACACCTTGGGATCGCCTCCATATTTACTCGGGAGAGCCAGTCGAAGTCTCGAAGAGGCTGCAGGAGGTGGTGAGCGCTGAGCTGTAGTATGCTGCTGTAAGGCGGCAGTCAGTTGCTGGATCTGCTGCGACTGTTGCTGGATCTGTTGAGCCTGTTGAGCGACCACTCTGGCTACGTCACGGATATCAGGCACCTCGCCGGGATCCATGGTTGGAGCCTACTGTAACGCCTGGAGTCGTGGATCCACTGAACCGTCACTAGTGATGGCACTAACCTCACCAGGGAGCGGAGTCTAAGGGGCCGCTGGTTTCCACCAGAGCCCGCCGCAAGGCGGGATGGACCCCCAGGTCGCTACCCCTGGCTTGGTTGCTAGTGACGGCAGGCGAGGCGTGGCAGGAGCAGTAGGCAGGAGATAGTGCAGGCAGAGGTCTGTAGGCGTAAATGCAGGTGGCGGACAGTACTCAGGAACAATAGAAAGGCAGCGGGCAGGGACTAGGGAAAAGGACAGCGGACAGGAACAAGGAACTAGGACTGAGGTCAGGAACAACAGGGAGATGGGCCAAACGCTATGGGAAGCATGTAGAGGCTCCAACACCTGTGATGGGGCATGCTGGGATTAAATAGGGAGTGGTTGGTGCAACTACCAATTAAGGGCGGACTGGCCCTTTAAACCTGAGGCAGCCAGCGTGCGCGCGCCCTAGGAGGCGGGGACGCGCGTGCCGGCCGTGACAGACGGAGACAGGAGCGGGGCGAGGTAAGAACTAGGTAAGAACTAGTAGCAGCGCCGGGTCCCTGCACATGGACCCCGGCGGCTGCATGAGGCAGAGGGAAGTTGCGGCGGCGGCTCGGAGCACGGGACAAGTGGGGAGATGTGCTAATGTGCTAATGGCGTTCTGCTGATTCTCTTACTGCCCCATGAGTCACCAGTGCCAGAAGGGGTAAGGAACTACCTGCCCCTAAACGGACTGTGGGACAGAGAACTGGCGGGATCGCCATTCATGTAAGGTAGAAGTACAATTATCTTAATATCTTAAAGGACAAGTACCATGAAAAACTTTTTCCCAGTATTTGAAACACATTACAAAGTTATATAATTGTGTAATATGCTTCAATCACCTATCTGCCTTTCTTCCCTGTCTTTTCCACCCTCCACCCCCCACCAGGAAGTGTCCTAACTCACACAGACCTAATGACTGTCGTCACCGTCACCAAGCTCTTCTCTCAGCTCCTTTTCCTGTTACAGCAGCCCCCCCCCCCCTCCCCTGCCTTGTCAGGTGACTCAGCTTGCTCAGCTCCCATTGGCTGAACAACTGCAAGCCATCACTTGGACTGGGGAGGGAGGGGGGGCTGCTGTAACAGGACCTAGAGCAGCCCTCCTGCTGATGACTCATCCTCACAAGAAGGAGCTGCCTGGTGACGGTGACGACAGTAATCAGGTCTGTGTGAGTTTAGTGCACTTCCTGGTGGGGGGTGGAGGGGGTAAAAGACAGGGAAGGGAGGCAGATAGGTGATTGAAGCATATTACACAGTTATATAACTTTGTAATGTGCTTCAATTACTGGGAAAAAGTTTTTCATGGCACTTGTCCTTTAATAATTATCTTAATACCGTATCTCTAAATCTCCATTCTGATAGTCAGGAAGAAAGCCGGGATATTGATATTGTGATGTGTGAATTATAACATTGTTTCTGCGCAGTAAACAGTGCAGTGTAAACTAAAAAATATAAAATAAAAATGCTCCCATTTGCACTGATATGTTACCAATAAAAACCGGAGGCTGGACTGGTTTCTCTTTCACATGTCACACTGGTATCGCTACAAGCTGAATTCTCTGAACTATTAGAATAAAATGTTATTTTTCTTGCACAGTTATTGGCACAAGTGAAAAATAATGGCAAATGCCAAAATAATACCAAATGCCACAAAAATGAGCCCTCATATTGTTCTGTAGTTAAAAAAATGTTCAATGTTATAGAGGGGGATTCTGCTCAGAATTAACTTTTAGTATGTTACTGCCCAGACAGAGAGCATAATAAACAGGCGATGTTTTATCAGTCTGTAAGATCTAGCGGTCTGACACTATCCGAATAAGGTAAATTGGAACATGGTAGCAGTGTAAAGGGGTGGAATAATTACGGAGGTGCTCACTCAAGGAAAAAATACATGTGAATCATCAGAAAAAAAGAATAAATTGAGGGCACTCACCGTTAAAATGAAAAAATCTTTATTTAATCTTCTTTCAAAGCGTATATCCAGTGTGCAGCAATGAACCGGGACGCCAGGCTACAACTGATTGCTAGTCCATGACAGCTGTTTCACACGTCACACCGTGCTTCTACGGAACAGGCTGTGTTTATCTTTCTGCGCTCCTCCTGGTGTCCTACATCATTTTCAGTCTTCGGTTGAACAATCCCGACTCCACTTCCAAGACTGACTTCTCTGGCAGTGACAGCCCACTCAGCCAATCACTGACTGAGACGGGACAGCACCACAGCCAGGAACTGGTGGAGCAGGATGTCACTGCCAGACGAGACTGTCTTGGAAGTAGAGAACATGAAAAAAAGTAAACAGCATAAAAACAAAATTGTGCAGGACTGTACTTTTATTTTTTTCAATTTCAACCCCAATATTTTTTTCAATTTCAGCCCCAATTTTTTTTTCTGTTTTGCATAACATGTTATGGTAAAATGAAGGGTATGTAAAAAGTACCATTGGCCCCGCAAAAAACACACAAAAAAATCCTGATATGGCTCTGAAGATGAGAAAATTGTCATAGCAAGTGATTAATTGAAGTAATTGAAAATATTACATGCACAAGTAAAAAAAACAAATTCAGTTTTTCTTCTAAATATTTTTTTCTGGATATATGGTTATGAGCTGCGTTGCTTCCTTCAGGTTTGCAAAACTCCGTCTGCATAATGGGTAATAGGAGAATCACTTTTCCCGGCACACACTCCATTTCATGACAGCCTGCAGGAATAATTATTGTCGTGTATTCTCAGTTTGTAATGTAAAGTTGTAGCCGTGTCTTGTAGAGAATTTGCTCTTTTTTAAAGCAATTAATGAAAAAAAAAAATAAAAAAAAAAAATGGCTCAATGAATTATAGAAGTCGAATTTCCCTAAAACTGGGTTATGAATTTACTTAATGTATTCCTTCACCCCAAAGTCTTTTATGCACATTATTCATAGCATGGAATATAATATTTATGCTAATGTGTAATGATAAAAATTCTGTACTATACAGTGAAGGTTTCCTCCTTCGTATTTAAGTTCCTTTGGTGAAACCTATTTTCAGCTGTCTAATAAATTAACATAGTTATTTTACTACCTTTTGATATATATGTATGCTTACCGCCTGCTCTGTTGTCTTCATTGCCCCACATCCTGTCTAGTGTACATCCTGTAACAGATTTCCTGTGTCTGCTGTATAGTCTAGTGAGCAATTCAGCCAACTCTAAGCTCCTCCCACTAATAAGGGAGGGAGAAATAAATGTGTTGTATTACCATCCACTATGATGATTTTATGAAAACTACTAATAAGAAAACTAACATAGTGTCTGGATTATGGATATTACATATATAAATATATATCGTCCTCATATATAGGGTAACGTACTACTGGTTCCAAACAGGCATAATACGGATGCAATTTAGCATCACATTTCTGATCATTAGTTATGAAATTAGGTCCAAAAACCCAGATTGGGAGTATAAAAAAAAAACACAAAACAACATGATGCCCCCCTACCAAAAAAAAAAAAAAAAAGTTTTTAACCCTTTTATTTTCACATGAACTTTACATTTTTGTGAAACTTTAGCTTCAGGCTTACTGTTCCTGCACATCCATTTACATTGTAACAGGTTACATAAGATCCTACCAGCTATTTTTATCTATTGATTGTGACATCCACCTTCTTTCCCTGAAACACATGACTGTATCACAGTTCAATGGCAGTGGATTCATGGAACAGAATATGCCATATGTCACATAGCACAGCTAGTTGTTTCCATCTCTAAGCTGGGATCAAGTAACTGCTGCAGCTGTAAGAAAAATACATGTTTTTGGGATTCCTAAGAAAAATATTACAAGCCATTGAAATCATCAGTAGCCAAAGGCCTGACCATGACATCTAGAGCATACTCCAAAAATATTGCATCATGGGTAATGTAAAGCAGGTCCCAGCAATCCCAACCCCTAAACCAGTCTTGTCATGGTCCTCTTAAAGAGGTACTCTGGAGGGATTTTTTTATACGCATATTAATTATTTCTGATAAAAAAAAGTATCTTCCGGGAATTATCAGTTGATGTATGCCCTGCAGGAGGTGGAGTTTTCTTTCCAGTCTGACACAGTGCTCTCTGCTGCCACCTCTGTCCGTGACAGGTACTGTCCAGAGCAGTACCAAATCTCCATGAAAATCATTCCCTACTTAGGACAGTCCCTGACATGGACAAAGGTGGCAGCAGAGAGCACTGTGTCAGACTGGAAAGAATACACCACTTCCTGCAGGACAAACAGCAGCTGATAAGTACAGAATTTTTAAATTTACAGTAGCTAATGTGCAAATCTCTATTACTTTCTGACACCAGTTGATATAATATTTTTCCGGAGTACCCCTTTAAGTACCACTCTAATAGCAATGTAAATAGCTGCATGAGGCTTCTATTTTGGAGTACCAATTGTGCTTTGTAATGAAACTTTTCACTTTACCATAAAATATACAAAAAAACAAACAAACAAACAAAAATTAGTGAATTGAGTTCAGTTTATTAATATTGGGATCGACCAAATATTAACGAGAGCTGTTAGGCACCTTAACACCCTAGGTGCTGTACTCAAGTATGTCATCTAAGAGGTTCTAAAGTGCGGCACTTACATTAGTCCATTGTGCAGCAAAGGGTTAAAATGCTACCTGCCTGTAACAAAACGGCTGGCGTGTGACTTGGAATATTGGCTCCTATCCTTGAACCTTACTCTTGACTCCCAGCTTCTAATTAGAAGGAACTCTGTCCATTCTCAATGTAAATTTTCCAGCCGTGTCCTTGTTCATTCTAAGACTTCACAGCCCTCTAGTGCAGAAAAACCCAATTGGCAACAGCAAGCTTTAAAGCGAATGTACCACCATTTACATCACTTTGGTTTCATCCATATTTAACTTTGTCTCGAATTTCGTTGTAAGGCTGGGTTCACACTGCATTTTTTTTAATCCGTTTTTTGAAAAAAACTGATGAAAAAAACGGATGCATTTGTGTGCACCCGTTTTGATCCAATTTTCCATTTACTTCCATTGTAAAAAAAAAAAAAAAGGATCAAAACAGCCCTGCTGAGGTCAGTCAGGGGTTAACTGCAGCTAAATTAATAAAACAACAAACAGTTAACTCACCTGGGCCGTTTTGGAGACACTCGGTTGCTTGGGAGAGCTTCGGAAGAATGACAGAGGCTTCAGGTACTTCCGGAGCCTCCCGAAGCTTCTGTCAGGCTGGGTTCACACTGCGTTTTTGCAATCCGTTTTTTTCATCCGTTTCTTGCAAAAAACGGATACATTTGTGTGCATCCGTTTTGATCCGTTTTTCCATTGACTTCCATTGTAAAAAAAACGGATCAAAACAGATCCGTTTTTTTGACGGACACAAAAGTAGTGTCAGCTACGTTTTTGTGTCCGTCAAAAAAACGGATCTGTTTTGATCCGTTTTTTTTTTTTACAATGGAAGTCAATGGAAAAACGGATCAAAAGGGATGCACGCAAATGCATCCGGTTTTTTTTCCATCCGTTTTTCATCCGTTTTTTTGCAAAAAAACAAATGAAAAAAAAACGAATTGCAAAAACGCAGTGTGAACCTAGCCTCATTCTTCCGAAACTCTCCCGAGCAGCCAAGCGTCTCAGATTAGACACTCGGCTGCTTGGGAGAGCTTCGGGCATCCCCGGCGCAGTCAGTGTATGTCACACTGGCTGCGCCGGGAACTGGAGCGGAGAAGAAGAGTCCGGGAACGGGCCCAGGTGAGTTACCTGTTTTTTTTTTTTAAATGGTCGCCCCATACGGTGGAGATGCCACCATTTTTGAGCCCCCCCCCCCCCCCCCACCGTATGGGGCGACCATACCCAGCGTATAAGATGACCCCCGACTTCTGACAAGATTTTTCGGGGTTAAAAAGTCGTCTTATATGCTGGAAAATACGGTTCCCTGAACCCACACGTTCCAGTCTCTATCTCTTCCACCAAGTACATTGCTTATTTTTTTTACATAAACAGACCGGTGCTGATGTGGGGATCCCGGTGGCGCAGTCCTTTTCTTGAACCGCCACCTGGTTCCTGCGTACGGTGCTGGTCTATTCACGAGCACAGGGGGCAGGCGCGCTGGCCCTTAGAGTGACAATCTCCCCTCTGTGACATGGCTCCATTGATTCTAATGTAACTGCGTCACAGAAAGGAGGGGGCTTCATCACACTGGGGGCCGGCAGGCCTGCCCCCAGTGCTCCGCGCCAGCACCTATCTGTTCATGTAAAAAAAACAAAGCGATGTACCTGGTGGTACATTTGTTTTAAAAACAAAAAGTGGAAGAGATAGAGACTGAAGCGCGTGGGTTCAGGGAACATAATCCATTAAGTGATAAGGTTCACAATGAAATTCGAGACAAAGTTAAATTTGGATAAAAAAAAAAAATTAAAGTCTCATATCACATAGAATACTTCATGGTTATATTATTCCTATTATATCTGACTAGCAGTAATGCTTTCTGTGTGTAGTCGTATGTTAATGACCTTAATTTACCTCGCTTTTACCGTTTGTATTAGTAGAGTGCACGGCTGTAATTTCCATCTGAATAAACTCTTGTGCGCTGGTATGTCGCCCGTATAATTCCATAATAACTTGCTGCTTCATCACCCGAGCGTTCTGGCAGAGCCGGACTCTTAGGAAATAATTACATGACATTTTTATTTTCCCTTCCAGAAAGGCGCTGTGCCCAGTAACACCTCTATTATTACTACAATACAGGGCACTGACTTTGTCTTTAGAATTTTGCTTCTCTTCCCCAAACAAGTGTTCTCGGGAATACTCAGCCGAGCCTCTATGTGTGTTTTATCCGCACCCTATGTAATTAAAATAAAGTGATTGGTTAATTGCAGAGTCATTATACTGAAACAATAATTAGACAGAAAATAATAGATGTTTTGTGGCGCGGTTCGTTCTGAATGCTAACAAGCAGAAAGGGACAATTCTTGGAAAACTTATTGTTTGATAATGGAAATCACTTCTTATAAATCAGGTATAAAACAATCAAAACCAATCATGGGTTAGACAGCTATGTAATAGTGCTGCGAGCGCTGAACAAAGGGGTATCGCCATATTGCTGCCCCCTACTTCCTCTAAGTCTTAACCCCTCAGTGACCACCCATATGTGTTATGACAGACACCAAGAGGCCTTTTTCCTGTGTTATGCTGACATCCCAGTTACATCCCAGTAATAGGGCAGTATTGGACTGGGGTGTCTAGGATTTACCGGTAGAACGTACTCTAGGGACCACCCTAAAGTAACATGCAAATATAAACTGTTTAACTCTTTTTAAAGGGGGACTCCAGTGATCCCATAAAAATAAAACATGTAATAGGCATTCAATAATCCCCCACCAATTGTTTGACACCTTTCCCACTTGTCTATGCTGCTCCTAACTCCAGATTTAAACTTTGATCCAAATGATCCCAGTTTTCCATCATGGCGTCTGCCCCAGAAACTACATTTCCCAGCATGCATTGCACTTCAGAAACAACTGCTAGGCACCCACCCCTGTCTTGTAGTATCTTCTTCTGGTTTGCACAATAAAAACAGTATCTATCTATCTATCTATCTATCTATCTATCTATCTATCTAGATGGATTAGAGAAAGAGATAGATAAAACAACAGGGTCTCCTTTCCCTTATACTACTCAGGAGAGGCTGTTGTTTTCCCACTCTTGGCCAGGAGCTCACTGATTAGTGTGCTGTCACTGGTGGGCAGGGTTACAAATGAGGTTCCACAGCTTGCCTGGCAACAGAAGAGACAGGGATCATGTGTCTCAGAAGGGAGGGGGTAGGGCAGACTGAAGACAGAGTGGACCAGGAAGTAAGGATTTTCTGCAGCTTTAGGGTGTGAGTCAGGATGTGCTGCAGAAAAACGTCCCAATTCATGTAATAGAAGCCTATTACACACAAGCTTAGATTATGGATGGGAATTTAAAAGTGTTAAATCTTTCTTAAATGGAGTTCCCCTTTAAACCCTACAAATGCAGAAAAACCACTATGATGTGACTGCGATTTGTACAAAATGAGTGATTGTTGCCATCATTTTGTGCAGATCACAGCCCGTGTCTCAATGCTATTCAGTCTTGTATCCCAGTCTGAGTTTGGTGCAGTGTATATTGGATGACAGAATGTCAGACAAAGATATAATAGTGTAAGAAATATGGTTTGAAAAAATATAATTAAAAATCTCCTTACAGAACTATGTCTTATAGGAATAAAAAGCCTACATATAGTACTATCACAACTAGAGATGAGCAATACTGGAGAAGGCTGATCATTCGGCATTTGATTACTGTGGGCTGAATATGTTGGATGCAGCCCCAGGGAATCCAGGAAAACATGGATACAGCCATGTCAGTCAAATCACAGCATCTATAATAACCTGGACTATAATGGTCACGTCCGTAGGGGTACAGTGAGCCCGCTGCCTGCTGCCCCTACTTACTTGGATTGCTTTAGAAAAGAAGCAGCTCTCCAATACTGTGGAGATCATGTTGTGTTTATTCACCCATCGTTCAAATAGGACGGGAGCTTTTCTCCTCCTCTATGGAGTCTTTTTTAAGCCATCAGACAGCCGTGCTAGTGCGGCTATTTATAACACACATAGTTTATCATATGACTGATATCAATCAAGCGCATATTCATTCTTCAATCCATCTGTGTACATATATGTAAAACACTGAATAAATTCAATGTAAAAGTGCTGAAATATGAATAACAATTCATAATTTAAGTGGTTTTCCAGGCATAAATGTATTGATGACCAATATTAGATGGGTGGGGGGCCAACACCTGGAAC
This sequence comes from Dendropsophus ebraccatus, assembly GCF_027789765.1. NCBI lineage: Eukaryota > Metazoa > Chordata > Amphibia > Anura > Hylidae > Dendropsophus > Dendropsophus ebraccatus. Next base: position 116,935,373 of record NC_091459.1, read on the forward strand.
CCCTTTAATTGGCAGAGCTGTGACATACAGTAGATGCATACTGTGAAAATAGCAGGAAGCAGACAGCTCTGTACACTGTGTAGTGGCCAAGCTGGGTTACTGCATCACAGCTTCCACTCAAGTTAATGAGGGCTGAGCTGCAGTAACCCAGCTTGGCCACCACACAATGTACAGAGCTGTCTGCTCTGGCAAACAGTTGATCGGTATGGGTGGCAGGTATTGGCACCCTCCCATTGGCTATTGATAACCTATCCTGGTAAGTCATAAATAAATTTTGCCCAGAAAAACCCTTTAAGGGTCAGCGTATGTAAACGCCTCTATCTCACACTTCTGCATGTCAAGAATAGTGATGTACTATAATGAAAACCATGAAAGCTATGGTGATATTTACATAGCACATCCCTATCCTTGGCATGCGTAGTTACACGGGTAGAAGTGCTTGTTTATATTAACTTTTTTTGATTATTATAAATTTTTAGCATACCCATGGCCTTGTCAAAGTAGCCTGCTGGTTTTCACCCATTAACCCCTTAAGCCAAGATCTGGTCTCAGACCGCCCCTCTATTATATGCTTCAACATTGATTTCATTGACTGACACCACACTTTGTCCTGCACAGGTCACTACAGGAGACATGGCCTTCACAGCTTCTCATACACTTTCAATTTCTTGTAATGAGAAAACTCTTACACTGGTGATGTGGGCAATTTCTAGCTCCAATACCAACAGACCACATAACATACTGAAGTGCTGTGCAGTATGTCTGAGCAGGTCCTTGAATCTCCTTCATACTAATAGCCATAGACGACTAGCGAGAACTTCTGATTGGCTCATTGGCTGCATCACACATCATAGAGTTCAGGTAAATCAACACTAAATCTAAACTAGCTTCAAATCATGAAATAGATTGGAAATTTGCTTCTAGTCCAGCTCAGAATTCCCGTCCAGTTCTAGAATCCATGGCGGTTGGACGCCAAGAATCAGCTCAATATGGATAGGGGATATTTTGATTGTTGGATATCCCCTCTAAGTACAAGCCTGGAGAGACAGAAATGGCTGCACATCGCACCCATGGTTGATACAAAGTTAGTATATAATTTGATCAAACTATATTGCCTCATGTACCACATGCAGGTCTCTGATCCACATGAGTCCCTAACCAACAACACTGTGCCGGTCAGTGACCACCATCCCGGCATAGCGCGCACAAGCCGTGAAGGGGGGCCATGGAATGGCCCTGCAACCCCACTGTCACAGGACCAATCCCCAAGGGCCCCCCAAACCCAGCAGTCCTTATTTACACTTGTGTTCCTAGGGGGCTTCCTTCTCCATGTGGCCGCCATGTTGGATTTTGTCCTGTGACATTGGGGTTGCAGGGCCATTCTGTGCCCCCCCCTTCCCTGTTTGCGCAGGCTTTGCGGTGTTTGCGTTCGCTGACCGGCACAGTGTTGTTTAGTTAGAGACTGATGTGTATCAGAAGAGCTGCACGTGGTACATGAGGCAATATGGTTTGATCAAGTTATATACTAATCTCTGATGTTGGTTTTTAATGTATCTGATAGGCTTTTGTATCAACCATGGGGGCGATGTGCAGCCATTTCTGTCTTCCCCTCTAAGTAGTTTGCTATATATATGATTACAGTCAATTATAAACTATTATAAGCCATTTAAGGCAGAGAAGGGGATGACTATAGTGTTTCAATGGATTATTGCTATAAATATTCAGGACAATGTCTGACTCAATGATATTGGTCTTGATGAACCTGCAGGAACATTCGCATTCTGTAAGTATGTGAGAATGATATGATCTGGGTTTTTTTTTAGGATTGACTCATTTTTGGCAAACTAAATTTTTATTTTGTTTGAATTTAAAGTGTATGTGTTGCCTAGATTTTATTTTACTGATTAGATCCAGATACTGAAACATGTTCTTTATATCTAATACTTTTTTCTATTTTTTAATTGTAATTTTCTTATTTTATTATTTTAGTAAATTATGATAGGGGCAGACATCTTGCTTGAGCTGTTTTAAATTCACGGTTTCGTCTACATGCAATGGCTGTGTTCCTATAAAGTGCTCATACTAGTCATTCTAGGTCCATTGCAAACTGCCGTTACACTGCCACTACAGCTACCACTGATTATAGCCAAAAAAGAGAACAAATGCTGATTTTTCGTAGCAAACAACTTATATATCTTTATTAAATATACATTAAAACCATTAACATAAAAAAGAGAGACAGACCAAACATTAAAAAGAACAGTGACTATCCTGGAGGTGTTTCTAAAGTAACCAGATCACATATGCTAAGATCTCTGACTGACAACAAATGTCACAGAACAGGGGGATATATTCTCAAGAATCACATAATAGGACACTATAATAGATATAATAAATAATAAAGTGCAAGTGCATTAAATTCATAGACTCAACCTACAGATAATTCATAAATCTCTGATCCACCCTCCATCTAGTATTGTTTCCCCATCAAATCTAGAGATCCAGACAGTTAGATACCTTTTGCGATAATATACAGTGTGTATCCTCCAGGACGCCACCACCCCGACGCGCGTTTCGTTGCCTTCGTCCGGGGCTGTTTTAAACAACATTTAGTGACATTGTTTAGGCTATGTTCACACAACACACATTTTTTTAATTAATCACGGCCGTTGTTGCAATTTGCAATGTCTACTTTGCAACGACGAACGTGATTAATTCAAAAGATACTTTGCATTGAAAATGAATGGAATCCCCAAAGTGAATTTACATGGTATATGCTCCGTCTGGAGCAAGCGGCCACACAGAAAACTGACAAAACTGACTGACAATGGAGCGTGCGGCTCCGGCTGCACTTTCCATTGTGTGCTATGGTGAATTGGGATGCAGGCGCACATGGATGCACACACATCCGAATTCACTAGAAATAAAGTTCATCCGGCCGGTACGATGATCTTCACTGATATAGGCCGTTCTGTGACACGGCCGGGTCACAGAATGGCCAGTGGCATACAGTCTGTGAACCCGGCCTTAGGCTGGAAACACACACCGCAGTTTTTTTTCATTTTTAAATTCCACTGCAGTTTTTGTGCCAAAAGCAGAAGGGGATCAGACAGAAAAGAGCCACTGCTGGCTTTGGCCAAAAAACTGCTGTGGCATTTTTCAAAAAAACACAAAACAAAAATAAACTGCAGTGTGTGTTTCCAGCCTCACAATAAACATCTCTAGACCGTATTCTTTGTAATGGACATGTAAGTAAGAATGCTCTGTGAACTCTGTGACATGTGCAGCATCATTCTAAAGTGCAGAGGAGGCTGAGCTATTATTGTCTGTCAATCTACTGGTTTCACCTTTCGCTGTAATGTTGTACAGGTCACTTTCCAAAGGTCTCCTCCTTATCATCACATACAGAACAGGTAGTCTCAGCTTAACTTTAGGCTTAGTGGCAAGACTGAAAACTGCAAGATTTCAGGATTATTTTATAATATAAAAAGTAAAATGGAAAGTTTTGAATTCTGTAGGAGCTGCAGGGAGGCTGCTCGGGTAATCGCTAGATCATCCGGGCAGCCCCTAGAGGATAGCAGCGGTCTGCTGCCGCCGCTCCTATTTTATGGTGTGATGGCAGCAGATCGTTGCTATCTTAGGCCTTTGTCTTTCAACATGTTAAAAGACAACGACATCGTTCATGTTGGCTGATCTTTGTCTTCTATTACACGAGACGATTATCGGCCGTAACGATGACCTTTTTGTGTAATAGGGCCTTAAGAAGAGGAGACAAATACAAACTGATAAGACCTAGAGAAGAGAGAACCTTGGTTATTATTAGAGATAAGTGAACCTTGAGCGTGCTTTGATACGTCTAAACCAGAGCGTGTAGCATTTGGTTACCGGTGGCTGAAGAAGTTGGATGCAGTCCTAGGGAGTCCTGGAAAACAAGGATACAACCATATGCTGTATCCATGTTTCCCAGGAAGCCTTAGGCCTGCATCCAACTTCTTCAGCCACCGGTAACCAAATGCCGCACACACAGGTTCAGATAAACCAAAGAACGCTCGAGGTTGGCTCATCTCTAATAAGAACCAATAAGTAAATGAGGAGATACATACCATACAACATAGTAAATACATAGGAAATAAATCATATCCAAGCACTAGGAGATACAATCTCCATCTATAAGGGTAACAAACAATGGTTTCTGAGCTTCCTAGGCCTTGTTAGGTGTGCTGTACACTTACGGGATGTTTTAATTATTTTGTCACGACTGAATAAATAGCAGAGAAATCAAAGAGCTGTACATCAGATAGGACCCATAATTACACTGTAATTTACCATTGGAACGCATCACTGAATAAGACATCGAATAAACAGGGATCCCCTAACATAGATGTACGGCCGGAAAATAAAAGTCCATATCCAGGTAACACATCATGAGCAGAGATTGAGTTATGGCGAGGTCAGTCAGGAGATGTGATGGAGAAACATAATTAGAGCTTCATGTATAATAATGTCTGCAGTTCATCACTCGGTTCTCTCTGTTGTAATGGGTCTCAGTAGTGGAATAAGGGGAAGAAAAACTACCAATCTGACGTGACACAAACGAGGTGTGTACACAGGGGGCCGAAAACCACTCTGAAAAAAAAAACATAACAAAAATGTGTGTGAAATCTTGTTCCTTACACTTTGTGGAGAGTTCACATGATCAGGTTTTACATTGCAATGAAAGAAAACAGGGCCAGGAACGAAGGTGAAAACAGGAGACATTTTTTCTTTATCACGTTTCCTTCAACTATAATCTGTTTATTGCAATTAAAACCTGACTGTGTGAACACACTCCTACCTCCCCTTGTGGATAGCAGACCACAACTCTGCTCTAAAAGCCCAGGCCTGGCAGGTGTCGATACAGCTATAGTATACATAAGTCTGCCATTTTTTGCCACACCGTCATAATAAATGTCTCCCCTACCATTGCTTTTAGAGCAGAGTGGTTTTTACAGGCATCTTTAATAAAGTAAAAGTGACAAATAAAAAAAACTAACTTTTTTTTTTTTTGGCCATGCAGTTTTTTTTTTGTTTTTTTACACCATGCAGTTTGAATATTAAATTTATTCTACAAGTAGTATGATTACAGTGATACCAGTTTACTGTGTATAGCTTGTTATATTTTGTTATTTTGCAGTGTAAATTTTGTTTTTTTAATTGCTATATTGTTACTATTATAACTTTGGAGCTGTGTGAGGGCTCATTTTATGTACCATTATCTGTATTTTTTTTTTTGGGGGGGGGGGGGGGAAGGGCAATTCAACTTATTTTTATTTTATTTTATCTGACATATGAGGTGCCATCCAAAATTGTGAAATATCCGCACTACTGTACTGACACAGCTGTGTCATTATAGTAGCATTGAGATTTAAATTGTTACGGAGCTCCCTGCATCATTATGAATGATGATGCCAGGAGTTCTGAAGTCTGGTCTATAGCACATTGGGGGAGATTTATCAAACATGGTGTAAAGTAAAACTGGCTCAGTTGCCCCTAGCAACCAATCAGATTCCACCTTTCATTTTCCAAAGAGTCTGTGAGGAATGAAAGGTGGTATCTGATTGGTTGCTAGGGGCAACTGAGCCAGTTTCACTTAATCTCCCCCATTGTCTGTAAATACGTCCATGGGTGGAACGTGGTAATGTAGTTTTATATGATGTCAATCCCTTTTTTTTTTTAAAATGGAAAAAGGGGGGCGATTTAAAATTCTGCTCCGTATGTCCCCAGCACATTGATTACACATATACATGACTTTGCGGAAAGTCGGTTGATCGTTGTCTTTATTACACGGAACGATAATTGGCCGGATAGGGCCGATTTGGCCGATTATCGTTCTGTGTAATAGTACCCTTAGTCAACTACAGTGCATGACAATGTCACATAGTGAATGTATGGAGTTGTGGCCAAGCATGTCCATTCACTTGGAGACAATTGGCCTCCATCCCAGTGGTCGGCCCACCATTGATCAGCTACTTCTATCCTGTAGACAGACAGAGCTCACGTGTAAGAGTACCGCTACTTTTTCAGGAAAAACAATTTTTTTCCCCTCTAATCCTCACTAATTTAAACTTGGCCCCTGAAACCTTCCATGTTCATGTTTACGCCCTAGCGCGGTGCGAGTACATAATAGCTTCCATTAAGACCAAATCAATGAGTATAAGCTGCTACGACAGGAGATCCTTAATGGTTTACCTTTACAATGCTATTGCTAACGAGAGTGGAAATGGAGGTTTTACATGAACATTGGCATTAAAACGTCTCCATCGATACCCACATCACGTCAGTGCCAATAACATTTACCAAGCTCCACGTGTCTGACGGAGACAAGAAAGTGTTCATTATTTGAAAAGCCTCAATCATTCAGATAATTTAGCTCGGCGGGTGAAGAATTCAATGATTCATTTGGCAGGACACCCTTTGAATCGATAGCCGTCAATGGCATTGATTGATTTGCCGGCTTCTAGATTCTTTTTTCCCTATTCATATCTTTATTTCATCGACTCTCAATGTATTTATGATTTAATGGAATTATTTCGCATCACTGACCAATGTGCAGCTAGCTACAAATGTCCGTAGGGACAAAGGAATCGTACACATGCGTCCTCGAGTGGAACATATGTTCCGTATTATACTGATGAATGCATTATTTAATGGAGAGGCTGTAATACACCGTATGCGGAATGTTATACCTTGACAGCTGTACAAAGCAATGAAGATGGGGACGTGACAGGGACCCTCCTACCTGAAGACTATATTTAGATCTGCGTTATTTTAATGAAATCGCACTTGCATGAACGATTCCGGGATTTGCACACTTGACAAACTGCAATGGGACCAGTCATATACCGAGAGGCTAAATTACAAAGAAGGAGGGAAAGCGTGGCCGTAACTCCGTCCTTGAGATCTGGTGCTGCGATAAGATGAATGCGAGGTGACAAGGTGGCCTTCACAATTGATTTTCTTTAAGGTTTTATTTACACGGTGGGGGTCAAATCCCATTTGTCGTTGCCATTTTTGCAAAAATTGTGGACAGGGACTGACAGCCAATCAGATGGTGGAATGATGGATGATCTGATTTAACTGGACTCTCGTAACTCTTAATTAAAGTGTGCACTTGAGTTTACTAGCCTTTTTTTTAAAGGGGTTATCCAGGCTTAGAAAAACATGGCTGCTTTCTTGCACAAGCAGCACCTCTCTTGTCCTTGGGTTGGGTGTGAGTTTTGCAGCTCAGTTCCATTGAAGTGAATGAAGCTTATTGGAATACCACACACAATGTAAAGGCAGCGGTGGTGCTGTTTGTACAAAAAAGTAGCTGTGTTTTCTTAAAGCGACCCTGTACTCACAATCTGCCCCCCCCCCCCCAAACCGCTTGTACCTTCAGATAGCTGCTTTTAATCTAAGATCTGTCCCAGCAGGTGATGCAGTTATTGTCCTAAAAACAATTTTTAAACTGGCAGCCCTGTGCCCAACGGCCGTGGCCTAAATTGTGTATGCATTAGGCTGGCACAACCTTTTTGTCCCTCCTCCCCGCCCTCCTCATCATTAGGAATGCTTCAGGCAGCTTGTCTCCTATTCTCCACCTGTGTCAGCCCGACACATGGGCTGTATCGTTAAGGCACCTGTGCAGTGTTCAGACAGGAGGAAATGTTTCAGTGGAGGGGTGGTGCAAAGTTAGGGCACAGATACTCCCATTGGGCACGGGGCTGCAAGTTTAAAAGTTGTTTTTCAGGACAATAACTGCATCACCTGCCGAACAGACCCCAGGACAGATCTTGGATTAAAAGCAGCTATCTGAAGGTACAAGTGGTTTGGGGGGTACAGATTGTGAGTACAGAGTCTCTTTAAACAGGGTAGTTTACAGAAAAAAAAAAAATCTTTCCAATCAACTGGTGCCAGAACGTGTGAGAGATTTGTAAATTATTTGTATTAAAAAATCTCAAGTCTTCCAGTACTTATTAGCTGCCGTATGTCCTGCAGGAAGTGGGATTCTTTCCAGTCTGGAGAGCAAGAGAGGTTTTCTATGGTTATTTGCTGCTGCTCTGGAAAGTTCCTGTCACGGACAGAAGTGGCAGCAGAGAGCACTGTGTCAGACTGGAAACAATACACAACTTCCTGCAGGGCATGCAACAGAGGATAAGTACTGGAGGTAAATAGAAGTAATTTACAAATCTGTATTACTTTCTAACAGCAGTTGATTTGAAAAAAAATAAAATAAAATTCTCTGGAGTACCCCTTTAAGTCCCAGAGGTGGCACCCTCACCCTCATCAACATTCATGATACATCCTATGAAAATACCATAAACGCTTGTAAAAGGAATACCACCGTAATGTCTGAAACATCTTTCTGCAAGCAGCCACCCTTTGTGTATCTCTGTGTATGGCCGGTTGAAAAAAAACCCCAAAACACGGAAAATTCAAATAATACATTTTTTAACGTAAAAGCTTCAATTTGTCTTTGATCTTGTCTGTATCCCGCAGAGCATGAAATATGCATCCAGGAGCAACAAGGCCCATGACTGCACTAAACACGATCCGTGTCCTCCAAAATAAAGACACCAGCAGCTTGTTTACTAGACGCCAACTATTCCGGGACCCCCCCCCCCTCTCCGCACTGACAAGGTTAATTACCCTGTCACTTGGCGCTGATAGATTTGCATTATGATGTCGGCGTATGCTACTACATGGAATACTGACACACTGGAGACACAGCGAGAGGTAGATGAAAGCGCTAACTATCTAACATTATGTTTTACTTCGGCTATCTATGTACTGTCAGGACAGCTGCCGGAGACAAGCTGGAAAGAGAGACGCTGCAAGGCTTGTCTCCGCTGATCAGGAATAGCTGGGGCTTATATTGTGAATGACATGCACTTCACTAGCTAAAGACGTGGAATAAGCCTTCAAAAGGAACTGACACTTTCAGGTTAAAGAGTTGTATTGGAGACTGTGCTGGGACTTCTAATCCCGCTAGTCTCTCCGCCGTCGTCTCTTTCACCTGCTAAGTGCAGGTTTTCATGACAAAATCAATCCTGATGGTTTAAAGGGATATTACGGCAATGTGGCAGCAAGAAATCCATGATAGGAGGGGGGAATTCTGCTTTCCGCAGCTCACCTTTCACGGTGCTACACCTTTCTCAAATTCTCAGATCATTTCTAAGGATATTTAGTAGATATTTAAAGGGGTTGTTCACAAATGTATTTTCTTTCAAATCAACCAGAGATTTGTAATTTACTTCTATTAAAAAATCCTTACTTTACTTATCAGCTGCTGTATGTCCTTCAGGAAGTGGTGTTTTTTTATCCAGTCTGGAGAGTAGGAGAGGTTTTCTATGGGGATTTGCTACTGCTCTGGACAGTTCCTGACATGGACAGAGGTGGCAGCAGAGAGCACTGTGTCAGACTGGAAAGAATACACTACTTCCTGCACAACCTACAGCAGCTGAAAAGTACTGGAAGACTCAAAATTACAAGGCTCTGGCACTTTCTGGCATTAGTTGATTGGAAAGATTTTTTTGGGGGGTGAACTACCCCTTTAAAATGACTCTGTACCCACAATCTGACCCCTCCAAACCACTTGTACCTTCGGATAGCTGCTTTTAATCCAAGATCTGTCCTGGGGTCCGTTCGGCAGGGGATGCAGTTATTGTCATAAAAATAACTTTTAATCCAGCAGCGCTGTGTCTAACGGCCGGGGCTTACATTTGTATATGCATTAGGCTGGCACACCCTCTCTGTTCTTCCTCCCCACCCTCCTCAGCATTAGGAATGCTCCAGGCAGATTGCTCCCTATTCCCCACCTGTTTGTATAATGAACATGGTAATACACCTGTGCAAAGCTCAAACAGCAGTAAATGTTGAGGAGGGTGGAAAGGAAGGACAGAGAGGTGGTGCCAGCCTAATGCATATACAAATGTAAGCCCCGGCCGTTAGACACAGCTCTGCTGGATTAAAAGTTATTTTATGACAATAACTGCATCCCCTGCCGAACGGACCCCAGGACAGATCTTGGATTAAAAGCAGCTATCTGAAGGTACAAGCGGTTTGGGGGGGGGGGGGTCAGATTGTGGGTACAGAGTCGCTTTAAGGGCTTTCTTTTTTATGGGATAAGTTTTCAGGAACTCTTCTACATTTAAATTACAATGATGCAAATCACAGGATTGATAGACATGTTAAAGGGGTTGTCCAGGCAGGGGAGTTTTCAGCTGTATGCCCAGGCAGGGGGTAATTAAAAATAATAATCTGCACTCCCCTTCTGGACTCCCATGCCACTGCTGATATCCTACCACTTGTATCACTCATCTCCACTGTGCGGCCACTACTGAGTTCTGTGGTTGTGACACTGCAGGCCCCCTTAACCAATCAGTGGCTGAGGTGGGACACAACTATAGCCACTGATTGGCTGTACATGCCTGCAACATCACAACCCCTGGACTCTAAGCGGACACAGAGCAGGGATAGAGCAGTACAATACTGTTGGCCTCTTCGTCAGCATATGGACATTTCTGCTCAGCCAATGAGTGACACTGATTGGCTGAGCAGTAAGGTCCCTGTTCTGCCACCAACATCAATTCGCAAAAAAACAAAATGGCGGCTGCACATTCTCTCTGGAGCATCACTGGGCAGGAGAAAGGGATTAACCATAATCACTAGCGCCCGTCCAATCAGCTGCAGCCCCCTCTGTGATGTCAGCACCTACCCCTCTATATAAAGAGGTTCGGTAACGGAGGTGGCCAGTAGGCTGTGTGTGGAGGAGAGAGCAGGATGGCAGCAGGCAGATAGAGCAGAGCAGGGAGAGACTAACAGAGCGATATGGGGACAGAGAGGAAAGGAATTGCAGAAATTGGATGATTGACTGGCTGATTGACTTTTTTTGCGATTTGACAATTTTTTACTCTTTTACAAATTGAATCTTAACGAGTTTGACTGAAAATTCGTGAAGCTCGCAAAACAAATCACCCCCCCACACATTACAGCTGTAATGTACCCTAATGGGTAGCACTGTTGCCGTGCAGTGCTGGGGTCCTGGGTTTACATCCTACAAAGAACAACATCTACAAGGAGTTTTTATATTCGCCCCATGTATGCGTGGGTTTCCTCCAACTACTCTGGTTTCCTACCACAATAAAAACATATAGATAGGTGGATTTAGATTTTAAGCCCTAATAGAAATGGGTAATAATTCAAGTGATGTAAAGTGCTGGGGAATAAGTTAGTGCTGTATAAATAAAGGAGTTACTGCCAGCACAGACAATATAAAAAGGATCTCCAATATGGCCGCCCCCAGGAAAGTTTTTTAAAAATAAAATCATAAATATTTACAACATTTTAAAAATAAACATTTGATTGTTCTCTTTTTTACAGACTGAAATCTTATTTATGAAACTAAATAGAATATGCAAGTCAATTCTTTTAAGTCTACCAGCTCTGCTCCTCCGGTGAGATATATTATACATTACTAAACCATAATCTACCTGAAAGGGTAAATAGGAATCAAAAATAATAATGGAGGATTCTACACTATGAGCGTATAGCACTGTGAGAGAAAAATTGCAGGAAGATCCTGTCAACTAACTCGGAGGATAAAGTGAAGATCTGGTTGCTAGGAGATAAGTATTATAAAAAGTACAATATTAAGCGGAGTGTTCACCGCAGAACACTGTGCGGCCCGAGTGCTGGAAAGCAGGAAGCTGAGGAGCAGCGAGTACACCCACACATAGCTGATCTTTCCGCAAATAGATGGCAGCATTTACATACTTGTCATAGCTGTCCAGGTGCCAAGTACCGAAAAGTGTCAGGGCTAACAATACAGTATGACGGGCAGCCATGTCCTCTGTCCCGCAGCCAATAATAACACTCGCAATAACTTTTTCTGTTGGGTGACCTCATGTACATATTGATTTCCTTGGAATTACCCAGCCATTAACAATTAAGGTAATTGGACTTCCATGCCCGTATTCTGTAGGTTAGTCAATGTCAGAGACCTAAATGATATGGAATCCATCATAGTGATGGAAAAAGCCGGAAGATGTTGGTTTAACAGAAGCCTAAAGAGATAAGATAAATGAGTGAGAACATCTGTCTTACCGCCATTTTGCTGTCTGCAGCTTAGAAGGAGAAGGGGCAGGGTGAGTATTTAGCGGCTTCAGTATCAGACTATATATATATATATAGGGGTTGAGATATAGAGCTGCACTGGAGATGTATACACAAAACGGCTGGATAGTCATTAGGAAGTGTAAACATTGCTATGTTGGATGCATGAAGGCAATGAAAGAGAATGGAAAAGATCACTTTTATGGTATCCTATGTAAAGTACTGCCATGACATACTGTAATGCCGCTATAAAATACAACCTACTGGAGGTAATGTCTTTTAAAGATACCCTTAAATCAAAGTTTCAATCTTAGGGTATGCTCACACTGAGTAAAATAGGCGGAATTCCGCCTGCCTCAGTGTGTCATAGCATCTCTATAGGAGAGCGTGTGCTCCTCCGCTGCCGCGGCTCTCCGCTCAAATAATTGACATGTCACTCCTTCGAGCGAAGAGCGGCGGCAGCGGAGGAGCGCACGCTCTCCCACAGAGAGGCTATGACACACTGAGGCAGGCGGAATTCCATGGCAGAGAGGTTCGCAGCGGAATGCCGCCTATTTTATTCAGTGTGAACATACCCTTAAAAGTGACAAGCGTTGAGAACCCCAAAACAGATGTCGACATATGAGTACCTTTCCTTCTGGCAATAATCCCCAGTCATGATTCAAGGCTCCTCAAGCAAGGGATGAACATTGATTTGAATTGAGGCTACCACCAGAAGGTTTTACTGTAGAGCAAGTTACCTCCTTCTGCTGTAGATCTACTTTGCATACTTTTTTCCCTACCGGTCTACATGACTCCATACACCGGTTTACCTTCCCCTTGAGGCCCGCTTTTTTTAAATGCCTAAACACAATCAGCAACAAGAACCGGCCCACAAAACAGCTCCCCTTTTTTGTTCATCTAGTACACCTAACTAACCAGTAAAGGCGTATTGGAAGAAAAATTAATTTTTTGAGGAGTCTGACCTCTGCACCCTCCGCCGATCTCCGTATCGACCCAGCTTCTGTATTATGAATAGAGGGCTTTGTTTGTTCGTATGGAGCAACAGAAAGACCCAAGTACGCAGGAAGTGCTGCACTTGGCTCTTTCCACAGTTAGGAGTACTGCTGCGCAAATTTTGTGCAAAAACTTTAAAAATCGCACGTGATAAATCTGGCTAGTAAAGTAGCTAACATGAAACCATGCCCACACCAAGCCCCCAATTAGAACAGGGGTGGGGAACCTTTTCCATGTCGAGGGCCGGTCGGGCATTAATAAAATCATTCGAGGGCCGCATACCGTGTGCGGCAGTTAGTAGCGTGGGTTTGCAGCACCCAGGGCAAGGCAAAGTATTGTTCCCCTAGTTCCCCTGCTATTGTAGTTAACCCCCCCAGTGATGCCCCTTGTAGTCTAGTTAACCCCCATCAGGCATGTCCCTGGTAGCCTAGTTAACCCCCCCAGTGATGCCTCTGGTAGGCCTAGTTAACCCCCCCCATAAAAAAAATAAACATCCCACTCACCTTACCTCCGTTCCCACGCTGCCCATGTCCTCTTCTGTCCCAGGTCCTCTGGGCCGGTCTTTCTCCTGCAGGCGGCGCGCGCTGAAATGACATCATCGCGAGCGGCCCGCAGGAGACTGAAGACACGCGCCGCTCTGCTGGGGAAGAAGCCGGCATAGACAGCATCCTCCTGTGTCCGGCAGCTGTCACAGACACCGGAGGATGCTGTGTATGCCGGCTCCTTCCTCCTCCAGAGCGGCGCGCATCACAGCGGAGCTGCGGGCCGCATCGGGAGGTCTCAGGGGCCGGATGCGGCCCGCGGGCCGGAGGTTCCCCACCCCCGAATTAGAATGTAAAAAGGGGCAGACGGCGTAAACTGCTCAAAAATAGCACAAACGCCTTGATAAATGTTGCTTAAATTTTTTACGCTGTGTGTAAAAACATCAAATTTGCCAAAATAATGGCGCAAAGAGAATAATAAATGAACCCCTAAAGTTTTTGCAGCAAAGTATTCAGGTAGAGAGTTCGGGGGAGATTTATCAAAGGGTGTATAATTTAGACTGGTGCAAACTGGCTCCAGCAACCAATCACAGCTCCTCCTTCATTTTACCAGAGATGAAAGCTGAGCTGTGATTGGTTGCTGTGGGCAGTTTGCACCAGTCTAAATTATACACCCTTTGATAAATCTCCCCCTTCGAGTAGAAAATTTAAGTAAATGCAAATGGAAGGATGTGGTCAGGAAGCCAGCTGGGTTTATATGAATAGATAACAGACTACATACTTTTTGCATTGTTGCCCGCTGGCTTTATATACAAGTGATGGTCAATGTGTGTCTGCGGCAGGTGAGAAGGAGGGCACCGAACCCAGTGTCCCCGAATAAGAGGAACCTACAGCATGCCAGGATAGAAGCAATTATGCGGGAGGCAGGGTAGCAGGATAGTAGGACGGCAGCCCCAAATTTACTGAATATTTAGGCAATTATACAATAACCAAAGGGGTTTGTCACTATCTTACGCCCCCTCCCCCACCCCAGAGAGCACTGCTGGCATTGCAGCCTAGGTGTAGGTGGCTAGGACTGTGTTACCAATATCCATGGACAAGACTGGTGCTGGAAGAAAAAAAATGAGCAGTCCATTTTTTCTAGTCCCTGACAACTATTATAAATGTATTTATAAGGTTATAGCTCACTATAGACATGAAATGAAACCTTCTCCTAACTGAGCACTGTATTCCCTGTGTCTGCCCTGCAGACATCCGTAGGGGGAGGTGAGGAAATGTAGGAAGAGATTATCCAAAAACTGTCATCATTTTCCGAGCAGCATTGACTGTGACTAGAGAAGTCACGGTCTAACCACTCAGTACAAGAAAAGTAAAGCATTTACAGACTTTTAGATCTTGATATGTCAATTTAACCTGTAAAATGGTGTTAAAAGTAGAGCTATGCTTTTAGATACTTACAGGCAATTATTGTCAGCAATGAAAACACAGTTGTCAGTGAGAAATGATACAGAAAAGCACAGAAAAAATGGAAAATTCAGCAAAAGCCTGTAAGCTGTATATATATATATAGTATTTATTCCTTCTAAATATGTGACTCACATAATATAGGCCATGGCCGTTTCTATAGGCGGGCGGGCCGGGTTAGCGCACGGGGCGCCGACAGCTTGGGGGCGCTGGTGGCATCCCCCGGACCTCACTTTGCTGCGTGCGCCCTGCGGCCCCCCAGCCGCCCGCCCCCTCACCTGTCCCGACGCACAGCCGCCCGACCAGCAGAACGCCCGCAGCCCCATCCCCCCTCCCCCCCCGGACCATGAGCCTGGCAGCCTCCTCACCTGTCCTGTCCAGCTGATCGCCCGCAGCTCCCCCGGACAGCGCTCCAACTGAGCGCCGATCACCTGTCAGGTCGCCGCTGCCGCCTCCTCACACATCTTCTCCCTCTAGCAGGCACAGTGGCATCATATCACCGTGCCTGCTGGAGGGAGAAAATGTGTACGGCGGCGACCTGCTTCTCGCAGGCTGGAAGAGGAGAGAGGGACTCTCTGGATGTTTTAAGGTGAGTATAATTTTATTTTATTTTTTTTGTGTGTGTGTTAGGCAATGGGGGGGGGGGGCAGAGCACTGTGGGGATTGTTATTATGGGGGCAGCACAGGGGGTGATTATTACTATGGGGCAGAGCATGGGGGGGTTGGAATTTTTACTATGGGGACAGCATAAGGGGGTTTATTACTATGGGGGGCAGACAACAGGTGGATTATTAATTTTTTTTGGGGGGGAGCACAGGGGGGGAATATTGATATGGTGTGGAGCACAGGGGGGGGGTTATTACTATGGGGGGGGCAGACCACAGGTGGATTATTAATATTTGGGGGGGGCACAGGGGGGGAATATTGATATGGTGTGGAGCACAGGGGGGGGGGGGGTTATTACTATGGGGGGGGGCAGACCACAGGTGGATTATTAATATTTGGGGGGGGCACAGGGGGGGAATATTGATATGGTGTGGAGCACAGGGGGGGGGGTTATTACTATGGGGGGGGGGCAGACCACAGGTGGATTATTAGTATGGCGGCAGCAGAGGGGGATTATTAATATGGGGGCAGCACATGGGGGGATTATTACTATATGGGGGCAGCACAGGGGGCATTATTTATATGGGGAAAGAGCACAGGGGGGATTATTAATGTGGGGATAGAGCACAGGGGGGATTATTGATATGGGGACAGCACAGGTGGGATTATTGATATAGGGTCATCATAGGGGGGATTATTGATATGGGGTCATCATAGGGGAGATTATTGATATGGGGTCAGCATAGGGGGGATTATTGATATGGGGTCAGCATAGGGGGGATTATTGCTATGGGGACAGCATAGGGGGGATTATTGGTATAGGGCAGAGCACAGGGGGGATCATTACATGTTGGTTGCACAGTGGTACAGCTGGAGGCATTATTACTATATGGGGGCACAGCAGTGCCCCCATATAGTAATAGGAGCAACCCACATCCCTACTGACTTTAATGCACATGACACAAAAAAGTGGAAGTTGTAAAAGTGCGGAGCCTAAGATGTTTGTCTGGCAGGTTCAGAAGAGACGAATTGTAGCTGCAAGAAACCATCATGGTGGTCCGGGCCAGAAGGAGAGGAAAAGGAAATTGACGCCTAAGAAGACAACGTCACCTGTGAGTTACTGAAGTACTTTTTTTTTTTTACCCCAGCTGAAAAGGGTTGAATAACACTTTTACATGCCATAATACCCACACTGCTTCTCCCTAGTAACCCCCCCCCAACATCACTTAATGGGGGAGGGGGGCGCTTTTAGCAAGGTTCGCCCTGTAGTTCAAATTAGCCAGAAACGGCCCTGATATAGGCTGCCTGGGTTCCTTGGCATTACTGATGGGTTATGCCAATGATGGCCCACATGCAATCCTAAATACACTGCCATTTTTTACAGCCGAAGGCTGTAACCATGTTTGCCCGGACTTTCTAGGGTTGCATCCAAATTCTTCAGCCACTGGAATTCGAATGTCGAATCATCGGACATGAGCATGCTTGAGTTCTTATAAGGGTATAAGGGTGGTACACTAAGTTATTTACAGTCTATTGGGAAGTATCTCTGCCAGGTATCACATCAAGAGCTACGAGCTGTGATTTCCACTACAGCCACTAGGTGTCCCTTTTTCCCCCTTTGCACAGCTGCAGTATGTAACGGTTAAGCTAACTGTTGTATTGACCAATCAAACCTTCTACCGTCACACACTCTCTCTCAATCTATCTTCCTTCGGGTGACACAGCCCTATATAGCATTGGGGTTTCCTGTTTTAGGAGAGTTCTGATCCAGTCAGGATAGTGAGAGGAGTTCTAGCTTGTAAGAGAAACTGAGACTACAGTATGCAGCGCTAGACCCTTAGAAGTCAGGTAACCATGAGTTGGGTAAACCCTTGTCTATGCCTAGGATTCTTCTTAATATCAGGACAGTCACCCCTAAAGCAAAGGAAGAGGGACTGATCCCCAGTAGAAGAAAGTCCACTGACTATGCTCAACTATCTTGGGGAATCTTGAGGACTTAGCTACGCCCAGAAACAGAGACCTGGACTTGTGCTACCTAACCTGGCGGTCTCCAAAGTGGTTAGGCAGAAGGGGGTCGTATATACTACAGTTACATATATATGTGAGTATAAGGATTTCTTCTGGCAAGTTTTAAATATCTATATTATACAATCCTGGCAGAGTACTGTACTAATTGGACAAGGACCCCTACACGTCCCTTCCAACACAAGTCTTCTTATTCTCAACTTCTACCTAAGCCTACCTCAAGTATTGTACCTATTTGCACCAACACCTCTGAGTGGTCCTACTGTCCTGTTACTGTATTCTTTGCATTGCACTGAAGTTTCTACAAGTAAAGATTTAACCCTTGTGTAAGTATTGGACTCTGTCATCTTTCCTTCAGTTGAACCTGCACCCTTGCACCTCACCACTAAATAGGGTTGTCTTCTTCTAAACCTTTGACAGTCATTATTGGGTTAATGTCTTGGCCCACCAAAGAATCCTGCATTACTCTATGGAGTCTTTTTACACTTCCCGTTTACTGAACAATTACACAGGCCGACTATCAGGCGGCAAGTGCTGCATGGACATCGCTAAAGCCAGTGGCGTAGCTACCATAGAGGCAGGGTAGGCAGTTGCTATGGGGCCTGTGCAGGAGGGGGGCCTGGGGGAGGAGGTAAGAGTGTGTGTTCTTCTGCTTAACCCCTTATGTACTGCAGTGTGTAAGTGACCCAATGTTTACTTACATGGTGCAACACAAAAAAAGTGTTAACAAACAGAAGACAGAGATTTCTGCTTCACTGCACTGATAACCTCTGACCTCTGTTCTCCAGCTGGCAATCAAGTAGGAAAGGAAAATATGCAGAGCTCCATGCAGAGGTCAGGGGTTATCAGTGCACGAGCAGTAAAGCAGATATAACCTTGTCTTCTAAACATTGGGTCACATACACACTGCAGTAAATAAAGGGTTAAGCAGAAGGTAGTCCGCTCCTGCACCTTGAACCACGAGGACTCCTAATGAGCCCTTATAGTTAAATAGAGTGGACTGACAGAGCAAGCAGCCATTGGCTTTCTGCTCTGCCAGTCACTCTAGTGGTTGCAGCCAGGATTCTGCCTCTGGCCACAAGAGATTTTACTGTTTGTCCACATGACAGAGCATATACTGTATATATATATATATATATATATATATATATATATATATATGGGGGCTTAAATTTTGCTATGGGGCCCTGTGAATCCTAGCTACGCCCCTGCATGCAGCCCTTGCCTTTAGTGTAAAATATTAAAGTATTTACTTACCTTACCACATTCCCTGGTGTCCTCAGGCCTTCCCGTTGTCCTCAGGCCTTCCCCAGTGTGTTCAGCTGCAGCTCTGCCTTCTGTTCCCGTCTCTGCACTGACGGTCAGTGCGTCAGTGCAGAGACAGGCACAGAAGGGAATAGAAGGCAGAGCTGCAGCTGCAGAAACCGGGGAAAGCCTGAGGACAACGGGAAGGCCTGAGGACACCAGGGAACGTGGTAAGGTAAGTAAATACTTTTTATTACACATGATTGACTGATGATTTTAGGTTTGGACCTAAAGAAAAGATTAGCCGATGATCGTTTCATCTGCTGATCATTGTTTCTATTACAAAGAGCAATAATCGTCCAAATCAGGGCCTAAGTCTCAATTTGTGCACCACAGGTATTTCTGTTTTGAACACCCTTTCAAAAGCCTGGTACTATGTCTATTCATGCATATATGTTGCACAGCTGTAGTCACCTAAGGGTTACTGCATTGTATTTTGGGATCCTGTACACCAATGAGAGATGCTGTTCTTTCTCTGCCTATCCTATTCCCTGTCCTTTTCTCTTCTATGCACTCTCTTCACCACTCACAGAGGTTGTTACATACACCCTGTAGGAAGTTGTCACATGGGGGAGAGGAAGTGTAGTTCAGTTCTTATATGATTCTCTGAGGAGTAGGAGACACAGATCAGGTATCTCTGCTGAGCTTAGCCAGAAGCCTGGCTCTGCCAGGTTCCCTGTCCAGGACGGACCAGCTGTAGTGTACAGACACGTATGGAGAACAGGGAGACTCTTTTTCTTAAACTATTGTACTCACAATGCAGTGCTAAACACTAAAGAGAGGACAAGTCATAGGACACCGCAACCCACCCCGTAAACATATCTAAACAGTGCAGGACAGTATCCTAAAGCAGAGGAACTGATCCGGATAGAGCAAAGCAGCCAAGGGCCTACATACTCTATCTTGCAGCCCAGGTGACACCAGATAATTTCAGACACTTTGCTTAACACAGGTAACTAGGACTGGGGCTTGTGTCACCCTTGTAGGACGGGTAACTCTACACTACGGGGCAAAAGGTGGTTTGTAGCGGCAAAGGTTGAAACACGGGCACAAGTATTCTTCTTCTCTAAAGTATTCTTCTTCTACTAAAGTTCCAGCAGAGCTTAGTACTACATTGGTTTGGGACTCTCAAAACAAACTCCTCTCTACTACTCTGAAATCTCTACTCTTCTCAGTGCAAAACCAAGTCAGCACTGCTATCTTACTCTCTACCTCAGTATCTCTTA
The DNA here is from genome assembly GCF_027789765.1 of Dendropsophus ebraccatus. Taxonomy (NCBI): domain Eukaryota; kingdom Metazoa; phylum Chordata; class Amphibia; order Anura; family Hylidae; genus Dendropsophus; species Dendropsophus ebraccatus. Next base: position 116,955,606 of record NC_091459.1, read on the forward strand.
GTACAGATCCAGTGAGAGAAAGTCTGTATCAGCCAAGTATTATTCACCTGTATTACCAGTAAAGAGCAGTTTTCTTTATTCTACTGGGACTCAGTGATTATTGCACCAGCACCAACACACAGGTTACACCGTCCTTGGGTCATTTCCCCTTTCTGTGGGTGACGGTACCGACAGTCCGGGTGGGTCATCTCTCCAGTCTGGACCACCATGATAAGTGCCCAAGGGACCCATCACAACCCAGCAGGTCACCGACCATTGGGGATCAATATAGCCAGTCACAAAAACTAAAGGCAGGTATATCATCACACCTGTGTGCTGAGTTAGCACTGGCGTCATGACAACCTCCTAACTGGCTGAGCTATATTCCATCGACCAACCACCATAGAAGTGGCATCACACATAACCATCCAGCAAGTGACCGGTCGCAGGGCAGGCAGAGCTACCACACATAGACATAAATATCCTTGTTCTTCAGACCTTTTACTTTCAGTACCTTCAGTTTGTAGTTTCGCAAGTCAACACTTTGGAAGTAACAAGGAATAAAACAACAGGTACGTTTTTTTCAGGTCCCGGTTTAATATTTTATCACTCGGTATGTTTTTTTGCACTTCATAAAATAATAAAAAGCTTTATTCCAGATGGAACATTATCAATTCTATTAATAGAGATGCCGCTTGTTGCGTCGTACTGTTCTATTGTTTGAAGTGCGCATCAAAGCCGCGAATGGAGAGAAAGGAAGGCATCACTTCAGATTTCCCTATTTAGCTTTTTATGAGAGATATTGGCTGAACACAGTAAGTACATGAAAGCAAAATTAACAGCTGAGGCAACAGAACACCAGCACAAGCTGAAAGGTGCCTCTGTTTGATCAAGGCTTGATGCTTCCCCCATGGAGTATGGAACGGTGCCCTCCCCGTTAATTTTACCGAGTTTCATGGAGTATTCCATGTAGTATTCACCATCACACATCTCGTAGCTAGTATCACTATAGAATACAGTGCCAGGCTTCCTATGGTTTTGAAGATAAGCTCGCCCCCCCCTCCAGTCCTTTAAAGGGTCGATGCTCCAGACATAGAAGACTCCAGACAGGAGCCATGTGTTGCCTCTTATATAATGCAGCATGGTATACAGTCATCTCAATGCCACAAGAAACTCCAAATATGCAGCACACGTAGGTGTACAGGGTTTATTTGTACCCATTAAATGTGGATTCCTTTGGCTCTGAGGACGCAGTGTATTTTACTGTTTTCTCCTCACTGCCTTTCAAGAGCCAAAATGTTTCTATATTTCACTCTGGTTGCTTGTTAGTATAACGTTTGACACATGAAACTTATTTTGTACTTATTTTATTCACTTAAGCTACGTTTACACGGGACTATAATTGGCCCGATCGCACGATTAACGATTTCGCAAGAACAATGTGTTTTTCATAACGATCAGCGTTTAGACGGAACCATAGATCGTATGGAAAAATCGTTTTGCGATCATTTTAAGATCGCTTAAGCCGGCTGAAAGCCCGCCCGCAGCCCTGCTCCCCGCCCGCCTGCAGCCTGGCCCCCGCCCGCAGCCTGGCCCCCCGCCCGCAGCCCGGCCCCCCACCTGCAGCCCCCTGCGCCAGCTCGATTGCCCCCACGCCGGCCGATCAGCACCCCTGCCGATCAGCTCCTCTTCAGCCAATCAGTGCTCCTCTTCAGCACTGATTGGCTGAAGAGGAGCTGTTTGAAATTCCTGTGGCAGGGGGCTGTAGGATGCGTGGCCGGGCTACGGAGGAGCGGGGGCCGGGCGGACTTTCGCGACAACCGTTTACACGAAGCGATCAGCGAAATGTTAGCGAATGACCAACGATGATTTGAGAACATGTTCAAAGATCATTTAGCTGTGTTTACACTTCCGAATATTGTTCGAATTCGACCGTTATCGCGCAAATTCGCACGATAATTGTTACGTGTAAACGCAGCATTATTTTTTTCCCTACTTTTTGGGCTATGTTTACATGCCATTTTTTTTTATAACGGCCATAAAAATGATCATGATCATTATTTACAGCCATCGTTATATATATATATATATATATAAAAAAAAAGGCAATTTTATCACTTTAATTTGCTTGACTTTTCCAGTACATTCCTACATGAGCAGGCAGCTGTTAGGGTGCCTTTACACAGAGAGATTTTTGAAGCCAAAGCCAGGCATGGATTTGAAAAGAGGAGAAATCTCAGTCTTTCCTTTATGACCTGTTCCCTGTTTATAGTCTGTTCCTGGCTTTGGCTTCTATAATCTGTCAGATAAATCTGTCTGTGTAAAGGCACCCTTAGGGCCCTATTACACGGGACAATTATCGTGCTAAAAATCGTCATATCGTTCGAATTTTAACGATAATCGTTCTGTGTAATTGCAGGCAACGATCGAAAAATCGTTTGTGTGTCGTTAATCGTTGATTTAGATCTGAACCTAAAATGATCGTTAATCGTTCCATACACAAACAGATAATATTTACAATACATGCAATATTACACTTGCAAAAGGAAAATTAGCTTTTAAGTAAACATAAAAAAGGGAGGACATGAAGGGAAATCTTTTCCTCCAGATCGTCTTATGAAAGAGAGGAAGGGAGAGACAAGACAGGAAGTTATATCTATTAATAACCCCACCCTGCTCATAGCAATACACTAGGCATATACTCCTCCCTCTTAAAGTAGAACCACCTGTGCTTAAATGTATAGCATTATACAGACAAGACTGCTTTTACGTCATCCAGGGGTGGGCACGGTGGTTAAGCACAGGAGTATGGCTCTTCAGTAGAGTCATTGGGGCCCTTAAAATAGACTGGCTCTGCTAGAATGGCATCCAGAACGTGCCGCCCCCTTTATTGCTGTCTGGCCGAGTGCTGTATGGCAGACAGCTGACAGCGAATCCCAGTGACCTAGCTCTTCACCTGACTCCTGTGATTGTTTAAGTCCAGTGATTTTAATAAAACTTTTGTGCCTTCATTTCCTAGTCTGTATTTTTTGTTGTTGGAGTGGTTTCAAGGGAAAGCGAGGGTCCATCTCACATCAAAAAGTCATGGCGGACTGTACTAAGACCATTGTTAAAAACAGCATATTATGACTCACAACACAGATTAGCAGAGTCAGAAGCAGGCAGAGACAAGCTCAATAACCAGCAAGGAGTATACAGACTAAGGCTATGTTCACACTACGTATCTTTCCAGCTGTAGTGCGAACCGCGAATATACGCACGTAGTTTTGAGGTTGATGCATTCGCTTGAAAGTATACGATATACGGCCGCACAATGCACACTACGTATGAGCTTACGGCCGGATCGTATCCGGCGCCGTGAAAAATGAACAAGACCATTGTTTGAGGACGGAAATGTTCCAACTCACGGCCGTGGATTCCCATCCGGTCCCGTACGGAGTACTTATTTCAGCCAAATTGAACTTGATTTTTCGATCCAAGAGGTTCTGTGAGTTTTATTGGGCTGGGCGAAGATTTCCAAGTAAATGACCTGTTTCAGATCGCATCGAAACAAACTAGGGAAGCATAACTGTACTACGGGCGTATGTTCGCGGTTCGCCCGCATGTTCGCAATCCGGCCGCATGTCTATTTTTCCCATGGCCGTACTTTCAGCCGCACATGTACGGCTGCGTACGAACTACGGCCGGACTCATACGTAGTGTGAACATAGCCTAAGGGTGTATATATATATAAGAGCAAACTTGTATTCCGAATGGTAGGTAACGGCTTCAGAAAGCTATTCCAACAATTGAATGAATGCCGCAGGCCTGTTTTATTATATATTTTTTTCGTGTATTTAGTAATAAATAAAAGAGTATGTATGCTGGTAAAGGTTTTGGAACATGAAAAAGTCTCAGAATAACTTGTTCCCCTTTGCTTTTCTGATCAGCATTGGCAAAATGTTATTCGCACTCTGGTTACTATGGGCAACAGTTCCACGTTGCTCTGAGTCAGTACTGATGCATGGAGCCTATTTTTCTTGGATAAGACGTGTACTGTATTTGAGGCTTTTGGATGATGACCTCAGGAAACCCCTAGCAAACTGATTTCTCAAATGTCAAATGTTTCAGGTTACAACTCAAAGTAAAGGAACGGGCAAATTTTCTTGGAAAAAGTTTAATTGCGGATTGTTTTAAATTATCTAAAAATCGAATAATTAAATATTAATATTAGTCATTACAAGTATAAAATTGTTAATATTAAATCCACTTAATTGCATCCAAGTATCCATTCTGCTTCTGATCAGAGGCCTTCTTGAATTTTCAGTTTATTCCTCCTTCCACATGCCTCCTATGAGCAGGTGGAGCCACCCATTAGGTCTGCCCGACCATGTTTCTGATGACCTGAACTGACAGGTGGTCGTGTTATGTTTTATGTGAAACTGGCCTGAAGAGGGCAGTGTTGTGATTCTTTCTTCAATATTGTATGTATAGGACCTAGGAGGTTGAACTGTAATCGCATTACAGCAATAATATGTCTAATCATTTAAGGGAACCTGACACCAAGACAATGGTATCTTATCTATCACCATTATGTTATAGAGCAATAAAAACTGAGCAGATTTATATATATATATATATATATATATATATATATATATATATATATAGGAAAAGATTCAGTATAACTTGTAACTTGTATGTGAAATCCTTGCTTGTTTTGTGTTAAGGAGTCCAGTGGGTGGTGTCACTAAATGGACTGGACTCTTTAGCATAGAAACATCACGGATTTCAATCAATAAATTACAAGTTATACTGAATCTTTTCCCATAAAGATATACAGTATATCACTCTGCTCAGCTGCTTCTGCTCTATTACATGATGCCAACAGCTTAGGTAGCATTTCTATGGTGATGGGTTGCCTATAAGGCTTTGTACATACATAGTATTTTAGTCAGTATTCTTAGCTGAAACCAGGAGTGGAGCCAACAGGGTTCTTCCCAATTGGAATGCCAGTGCTCCGGTCTTTGCAGAACTGTTGTTCTGCAAGTAATATGTCAAAGGCCCACTCAGCCAATAGGTGGCAGAGATGGGGTAAGTGAGTGTTTTTATTTATTTTTTTACCCCCACATTCCCAGGGCATCATACTTATATAACAAATAAGGCCACAAGGCCACACCAGACAATCCCTCTAAAGTGTCACTGTTGTTATAACTTTCAAAATCTAAATCTACAGTAGATGCGAAATAAAGCAAGTTTGCAATATACATTCATCATTTTATTTTTTTATTTATCATGGAAAACCTGGCACTTCCTGTTTTCTGACTGTTTTTTTTTCTCAAAAAAACTGAAAACAGAAAACAGGAAGTCCTGTGTATCCCAGGCCATCTGAGCGCTCACAGAGAGAAGGCAGTCATGTGATTGATGGACACTTTGAGCCGTGACTCTCTGTACTGGCCGGAATTCCTGTGTTTAGTCTGTTTTTTTCAACCAGCACAAGTCAGAAAATCTGCCTTTAGGAGACTGGACCTGGATTTCTGGTAAGTACAGCTTTGTTTTACAGCATGATAACAAAAAAAAAAAATTAAATGTACATGGCAAACTTGCTTTATATCACATCCACTGTTGATTTAGATTTTGAAAGTTATAACGACAGGTACACTTTAAATTCCTCCCTCACATTATAGCACATCCCAGTAGGGGGACACTTTCTTGTCAGCTGATTGTTAGGCATTAGTTACACTTACAATGTACAGCTAAGTATTTCTGTACTAAAATTAGTGCACATTGAGTTTGGACTATTGACACAATCAGTAAATTACAAGGACACAAACTAATCCTAAAAAACAAACAAAAAAACATGTACTAGTGCGGACCCAGATTTATTTGCAGATTCTCTTATAGAAAGCAATGGAATCTGCTATTTTCTACAGATTAAAACTTTCCAGCATCCGTATTTCCGTAAAAAAATAAGGACGAGTCATTAGTCACAGGTTGTGTTTCTAAAAAACAGATATACGGAAATACGGATGCATTATGGATGCACTACAGATGCCCAATCCGTAGCATTTAGTCATTGTAAACAAATACTGAACGTGTGAATAAGGCCTTATGGTGACCTCTCTTAGGGCCCTATTCCACGGGACGATTATCGTTCGAATTATCGTTACATCGTTCGGATCTAAACCATAATCGTTCGGTTGAATAGCAGTAAACGATTAAACGATGAACAAGAAATCGTTCTTTTTCTTATCGTCGCTCGTTCGCAAATCGAGCAATCGCATTGAATAAGACGTCAATTGGTCGTTCTCAGTTGTGACGAACGGAATAGCGATGACAAGGCGACCGCAAGAACGATCATAAGTAACGATTATCGTTCCATGTAAATGGGTGAACGATTTCAGGCCGTTCGCAATAGCAGTCGTTTGAAATTGTTTATCGTTAACGATTACGCAAGCGATAATCGTCCTGTTGAATAGGGCCCTTACTAAAAGGGATTGTCCAAAACTGAACACGAGTAACTTCAATTTTAAATAGAATGACCCTTTAACAATTTATTGGCTATAAAATGATATAATCACTGTCAATAGAAGGTGATAATCTGATATAAATCTGTTAAGTCTGCAGCCATAGATGTGTCATTTAACCTGAATGCACCTCAGCTATAGAGTGGAAAATGCAATCTACTTGTAATTCAAATACAAATGTCAAAAGAAATGAAAGCTGCGACCTGGTGGATTATTCCTGATTGTGTCTATGAAAATATCATATGCAGCCCCTGAATTTATCCCATTTATTTCAGCCCTGATAACACTCCCAGCTATGTCCACATTTTCTCTCATTATCTGGCACAGGGCTTCAGATGAACATATATATATATATATATATATATATATATATATATATATATATATATATATATATATTATGCAATTCCCTCTGAACCCTGATATGTAATGTATATGCATACCATACCCTCTGATTAAAGTCCCCAGGATCTCAGAATAGATTCTATCAGATATTAATATGTACAGTGTATATTCACAGCTGTATCTGCACCCAGAGCCGTTTTCGAAGCATAGAAGTTTTACAATCCTAAGTATAAAATTTAGGTTCCGAGACTTTAGGGATTCAAAGTTATAAAAATAAGTGTAGACAAGTTCATATGGTGTAAAATCTATCATATATACAGTATAGATAGTGGCCACAATAGACATGATTTTAAATATTCTAGTAATCTTTATTGGAAAGTATATGTTTGATCATTTCACATTATCCTTTGAAATGTTTAAAGGGGTTCTCTACCCATGTCAGAAACCCCCTCCAGTAACAACTACCAAGTTGTGTAATCACCATAACTTGTGTTGCCACACTGGTAATGCAGCTTCCATTAAGCGAAAATATATATTTTTTTCAGATCAACCGGTTTCAGAAAGTTATACAGATGTGTAATTTACTTCTATTTAAAAATCTCGTCTTGCCATACTTATCAGCTGCTGTATGTCCTGCAGGAAGTGGTGTATTCTTTCCAGTCTGACACAGTGCTCTCTGCAAATCCCTATAGAAAACTGTTCCTGCGCTGGACAGTTCCTGACACGGACAGAGGTGGCAGCAGAGAGCACTGTGTCAGACTGAAAAGAAAACATCACTTCCTGCAGGACATATAGCAGCTGAAAAGTATGGCAAGACTTTTGATTTTTTAAAGAAGTAAATTACAAATCTGTATAACTTTCTGAAACCAGTTAAATTGAAAGATAAAGATTTTTCACTGGATAAGTTAAGGGTGAGTTATGCAAATTGCATAACTCTCCCACTTCAGATGTGTCTGACTTCCTGACCCCCTTTGAAATGGGGGTCAGTCCCAGTCCCAGAGGTGAGACCCACATCCAGGGTACCTTTATGGCATATCATTTGCATGATGTCCCAGTTCGGAAGAATTCTTTAAACAGGGTTTTAAAGGACAAGTGCCATGAAAAACATTTTCCCAGTAATTGAAGCACATTGCAAAGTTATATAACTCTGTAATATGCTTCAATCACCTATCTGCCTCCCTTCCCTGTCTTTTCCCCCCTCCACCCCCCAACAGGAAGTGTCCTAACTCACACAGACCTGATTACTGCCGTCACCGTCACCAGGCAGCTCCTTCTTGTGAGGATGAGTCATCAGCAGGAGGGCTGCTCTAGGTCCTGTTACACCAGCCTCCCCCTCCCCAGTCCAAGTGATGGGGGAGGCTAGTGTAACAGGAGAAGGAGCTGAGAGAAGAGCTTGGTGACGGTGACGACAGTCATTAGGTCTGTGTGAGTCAGGACACTTCCTGGTGGGGGGTGGAGGGGGGAAAAGACAGGGAAGGGAGGCAGATAGGTGATTGAAGCATATTACAGAGTTATATAACTTTGTAATGTGCTTCAATTACTTGGAAAAAGTTTTTCATGGCACTTGTCCTTTAAGTAATGAATGATCTGCACATAAAATAATCTTGATATTGGGCAAATGTTCACTGTGTTTTGGGGCAATGAGTGGTAATAGTAATAATAGCTCCTGATAGTCCGGCCACGCCATAAGTCTTACTAAGAAATGCTTATCGATCCTGTAAGACTAGAAATGAGATCAGACTGGAGACTAATAATTGATAATATGGTACATGATCCCTTTAAGGATGTGCAATTATTTGTGGCCCCTGCCCAATGGGAAGTAAATCCTTCATCGGCTCTGTATGGTCGATGGTCCAGGAGCTGGAATCACACATTGACAATTCTCCCTCAGTTTATGCCCTATATTTCTTCCTCTCCCCTGTGAATCTTATGTCATGTTCCAATACCCACTGAGCACAGCAGAGTGACAGCTCAGGGTGACCTGTGTCATTTCTTCCAGCCTGCCCCCCGTAGCGGTGAACCCCTCCGACCTCCAACACTACCTGATAAAGTCCTTATGGATTACTCCCAAGAGCAGTGAGCATGCAAAGTGCACGTCCTCCAATACTTTCTATAACAAGACTATAGTTTCAGACAACAGATTGGTCATTCATTCCCGGTTCAAGTTCTTGAAAACAAAGGGCAATGTCTCTTTAAAGAGGTACTTCAGAGAAAAGAAAATATTTTTAAATTAACTGGTACCAGAGAGATTTTTAATTTACTTCTATTTAAAAATCTCTAGTCGTCCAGTACTTATCAGCTGCTGTATGTCCTGCAGGAAGTGGTGCATTCTTTCCAGTGTGACACGGTGCTCTCTGCTACCACCTCTGTCTGTGTCAGGAACTGTCCAGAGTAGTAGCGAATTCCAATAGAAAATTTCTCCGGCTCTGGGAAATTCCTGTCATGGACAGAGGTGACAGCAGAGAGCACTGTGATGTGTGTGACTGGAAACAATACACCCCTTCCTGCAGGACACACAGCAGCTGATAAATACTGGAAGACTGGAGATATTTTATAGAAGTTATACAATAGAAGGGCTCATGTAGCACAATGATGTAAAGTGCAAACAATAGTTTAAAGGGGAACTATCAGCAGGTTAGACTAATCTATCCTGCTGATAGCCCCCTAATGCACACAGGGCACGGAAGAGGAAGGTATGTCTCTTACCTTCCTCCTCGGCACCACTGTTCCCGTGCAGTTAGTAGTTGACTTCACAGCCCAGAGAACAGTTAGAAGCACTGCCCCACCTCCAGAGCGCAGGGCAGGGCTCCTAATGGTGCTCCGAGCCATGGATTCAACTAATAACTGCATGGGAACGGCACGAGGAGGAGGGAAAGAGACATATCTTCCTCCTCAGCGTCCCATGTGCATTAAGGTACTAATCAGGGCCGGACTGGGACTTAAAGGGGTTGTCCGGCGAAAAAAAATTATTCACAGAATAACACACATTACAAAGTTATACAACTTTGTAATGTATGTTATGTCTGTGAATGGCCCCCTTCCCCGTGTCCCACCACCCCCACCCGTGTACCCGGAAGTGTGGTGCGCTATACATTACCTGTCGCGTGCCGACCACGGTCTCCGATCATCAGCAGTGACGTCTTCTTCGGGAGCTTGGCGGATCTTCCCGAGTGCCGGCCGCCCTCTGCAGCGTCATCCGAAGCTCAGCCGCGATTGGCTGAGCATAACTGTGCTCAGCCAATCGCGGCTGAGCAGCTGATGACGTGGCCGCGTCATCAGCCGCTCAGCCGCGATTGGCTGAGCACAGTTATGCTCAGCCAATCGCGGCTGAGCTTCGGATGACGCTGCAGAGGGCGGCCGGCACTCGGGAAGATCCGCCAAGCTCCCGAAGAAGACGTCACTGCTGACGATCGGAGACCGTGGACGACACGACATGCGGTGAGTATAATGCACCACACTTCCGGGTCTAGCGTGGGTGGGGGGAAACACGGGGAAGGGGGCCATTCACAGACATAACATACATTACAAAGTTGTATAACTTTGTAATGTGTGTTATTCTGTGAATAATTTTTTTTCGCCGGACAACCCCTTTAAAGTCAGCCCTGGCAGTCAAACCCCAGCAGCCCACACACCATATCATGGATAGCCGTGTTAAATACGAGCTGTAGCAAATTCTGCTTTATTTAGCCATGTCCCCCACTTCTCCCTTAAACATGTGAACCCCACCATCAGCACCTAAAAATAATGATATAACATAATCTGCTGTGGATTTGATGCGGCATGCTGTATTTATGCATTTATTTCAACTGATTAAATCAGAAGCATCAAATTGGATTAGGTACAGTAGCGTAATTTGGTGGGGGCAGAGGGGGCGGTCGCTCCCGGGCCCACACAGGCAGGGGGCCCACTGATGATTTCACCAGTTAATGCTGTCCGCAAAAGCTATTGCTTATGCAGACAGACTTAACAAATGTCTATTGGCTGTAGGTGGCCCCTGGCCAGCAACCAGAGCTCCTGGGGGGCCCACACGGCTACCGAATGTTGTGCCTGATTCGAAGAGAACATAGGGTTAAATGAGGCACAGTGATTAAAAAGGCTCTCCACCCTACCAATCACTGTTGTGGCCACAAGAGGCTGTTCCCTCCCTTAGAGCTGTGGGACCTCAGTGATGTCAGTTGTGTGCTTACAGAGCAGGGAGAGAGTTGACATCAGAAGACTACAGCAGTAGTGGATTATAATAGGGGCGTTTTGGGCGGCAGCCCGGGGCCCTGAGCTCCTGGGGGGCCCATGACAACCCAAAAAGACTTATACTTTCAGTGGTGTACTGTCTCCTGGCTACATTTCCGCCATGATTTGCAAAAAATCACAGTTTTTTTATGGCAATTTTGCACAAATCAGGACATCATGACATTATCTATACTGTACTATGAACGCCAGGCTAGTGTTTCCATAGTTACAGTGGGTTGGGGGGCCCAGGCTTGGTGAACAGCCCGGGGCCTATGGTAAAGTTAATCCGCCCCTGGACTACAGTACTGCAACCGCACAGCAGGTAAGTATGGCTTTTTTTCCTTAATTATAGAGGAGGAGACCTATGTGGGTGGGTGGGGCTAACTCCTGGAAAGGATGTTACCTATGGGGGTTGTGGTATGGGATGTGCTGGCTAATTGAAAAGAGGGTACCTAATTTTGAGGTACATTTGGTGGTGGTGGTGGGGTGTCTAACCACCAGGAGGATTACCAGGGAGATTACCGCTGGGGAAGGGGGTGGCTGCATGAGGAATAGATACTAGGGGGATTACCTACATGAGATGGTGCTGGAGGGGATGCCTACATGGAGAATAATACCTTCTATATGAAGGCACAGAGGGCCCTAACTACTACTATATGGTAACTGAGGGAAATAATAACTATATTGGGCCACAGAAGGTCTAACTACCATATGGATGCACAGAGAAGCTGAATTTTACATGAAGGTACAGAGGGGCCTGACTACTATATAGGGGTGCACAGGGAGGGTCTGTCTTCTACATGGAGGTAAAGGGGGGATAATCTAATATGTTAGGGTATAAATGGTGGCCTTTTTACTATATGAGAGCATAGAGGGAACTACAGTATATGAGGGCTAAAACTGCGTCTAAATACTACATGAGGGCATAAAGTGGGTAACAGTGTAGAGCAATACACATAGGGATGGTGCCTTGTTGAGATGCCTAGAATGTTTGTCTGGCAGAGACGAGGCATCGCCAGGAGAAGTCTGCATGATGGCCGAGCCAGACAGAGGAAAAAGGAAAAGCAAACCACCTAACAAACACATCATTACATTTCATGCGGAGAATACGCCCCCAGTGCTTTGTCTATTCAAGCCTAATGGGAATTGTAATTTTTAAAAATCTGGAAGGCGGTGAGTTTGACCCCCCTGGTATTAGTCATTATGGTGCGATGGTGGTGTTAAGGTATTACTCGTAAAATTGTCTTATGTTAACAATATATATATATATATATATATATATATATAAATATATATATATATATATATATATATATATATATATATATATATATATATGTAATATTATTTTTTTACACATCCTAAAATTTGCTGCAGTCTTTAACTGTTGTGTGTGCCCCATGCCAGGCCCATCAACAATGGTTAATAATCTATAGTAAATAGATATCATACAGTAATTATACCATTTAGTTATGTTGCAGTAGTCTGGCTTTTTTGTATATAGGTTATTTAGTATAGCTGCCTTAGACTTCATGGGACTATTTATTATTACCCAGCATTTGTACTATACATTTACACTATTGGTACTGCGGGTTCACCCTTCAGGTGTTGCCTCTTTGGTCACTGACCATCAGCTATGGTGTAGTCCTCATGCTGCCCAATAGAAATTAGACAGATAGATATGAGATAAAGAGATAGAAGAATGGATGGATGGATGGAAGGATGGCTAATTAGAAAACAAACACAGCGCCATAGCTGCCCCTATGTTGTGTGTGGTACTACAACTTGGTTCCATTCACTTTTAGTGGAACTGATCTGGACTACCACATCCAAGCTTTGGAGGAGAGTGGCGCTATTTCTGGAGAAAGACAGCTATGTTTTTGTAATGCTGGATAACCCCTTTAATTTGTACATGGTTATATATGTGACATGTAGAAAGTCTTTCCCACTGTTCTCAGTCCCTGTTCACTATAAATAATGTAGTAGAAAATACCCTTTATTATTCGGAAAGCATCGTCATCTACTGAGGTTCCCTATGGGTAACATAATCTGTTGGGGGCCCACTGAGACTCGCTCGCCCCCCCTAGGCTGAACCCCTAGCTACGCCCCTGATTAGGTATGAACCTGTGAGGTCTATAGCAGGTACAAAGCTGTAGATCCCAGTGTACAGGTCAGGGACCGGACCTTTAGTCCAGTGTAAACCTCTATAATCATTCTTTTCATTACCAGCTGAAGTGTCACAGAGGTGGAGCCACAGCAGCAACTTCTGCACCGCCCCTGCCTGCTCTGACTGATGGACATATAGGGTGGTGCTGCTGCCGCTGCTGTTGTGAAACTTTAGTTGGTAATGAAAAGGACAATTATAAAAGTTTACACTGGACTAAAGGTCCTGTCTGTGATATCTCGCTCACATCTGTCTGCTGAGATTTATAGCCCTAGACCTGGTATGGACCTCACAGATTCCCTTTAAAGGAGAAAAACATGGCCACCTTCTTCCAGAAACAGCGCCACACTCTTCTTCAGTTTGTGTGAGGTATTGCAGCTCAGTTCCATTGAAGTGAATGGAGCCAAGTTGTAATACCACACACAGTTTGAGGACAGGGGTGGTTCTGTTTTTTGACAAAAGTTACTATATTTTTAAAATCCCTTTTATCCTGACTATGTCTCCATATAATGGCTGTATAAGTAGTAAGGTTTTAATTATTAAAATGTGTCTGCTGGTTGTGATCTCACATGTAATCAAAGCTACATAATGAGCTGCTAGGTAGATAATTCCTACTGGATATCTATCTAATCTATCTATCTATCTATCTATCTATCTATCTATCTATCTATCTATCTATCTATCTCCTACCTATCTATCTATCTATCTATCTATCTATCTATCATATCTATTATATCTATCTATCTATCTATCTATCTATCTATCTATCTATCTATCTATCTATCTATCTATCTATCTATTATCTATCTCCTATCTATCTATCTCCTACCTATCTATCTATCTATCTATCTATCTATCTATCTATCTATCTCCTATCTATCTATCTATCTATCTATCTATCTATCTATTTATCTATCTATCTATCTATCTCCTATCTATCTATCTATCTATCTATCTATCTATCTATCTATCTATCTATCTATCTATCTCCTATTATTCATTCTATCTATCTATCTAGGACAAATTTTAGGCATATATAATGGTAACATAGGTAAGAATTTCCTGTGCATGATAATACAGTCATAGCTAATAACACCAGTAAGCAAATATTATCCCCATACTGTACACGTTACTGCCATACTGTTACTAAGCAAACCTACCAATATTCCAATACTACCAGTATATAAGTAACAAATAATATCACCACACCATGAGCCCTGCCATTACCACCACACCATGAGCCCTGCCATTACCACCACACCATGAGCCCTGCCATTACCACCACACCATGAGCACTGCCATTACCACCACACCATGAGCACGGCCATTACCACCACACCATGAGCACGGCCATTACCACCACACCATGAGCCCTGCCATTACCACCACACCATGAGCACGGCCATTACCACCACATAATGACTAACACCACTATACTGTGACTAAATACAATCCACTTTATAAAATACTAATATTACCAATAATACGAGTAATACAATCACACCATGCCCACTACTCTCACCATACGGTGACTGGATAATACCACTATACTGGCACCAAATAACAGCCACTTTAAAAGACCAATATTGTCCCAAAGCAGTGACCATAGAACACAGGTGTCACACTCCGGCCCTCCAGCTGTTACATCACTACAAATCCCATCATGCTTGGACAGCTAAAGCATGATGGGAATTGTAGTTTTGTAACACCTGGAGGGCCGTAGTGTGACACCCCTGATACAGAGGTAGATCCCAGCTGTATAAAGGTTCTGCAGACCTTATAAGTGATTATAGTGCAGTTACATCATGTGACTCACAGTAGGCGTCTTCTCTAGATGTCCACTTTTCCTTTTCTTCTCCATCTGGCTCCGGCCATCATGAAGGCTTCTCTGGCCATGACTCCTCTCCACGGGATCTGTCAGACAGACATTTAAGGCTTCTTGCTCCAGCAACATCCTCATCTATACATCCCTCCATATAGAATAGCCCCCCCCATGGTACTTCCCCCCCCATGTAGAATAACCCCCTGCTCATGTACATCCCCCCATAGAGAATAGCCCCATTGCTGTACATGTACATCCCTCCCATATAGAATAGCCCCCATTCTGTACATCCCCCCATATAGAATAGCCCCCCTATGCATCCCCCCATTTAGAATAGCCCCCCTGATGTACATGTACATCCCCCCATATAGAATAATTCCCCCTGTGCATCCCCCTATAGAATAGCCCCTATGTGCATCCCCCATATAGAATAATCCCCCCTCCTGCATCCCCCCATATAGAATAGCCCCCCGGCTGTACATGTACATCCCCCCCATATAGAATAATCCCCCCGTGCATCCCCCCTATAGAATAGCCCCTCTGTGCATCCCCGCATATAGAATAATTCCCCCTGTGCATCCCCCTATAGAATAGCCCCCTGTGCACCCCCCCATATAGAATAGCCCCTCTGTGCATCCCCCATACAGAATAGCCCCTCTGTGCACCCCCCCATGTAGAATAGCCCCTCTGTGCATCCCCCCATATAGAATAGCCCCCCGCTGTACATGTACATCCCCCCATATAGAATAATCCCCCCCGTGCATCCCCGCTATAGAATAGCCCCTCTGTGCATCCCCCATTTAGAATAATCCCCCCCCCTCCTGCATCCCCCCATATAGAATAGTCCCCCCGCTGTACATGTACATCCCCCATATAGAATAATCCCCCCTGTGCATCCCCCCATATAGAATAGCCTCTCTGTGCATCCCCCCATATAGAATAATCCCCCCCGTGCATCCCCCCTATAGAATAGCCCCTCTGTGCATCCCCCCATATAGAATAATCCCCCCGCTCCTGCATCCCCCCATATAGAATAGCCCCCCCCGCTGTACATGTACATCCCCCCTATAGAATAGCCCCTCTGTGCATCCCCCCCATATAGAATAGCCCCTCTGTGCATCCCCCATATAGAATAGCCCCTCTGTGCATCCCCCCATATAAAACAATCCCCCAGTGCATCCCCCCTATAGAATAGCCCCCCTGCATCCCCCCATACAGAATAGCCGCCCCCCCTGCATCCCCGCATATAGAAAAGCCCCCCTGCACCCCCCCATACAGAATGGTCTCCCTGCTTCCCCCTATATAGAATAACCCCCCCTGCATCCCCCATTACAGAATAGCCCCCCCTGCATCCCCCCATATAGAATAGTCTCCCCCATATAGAATAGCCCTCCTGCATCCCCCCCATGTAGAATAGACCCCCCCTGCATCCCCCCATATAGAATAGCCCCCCCTGCATCCCCCCATATAAAATAGCCCCCCTGCATCCCCCTATATAGAATAGCCCCTTCTGCATCCCCCCATATAGAATAATCCCCCCCAGTGCATCCCCCTATAGAATAGCCCCTCTGTGCATCCCCCCATATAGAATAGCCCCTCTGCATCCCCCATACAGAATAGCCCCCCCCCTCTGCATCCCCCCATATAGAATAGCCCCCCCTGCATCCCCCCATATAGAATACCCCCCCTGCATCCCCCCATATAGAATAGCCCCCTTGCATCCCCCATATAGAATAGCCCTCCTGCATCCCCCCATGTAGAATAGACCCCCCCTGCATCCCCCCATATAGAATAGCCCCCCTGCATCCCCCCATATAGAATAGCCCCCCTGCATCCCCCTATATAGAATAGCCCCCCCTGCATCTCCCCATATAGAATAATCCCCCCCAGTGCATCCCCCTATAGAATAGCCCCTCTGTGCATCCCCCCATATATAATAGCCCCTCTGCATCCCCCCATATAGAATAGCCCCCCCTGCATCCCCCCATATAGAATAGCCCCCCTGCATCCCCCCATATAGAATAGCCCCCTTGCATCCCCCATATAGAATAGCCCTATGCATCCCCCCATATAGAATAGCCCCCCTGCATCCCCTCTCATATAGAATAGCCCCCCTGCATCCCCCCATATAGAATAGCCGCCCCCTGCATCCCCCATATAGAATAGCCCCCCCTGCATCCCCCTCCCATATAGAATAGCCCCCCCCTGCATCCCCCTCCCATATAGAATAGCCGCCCCCCTGCATCCCCCTCCCATATAGAATAGACCCCCCTGCATCCCCCTCCCATATAGAATAGCCTCCCCGTGCATCCCCCCATATAGAATAGCCCCCCCTGCATCCCCCATATAGAATAGCCCCCCTGCATCCCCCTCCCATATAGAATAGCCGCCCCCCTGCATCCCCCTCCCATATAGAATAGCCCCCCTGCATCCCCTCCCATATAGAATAGCCCCCCCTGCATCCCCCCCCATATAGAATAGCCCCCCCTGCATCCCCCTCCCATATAGAATAGCCGCCCCCCTGCATCCCCCTCCCATATAGAATAGCCGCCCCCCTGCATCCCCCTCCCATATCGAATAGCCCCCCTGCATCCCCCTCCCATAAAGAATAGCCGCCCCCCTGAATCCCCCTCCCATATAGAATAGCCCTCCCCTGCATCCCCCCATATAAAATAGCCCCCCCTGCATCCCCCTCCCATATAGAATAGCCGCCCCCCGCATCCCCCTCCCATATAGAATAGCCGCCCCCTGCATCCCCCTCCCATATAGAATAGCCGCCCCCCCTGCACCCCCCTCCCATATAGAATAGCCCCCCCTGCATCCCCCTCCCATATAGAATAGCCTCCCCGTGCATCCCCCCATATAGAATAGCCGCCCCCTGCATCCCCCTCCCAAATAGAATAGCCGCCCCCCCTGCATCCCCCTCCCATATAGAATAGCCCCCCTGCATCCCCCTCCCATATAGAATAGCCGCCCCCCTGAATCCCCCTCCCATATAGAATAGCCGCCCCCTGCATCCCCCTCCCATATAGAATAGCCCCCCTGCATCCCCCTCCCATATAGAATAGCCGCCCCCTGCATCCCCCATATAGAATAGCCCCCCCTGCATCCCCCTCCCATATAGAATAGCCCCCCCTGCATCCCCCTCCCATATAGAATAGCCTCCCCGTGCATCCCCTCCCATATAGAATAGCCCCCCTGCATCCCCTCCCATATAGAATAGCCCCCCTGCATCCCCCCATATAGAATAGCCGCCCCCTGCATCCCCCATATAGAATAGCCCCCCCTGCATCCCCCCATATAGAATAGCCGCCCCCTGCATCCCCCTCCCATATAGAATAGCCGCCCCCCTGCATCCCCCTCCCATATAGAATAGCCACCCCCCTGCATCCCCCTCCCATATAGAATAGCCGCCCCCCTGCATCCCCCTCCCATATAGAATAGCCCCCCCTGCATCCCCCTCTCATATAGAATAGCCTCCCCGTGCATCCCTCCATATAGAATAGCCCCCCCTGCATCCCCCCCATATAGAATAGCCCCCCTGCATCCCCCCATATAGAATAGCCCCCCTGCATCCCCCTCCCATATAGAATAGCCGCCCCCCTGCATCCCCCTCCCATATAGAATAGTCCCCCCCTGCATCCCCCCCATATAGAATAGCCCCCCCTGTATCCCCCCCATATAGAATAGCCCCCCCCTGCATCCCCCTCCCATATAGAATAGCCGCCCCCCTGAATCCCCCTCCCATATAGAATAGCCGCCCCCTGCATTCCCCTCCCATATAGAATAGCCGCCCCCCTGCATCCCCCTCCCATATAGAATAGCCGCTCCCCTGAATCCCCCTCCCATACAGAATAGCCCCCCCCCCTGCATCCCCCTTCCATATAGTATAGCCCCCCCGTGCATCCCCCCATATAGAATAGCCCCCCCTGCATCCCCCCCATATAGAATAGCCCCCCCTGCATCCCCCCCATATACAATAGCCCCCCCTGCATCCCCCCATATAGAATAGCCCCCCTGCATCCCCCTCCCATATAGAATAGCCGCCCCCTGCATCCCCCCCATATAGAATAGCCCCCCCTGCATCCCCCCATATAGAATAGCCCCCCCCTGCATCCCCCCCATATAAAATAGCCCCCCTGCATCCCCCTCCCATATAGAATAGCCGCCCCCCGCATCCCCCTCCCATATAGAATAGCCGCCCCCCTGCATCCCCCTCCCATATAGAATAGCCCCCCCTGCATCCCCCTCCCATATAGAATAGCCGCCCCCCTGAATCCCCCTCCCATATAGAATAGCCGCCCCCCTGTATCCCCCTCCCATATAGAATAGCCCCCCCCTGCATCCCCCCCATATAGAATAGCCCCCCTGCATCCCCTCATATAGAATAGCCCCCCTGCATCCTTCCATATAGAAAAACTGCCCCCCTGCATCCCCCCCATACAGAATAGCCCCCTTGCATCACCCCCCATATAGAATAGCCGCCCCCCCCCCCCCATCTCTGGCCACATGTGAGGGGGTTAAAAAAAAAAAAAAACATTCTCACCTTACCTCGCTCCCAGCAGCTTTGTCCTCTTCGTCTTCGGTCCTTGACGGCGGCGGCAGCAGCAGCAACTTCTCCTCTCTCTCCTCCAGGTCCTCAGCGGCGCGTCAGGGAAGTGACGTCAGCCGCTGGGGGCCTTGTGGAGGTGGCTGCAGACGTGCCTGCGCGCGGCGTGTCTGCGGCCTAGGCATTTGGGGGAGGATCAGGTGGGGCGGAGACACGCCACCGCAGCCCCCTCCCGCCACCACAGCCCGCTCACCTTGGCCCGGCTGGCCCGCCCCTGCCCGCTCCTGACGTGCCCCTCCAATCAACGAGGGGCCGCTGCGGCCGACCGCATCGGCCCCACGCTCCTGCTCCATGTTGATTGGATTGGAGTAGCACAGCAGGATCGGGCAGGGGTGGGCCAAGCGGCTGGGCAGAGAGAAGCGTGATGCGGTGGTGGGCCGCAGCGGTGATGTTTTTTTTTTTTTAATTATGCAGCCCACGGACTGGTAATCCGGCCAGCCCAGCAGGCATTTGCCCGGCTTGCCAGATTACCAGTCTGGGCCTGGTACTAATCTAACCTGCTGATAGTTCCCCTTTCAAGATATGTGATAAAGTGCAAGCATCAATTGAAAATGAGACAAAGAATGAACACATAGACCTCATATATACAAATACATTACATGGTATAGTAGTTCTGATGCCACTGTGTGCTGTCCCTATAGGGGTGTTGCAGTTATATACACCCTTCGCAAAAGTCTGTACTTATTGTATTATTATTATTATTATTATTATGATGAAAGTAGTACTAAAGTTTACCACCAGATGTTGCTATATTATGTATATGTATATGGAAGTTGCACAGCTGAAGGATTGCAAAGGGTTATTGTTTTTGTGTGTCACCAGAGTCTGTAGACCAGTAGGATTTCTGCTTTTTTCTTTCCTATCATCTCCCTTCTTTCTTCTTATGTTGCACTCTTTCACTCACTCACAGCGCACCATGCATGCTAGAGAGGAAGTGAGTCACACAGGAGACAGGAAGAGGAGAGTCTTTCGTTCTGGACATTGTGGAGGAAGGACACGAGCCAGATAGCTCTCCACAGTGGTCCTATCTGGGCCCTGGCCCACTGCCAGGTCCCCGTACCCAAGTCAGTGCCCTGCATGGGAAGGACGCAAGACAGCACATCTCACAACTTCTTCACTAGTGACACTCTAAAGCACTATGCACAGTTAAACCCCTCTCTAGAGAGGAGTAGCCAGAGACAACCTCAACCCACGTTATGGACAAGGAGAAGTCACAGAGCAGGACAGTATCCACTACAGAGCCAAAAGAGCTAGGAACTGATCTGGACAGAGAAAAGTTGCAGTAGCCTATGAATGCTGTCTCACAGCGCAGGTGTTAGCAGGGAACCCTCAGCATTCCGCTCATCCCCAGGTTACAAGGTCTGGGGCCTGTGTCACCCATTAGGAAGGTTCAGCCGAGTCTAGTGGGCATTAGGTGGTGTTAAGACTGAAGTCAAAGGTCAATACACGGAATACACGGGCACAGGTGCTCTTCTTCTTCTTCTAAGTATTCTACCTCATCCTCCAACATCCTGGCAGAGCACAGTACTATATGGGTTGAGACTCACGGCATCCTCCTCCCTACTACTCTACTTCTTGTCACAACTCAAACAACACGACTATATCCTACACTGTACTTATACTACAGATCTGGTCATTCTATTACCAAGTGTTAATTGGAGAGACTTTGTCTAAAGAAACCTTATTGTTAGGACTCGGGCCATACGTTCGGCTCAGCGTCCAATTCAGCCATAATTCTTTTTATGTTTTTTCACATACTCTGCTCTGCTGTTCTGTGTTGTAGCAGAGGCCAGGGTTTCACTCCCCTGGCTGGTCAGCATAGGTGTTTTGAGTGTTCACTGATTGTTGACTGACAGCTGACTTATCAGTTAGCTGTCTGTATCTAGACAGGACCTGGAGCCTCAGCCCCAATCAAGTCTGGGTCTGGGACTCCAGGCTCCATAAGTATCAGCCCTGTGGTCTCATTTCTTGCCTGCGATAGAACCTGGTTCCTCCTGTGTATCTTGACCTAGCATTACTCTGACTTTGTACTTCTGATACCTGACCTTTTGGCTTGGACCTCGACTATTCTTTGGATCACGATTTTGTACCTATACTGACCGGCTGTTACCGACTCGGACCTCTGACTTTCCCTTGCGTGTTTGTTAGTCTTGTCTCTGTTTTTCGTGTATTCACTTTGCCAGGTTAGGGAACGCCGCCCAGTTGTCCGCAGCTACTTAGGGCTGTTGTGGCAAGAAGGTAGGGCCAGCTGGGCTGGGTGCCAGTTCTAGGGCTGCACTCGTCTTGTTTTCCCAGACCCCCTACCTGACACTTATATTGTGGAACCTGAATTACCTGCTGCACACTTACTAGAAGTAAACCAACTCAACGTTATTCTCAGACTCTGTGATTATTCGCCAACACCGACACAGCACACACCGCAACCTTGGGACATTCTCCCCTCTCTGTGGGTGGCGGGTCCTATCATCTGGGAGGGTCATTATACCACTCTGGCCATCCGTGACATAACCCCAAGGGACCCAGTAGCAACCTGGCAGGACACTGACCACAGGGGAAAAGGGTACAGCCGACTGGCTAAAATAAACGCAGGCGTGCCACCACACCTATGTTCCCTCCAGGCACTGGCGTCACGGGACAACATCTCAAGGTCCCGCTGTATCTCGGCCATCCACCATAGAAATGGTGTTACACTACAACACCTAGCAAGTGACCGGCCACTCCTCCGATATAACATCACATCGGGGGTATACCACAACTGGAACACCAAGATTCTTTCCTTTGGTGTTGATCAACAGTATCTGTAAGCAAGGACTCCTATCTTTTACTGGACTCCCTGCTCCTGCAGGTACATAGTAGTGATACCTACAGTTTTAGATGCATCACTGTTCACCCATAGTAACACTTGGCCGGCTGCATACAAGAGCATTAGGATGCCACTAGTTCTCCTGCAAGTGTTGGTGTCACTGGGTGCCCCGTAGCTGCCGTTCTTATTGGTCATCCTGACGCTTTTGCTGGTCCTGGAGGTCCTGGGGCATTGGTTATTATGATATGATACTAACTTGGTGTTGGGTAAAGGGAACAGGATATAAAAAAAAACATGTGGGGCACGTTGCTGGCCATTGGCCTGAGCCTTTTAGGTTCTTTATCCATTTCCTTGAGCACCAGTGAATTTCTATACCCAGGATTATACAGTAACAGAAGGAACACATCCAGCGTCCGTGATATCCAACAGTACAGGGTGAAATCAGTATGTGACGGGAGGCTGAGTAATACATCATCTAATAGAAGAAAGAACAGATTCTACACGCCACAATTACAGCAAAATCTATTTCAAGGTTAATTGATAATAAAGTGTAATTTTCCAGAGGGCGAACAATACAATTGATTAATGACTTTGGTCGTAAATGTCTGTATTGCAGTTTGTGCTTATAATTGGACTAACATTGGTATTCTGCCTCATAAATGATGGCTGATCACTAGGATGTGGTATTGCTTTGTGGTTATGGGGGTCCGACCTCTGGGATCATAGCGTTCCTGACCACTGGCCTATAAAGGGGACCACTTTATGCTGAAAGGTGCAGCCAGGAAAATAATGAGGTTGGGGTCCAACATCAAGTGAAGACAAGATCCACAGCACTCTCTTAAGGCCGTATTACATGACCTGATAATCCAGGGAAAGCAAACGTGACCAGTCAGCTCAGCACTCACTACTCCCTCCTTCCCCGCTCCCGGCCTGTGCTATTACACCCACAGACTGTGAGCGATGAGCAGTGGGAGGGGTTGCTGGAATGGTCCTTATATTGTTTGGGTGGCCCATTGAAGTTAGCTTTGTGCGAGGGCTGTGAAACAGTTGTTGCTCAATCATGTCTGCACCATGTAACCTGTTGGTTTATTTAATGAAGAAGAAATCACTATTTTTTGCTCCAATCGGGTGAGTGCCACATCTATTTCTTCAAGTTGCTAAAGTCATCATTGTTCTGCTGCCACCACTATAGCCGACATGGTGCATGTCTGATGATCGTGATCTCTAAACAAGCAATATTACACTAAACGATTCGGTAATTGGCCAAGTAAGGTCAATAATTGTTTAGTTTAATAGGGTCTTAAGAGGATGTACCATGAGACCTCTTATATTGCAATATACATACCAATCTGACATGTAGTGTGGAACATTTTTCTTTTCCCTGCTCAGTTGTTGTTAATTTCCCTGCTAAACGGATATGCAAATGAGTCGGGGTGAAGCACAGGAGGCGGGCCCGGCATGTGCTATTCCTTCTCACCTTCTCCCCATACCCGTGATGCGCGGCTCACTGACGCTCATCATCCACGCCTCAGTACCGCCTCTTATGTTAATACAGCAGGTCCTACCTACAGTATGCCGCACAGCCCCGCCTCCTGTTTACGCCCTGGCCACCCTGTCATCACGCTGGGATGTAGGACCTGCCGTATTAACATGAGAGGCGGTACTGAGGTGTGGATGATGAGAGTCAGCGGTGCCCATCACTGGCGGGGGAGGAGGTGAAGAGGAATAGCATGCGCCAGGCCCTACTGCTGTGTCGGGAAACACCCCCCTGGGTACTGTATATAAGAATTTACAGTAGACAGGGAACAGGACCCTGTTAAGAGTATCCATTTTTTATTTTATGTTTTATATTTTCTTTATATAGAATATCTAGACCACCAATGTACAAGATGAATAGCTCAGCTATAGGAAAGACCACAGATACTTAAAACTTAAAACATTCCCAACACATTAAACGACCAAAAAGAGACCCTGGGGGCAATTCTCTATACAGCACATTACTGTATGTTACTTCAAGGAATAACAATTGTCATTTAACTCTATGAGTAATGATAATGCAGAAGGTTTACCCTTATAAAATATAAAAAACACAGATAAGGCTGGGTTCACACTGCGTTTTTGCAATCTGTTGTTTTCATCTGTTTATGCAAAAAAATTATAAAAAAAATGCATGTGTGTGCATCCATTTTGATCCGTTTTCATATTGATTCCATTATAAAAAAAAAGTTGGATTAAAAGTTTTTTTTTAAAGCATAAACAAAAACATGGTCAACCACGCTTTTGTACTTGCTAAAAAAAGGATTAGTTTTTATGTGTTTTTTTTTATATATTTATATTTTTTTTATTTATATTTTTTAAATAATGAAAATCAGTTGAAAAATGGATCAAAATGGATGCACACACATGCACCAAAGAATAGAGAATTTCAGTAATGGAGCCTTAAGAAAATCTGTGAAGACATCATTCATAGAAGTGGGGGAAAAAAAGAAAAAAAAACACAATAAAATGCCACGTCTCTAGGCATTTTTAAACCCCCCCCCATTCTAATAGAAATCCTTGAGCCACTTTATGAATGTTTTTACCAATTTTTTTGAGCAACCCTCTAAAGTTGTTTGCTTTTTTCCTCCTATTGACCTCCACTGGGTTTTCCTGCTTGAGAAATGTTTGGTTTAAGGGAATCAGTCAGCGTATATCATGCTCAAAGCTCAAATGTGGGGCAGGCTGAGCTGCAGCATGCACACCTCTTCCACCCTTTCTTGGATTGATTTACTGACATACAGTAAACCTTTAGTACTAAGGGTACTATTACATGAAGACATTATCGGCCATACTTGACCGATTACCGGTCATAGCGGTCAGTAATAAAAGTTTTGTGTAATAGGTCATGTTTTAAATCAATGATCAGCACGATTTTGTGATTTTTTTTTTTTTACTACATGAAAATGTTAGAGTGAAAGAGGTCTCATCTCACCCTTGAAACTTTGTCCTTGTAAGTGGATTTTGGGTAATAACTGATTCTGATCACATCTAGCAATAATCTCCGCACGTATACTGAGCTTTTCCAATTGATGAGACGAATTGGGGTGATTGCGGCATGTAAACAGAAATCTGTCATTTATCAGTATAATAGTGCCTGGACTCCCAATGTCAGGCTGTTCTTATTTGTGAGCCAAATAACAGAATGACAATGAAAAAGAATGAACAGTGACAAGGTAACAATGACAGCTTTCAAGGTAACAATAGAGTTGAGAGAATGTGAAGCTTAGGCCATATAGTGAAAAAAAAAACTGTTCCTGATTCGACAACCCTTTTAATTCAGACATCAAACCAGATCATAATGTTGAGTGGAGGTACAGTAATAGGTTGTGACATGGCCCCTTTGTTGCCACCAATGACTGTCAAGAACTGCAGGGCTGCTCAAGCCCTGGTCACAACATAGTTTCATATTGCTAGGGCTGCTACAGGCACCATTAATAATACTGAGCCTACCCTGATGTCTATTTTAATACGTGTAAACATTAGAAAATACATTACACTTGGGGAAGCTGTCTGTGTCACTATTGCTGCAGTCATGGCAGCCTGTAGCAGAGCAGTTATTCCTGCTCACTCTTCTACACTGCGGCAACTGCATTACTACTGACACAGACAGGTTCCCCAAGTGTAATGTCTATTCTAATCATAACATGTATAAGAAAAGACACCAGGGAAGGTTCAGTATCATGCAGAGCTAGCGACTTGTACTGTAACTGTGCCAAAGCCAGGGCTTCAGCAGCCTTGGTGGCAGCAAAGGGATCATGTTGCCCCTCACCTCTGCCATCCAATGTAAAAAAAAAAAAAAAAAAGAATGCCAGCATCGGATATGGCAAAAGGCAGTCTAACAAGACACAAACAGTTAGCCCTGAGCTGACCCTGCCCACTGTCCCTGCATATTTGCCACAAGACAGTCCTAGGCGACTGTGGACAACCATAGTGACGGTCCCTATACTCAATAGGATGAAACACAGAACAGCGAAAGACAAACAAACACAATGAATCCAAGGTCAACAATCAAGGTAGGTAACGGCGGGCAGCAAAAATACAAAATTGGCAGAAAGGTCAGGTAAATAAGAATGGGAAATAAGTAAGGGCAAGACAGGATAGAGAGGAAACAGGCAAGGGTCAAAGAAACACACATTAGATAACAGAAAAAGTACTCTTAGCCTAGATTGCTTTAATAGACTCTTGATTGAGTACTTCATTGGAGTTTTTTACGCTGTTCTCCTTGAGTTCAGTGATTACTGTGTTTTGTTGGTTGATTTGTTATTGCCCCAACTAGCCACAATCCTACTCCACACTTACGAGGGGTAAATACCCCGAAATGGCTGTCTGTGGATGGAGGCCTGCCTTGGCAAGCCCTTGTCATGATCTCAATACTCGTACCTTGAGTTAGACATTGACAAAAAGGGGCCACCCTGGTACTTCCCTGTTTGTGTTCCAATACTCGCAACCCAGTGGGAATTAAGGGGCTATTTATCAGGGTGGTGTGGTGCTCTCCCCATCATGGAGGCACCCCGTGGCAACAGGCTAGAGATATCTGGCTATCCCGTGTTTTGAGACTCGCAACCGAGACTCCACGGACTCTTGTTTTGCTGCTTTAATAGCCAGCGTGCTGCTGGACATGCTGACTACTTGTGGTGTCCCACTTCTACTGTTCTGATGCACCTGTCAAAAAGTTATCAGGTTTAGAACCAGCGGTGGATGAGGTACTTTGCAGTTTCCTCACTAGGTGTCAGTATTTCTTATGTGCCTATGTATTGCTAGTATTGCACAGCTGAAGGAAGTTATGGGTTAATGTCTTTTATACCATGTCTTATAGACTGACCATTAGGAGGTGTTCTATCTTTCTCTGACTATTTTCCTATCCTAACTCTACACACTAACCCCCTGTAGCAAAGGTTAGATCCGTGTGGGAGGAAGTGCTATGCAGTCTAGCTACCAGAGGGAACAGATACAGCAAGAGACCCACAGTTCTTAGACATCTAGCTACACCCAGATAACCATGGCTGGGACTCGTGCTACCCTACTGGGACAGGTTCTACGATACCAGAGGGCAGAAGGCGGTCAGACACAGTTTTAATGTGAGTATGAGTATCACTTTACTACTAAAGATATCTATCCAGGTTCCTACATTGGGTCGGGGCTCCTCTGGCAAACTCCTCTCTTCTACTCTCTACAAGCAATACTACAACTACTTCTTCAACTTCTCTCAAGCACCTACTTCAAGCACTAAGTTCAGTGCTAAAGTCTGTATCAAAATTATTGTCTGTAAAATGTGTATCTTACAATTGAAAAAGTTATATTTTTATACGAACGCACAGGACTCTGTCTATCTCTGCTCGCACCTGCACCTATACACACACCGCCGCACACCTTGGGTTATTTTTCCCCCTTTGGATGGCTGTACTAACAATCTAAGTGGGTCAGTTGCCACTCAGGGTTGCCGTGACAAGAGCCCAAGGGACCCACAACAACCCCAACACCCATAGAGAATGACAGGAGAGTCCAGCGCTCCGTCATTCTCTATGAGCGTTGGACTCATCTTTCAGCGCGCGCCGGGCTGCAGCGGCTGAGATCTTCATCACCCGACCACCTCCAGAAGCGGGACCCGGCGGGATTAGGTGAGTATAGGGGGCTCTAACAGGGGGGTCTGGAGCCTGTCACCCCGGCACGGGGGGTGACAGGTTCCCTTTAAGCATATAAATTCCATTCTTTTGTGGGTTACCAAGTAGAGGAGGGTGCTATATATGTGGGCTCATGTGACAGGAACTGTCCAGAGCAGGAGAGGTTTTTGTGGGGATTTGCTGCTGATCTGGACAGTTCCTGATGTGGACAGAGGTGGCGGCAGAGAGCACTGTGTCAGATTGGAAAGAATACATTACTTCCTGCAGGACATACAGCAGATTTTTTAGGAGAACTAATTTACAAATCTCTATAACATTCTGACATCAGTTGATTAAAAAACAATTTTAGTTCCCCTTTAACTACTATAAAGTGCTGGAAGTTGAATCCATGAGTATAGAGAGCATATAATTATGCAGAGGAGAAAAGTTGCATTATGAATAAATTAATCAAATACGTCACCACAGAAAGAAATGGAAAGTATTGGAATAAAAGATGTCGAGTGTGTATCATTTAATCAAATATATTATCAAGTGATTTATTTCATCCTATTGTGTCAAGGTGTTCCATTTAAATATCCGGTGTTTTTCCTATACCTTAGGTGATCAGTTCTGTCCATTGTACTTGTGGGCACTCGTTCAGTCGGCATTATAAATGTCTAATATTACAATTGAGTGATGTCGCAGCAGGCCTGGAAATAATGGGGTAAATTAACTAAAACTTTGCAATTGTTATATAGTGTAAGGCTATGTTCACACAATGTTAGTTCCGCGGGAATCATGGCCGTTGTTACAATGGCCGTGATTTCCACGGAACTTACGCACTGTTGCCTTCTAAGTGAATCCTGGATTGAATAGTATACACTCTGGCCGGGATCCCTAGCGGCGCCATAGGAAACTGACATGTACGTTTTCTGCGGCCACTGTTCATTGAATAGCGGTCGCAGGAAACCCTGTCAGTGCCCACAATGGAGAGTGCGGCTCCGGCCGCTCGCTCCATAGTGTGCAGTGGGGAGTTCTGATGTGGGTGTGCACGGATGCGCCCGCATCAGAACTCCGCGGCCCTAAACATCATCCGTCCGGTACTGCAGATGATCTTTTTTGACACCAGCTGTTCCGTGACCCGGCCAGGTCACAGAACGGCCGCTCTCATACAATGTGTGAACATAGCCTAAATCTCGTCTAGAGAATCTGAAAATGCTCCAGATTTATGGCAGTGGCTCAGGCAGTCTGATTGTTACATTTGGTGGATCCATATCCATCATGTCATTATACCCTCTGTTCTGATTTTAGTAGTTTCTGGCAGTAACTTTGGGGGTTCTGCTGGAGGAATGGATCCATGCCGGATTTTAGTTGTTGTCTGGATCTTGGTGTGGTTTGTGTCTTCCCAAACCTATTTAAATAAGCATTTTCCTCTGTGCAGGTGCTATTGCCCTAGTGATTTTTCTCCTCTTTGTTGGTGTACCCAGCACTTTGTTTGTTCTTCTTAATTACCTGCTAGCCTGGGGCCATATTAGATGGCTCAATGCCTCCTGTAAGTGAGGGTCGATCTATTAGATCGGTGCCCGCTTACCGAGCCTAATACACGGCTCAATAATAGTTTAGCAAGGGCTGCACAGACAACGTTAGCGATGTCTATGCAGCCCTTGCCTTTAAACTATATACATTACCTGTCCATGGTCCCGGTGTTCTTCTGCCCTCTGCTCACTTCCGCCACTGTAGCTTCAGAGCGCCTCCTGAGGAAGCACGAAACGTGAAACGTACGTTGGGAGACGCTGACATGGGTGAGTGGTGAATCGTTTACTGGCTTGCAGGGTTTATGGTTCGGGTGGGGGGTAGTTAGTCAGGTTTATATTCTCCATTGTGGGAAGCTTGGACTTGGACTTAAACCTCCCTGTTGTATATTTGATGTTACTGCACTGACTACTAATGGTGTAGTTGCCTGCTGTAGCCCATGTTACTTACCCCACCATGTCAGTTTATCTGTAATGCCATGCAACATCATGTTATGTAATTTAAAATTTTTGATTATGAGTTTTGTGATTTATTAATAAAGATATTGGTATTCTATTTAGTCCTTTTTTTGTATACCCGGGGTATAAAATAGCCTAGGCCAGAGTATAACCCGGGGTATAAAATAGCCTAGGCCAAACTATACCCCGGGGTATAAAATGGCCTAGGCCAGAGTGTACCCCAGGGTATAAAATAGCCTAGGCCAGAGTATACCCCGAGGTATAAAATAGTCTAAGCCAGAGTATACCCCGGGGTATAAAATAGCCTATACCAGAGTATACCCATCCAGGACAGAATATATCCTTCTAATGTCGAATCAGGTCACAGTATACCCTTGGGGATAAACCCTACACCTGGGGGTGTAAAACAGTCTAGACCATGCTACAGTATATCTCTCCGAGCCATAATGTTATTACTTCACTGGTTTTCTCACCCCTGGCCCAGGCCACAGTATACCCCAGGGCATATATTTTCATACCCAGGGGTGTAATATAGCCTATGCTATACTATAAACCTGGGGACAGTCTAGCCCAGGCCACAATATACCCCGGGGTATAAACTCTATATTTGGTGTAAAACCAGGCCAGACTATATCCCTCCAAGTTGTCATGTCACAGGTTTTCTCAGTTCTGGCCCAGGCTATAGTATACCCCAGGGATACCAGGGGGTGTAAAATAGCCTAGGCCAAAATATATCCCTCCAGGCCATAATGTTATCACTTCACAGTTTTTTTCACTTTATCTCTAATTTGTTGAAAAGTGCACAGATTTTTTTTTTTTATCATACTCTGACACACAGTTGCTTCCTCTTGTTGAGAAATACAGTACAGTGCTTACATTGAACTGACAGTAGGTGGCGCTGTCCCATCACTGCATCATCTGCACTATTTAAAGGGGTAGTGCGGCGCTAAAAAATTATTCACAGAATAACACACGTTATACAACTTTGTAATGTATGTTATGTTTGTGAATCGCCCCCTTCCCCGTGTCCCACCACCCCCGCCCGTTTACCCGGAAGTGTGTGGTGCATTATACATTACCTGATCCGTGTCGGGGCCGACCACTATCTTGTGCCAAACGTCATCTTCAGACGGACGGCCGAATCCCGGCCGCCACCCCCCTCCGCCGCGTCATAACTGTGCTCAGCCGCGATTGGCTGAGCACAGTTATGCTCAGCCAATCGCGGCTGAGCACTGTTATGACGTGACGGAGGGGGGGGGCGGCGGCCGGGATTCGGCCGTCCGTCTGAAGATCCTGAACTATAAAGTTGAATGGGTCCCATACACGCAGCGGATCCACTGTGTGCATGGGTTTCACGCTGCAGACTCGCAGCGTGAAACCCGCTGTGGATCCGGTACGTGTGAAGCTACCCTAATGGAAAAACTGATCAAAATGGAGGCACACTAATGCTTCCTTTTTTTCTCATCCATTTTGCCAAAAACAAATGGGAAAAAAAATTGGACTGCAATAACACATTGTGAACTCAGTCTAAAACAGCTTGGCTACAAAGCTACATTAGGGGAGGATTTTGAGCAAAAAAATGAAAATTTGCACTTGACAAATCTAATGAAAACTAGTTAATAGAACAACCCCCTCCCCCTTGCATACATTGAAAAACAGTGCAGGCATTGAAAACTGATGTAAAATAGCTCAAAACCCCTAATAAGTCTTGGACAGGTATTTATGAAGCAAAAAAAACTAACAAACATAATGATAAATGTCCCCTATGGGGGAGATTTATCAAACATAGTGTAAAGTGAAAGTAAAGTGAGTCTGTGAGGAATGAAAGGTGGAATCTGATTGGTTGCTAGGACAAACTGAGCCAGTTTTACTTTACACTATGCTTAATCAATCTCCCCCATGTTGGTTAAGTGAAACTGGTTCAGTTGCCCCTAGCAACCAATCAGATATCACCTTTCATACCTCACAGACTCTTTGGAAAATAAAAGGTGAATTGGTTGCTAGGGGCAACTGAGCCAGTTTTACTTTACACCATATTTGATAAATTTCCTATGTGTTTAGATTTTTCAGATTTACATCAGCAGCTTCTCACTTAACTCAGCAGACAAAGCCGAATCCTCAATAACATGTTGAAAAATTAATAGCCTAGGCCAAAATATACCCAGGGTATAATCTAGCCTAGGCATCGGGAATCAAATGCAGAAGGTTAGACAAGGTTCGAGTGCTATAGAAGCTAAGATTTTCGATCATCTTTAAAAGAGAGGAAAGACGGAATGGAATTTACAACATATGAAGGGGTAGAATTATAGATATGGTAAAACTATAGTGTCGGGGCGTTTCAGGCAAGTCCTTGGAAAATCCTATGTATGTTGGATGTATTAGAAAAATCTAAAAAATTTAAAACAGAAAAAAAGGATGGGTTTTTTTGCATGGAAAAGTGAGGATCATGCAGAAAAATATTGGAAAAGCCAACATTGACATATCATCCATCAAGGACAATGGCATGCACTGTTGCACAGGTATTGCTTCTTCAGGGCGATTAAATCAATGATTCACCCTGCACAACCAAAGCCCCCTACATGGACCCTATATTATGTTTTCCCTGTGCTAATAAGGCAGATAGCAGACTCCTATATGGTATCCAGTGAATGTGCCGAAATATCTGATTTTTACTCTCTGTGAATCACCCAGATGACGTAACCTTACAATTGCCCTTTACCAACACATCTATAAATTAAGAGCTCCATGTCAACTCGCCAGGCCTCATATGCACTCTGGAAAAGACACGGAATGACTATTTTTAGATAACTTGGATATTCCCTTTCAGTAAAAGTGAGAAAACCTCACCTCAAGACCTTAGGAGACAGCGAGCATCCAGCCTAGTGCTTGAAAAACATCCACCACTGCTATAATAGCCATTGACAGCCCTGACCTGCAGCATTATTATATGAACCGCCATACGATTTATGTGTAGATCCAATAATACTTTTCAACTTGTTCATCTTTCTATGCGCTAAGGTTACCGCTTTAATTGAGGTCATTTTTGAAGCATCAATCCAAAAATCTTTCTGCGGATTTGTTAACCGTTGGGAGCCCGGAGGCTTCGTCTTATGGTTTAATGAACGTGTTTGCAAAGGACGGCTATTAAAGTAAATTGCTATTTGTAATTCTACCCGTTTCTTTTGGGCGGTTGTCATAGTGACGTGAAAGTCCTTGGCCAATCGGACGACGGGAACTTCCGTACAGTCTTGTAACACCTTCTCTGCTCATTAAATCAGTTTCTTCCTTCAGATGACAGACGATCGCCACCGCTCTGCTCTATTTTGAAGCAAAGGAAAAAAAAAGTAAAAAAAAATAAAATAATAAAAAATCAGTTTTTTTTGGAGTGCAGGGAGCTTATGTTTGAAATGATATTTTCTGAACAAATTAAATCTGTGGCAACACATATTGAAGTAAATAAAGAGAAGTCTTGTTAGTCTGACCTAGATTCAGAAATGACAAGTGTGAAGACGGCATCCGGGGTAAAGGAAGAAATAAACTTTTATAAAGACTGGTGCAAAGTGGAGCAGATAGAAAGCGATCCAATCACTGCTTACCGGCCCTAGAAGAATGAGAGGTGCAAAGTGGAGCAGATAGAAAGCGATCCAATCACTGAGAGGTGCAAAGTGATGGGTTAGAACTGCTCAGAGCTCTACTCTACGGAGGACAGGGGTAGGAATGGAATCATATATGGGTTCATGCTACTTTCCCTGACCAACATCAGGGGTACTGTCATTTTCTTAGAGTCCTTTTACATGCAGCTCTCCAGCCATCTGTTGCCACAAATGAGTGCTGACCGGCGCGGCTAATTGCATGGCCGGGCCACACAAACGATCGTTGTATCGTTCGTGCGGCCAATAACATTTATTGTTTTGTGTGAAAGATTTGGGTCCGATAACAGAGAAAGGTTCCAGAGATAGAAGCTAGGAGGGTTTATTGTACCAACAACTATAGATGAGCGAGCGGGGCCGAGGTTCAGGTCCATATGAACCCGAACCATTGGCATTTGAATCATGCTGTCTGCCTGTTCCGTGGGGAAGGTGGAGACAGCCCTAGTTCAGCCCGATTCCAAGTGGGAATCTCTACCAACAACATGTCAGAAGGACAATTTAACATAATGACGTCCAAAATTGCTATTATGCTAGCAAACATTGATGTAATCAGGTGTCAAGCCGGCGTTTCCTGCTCACCAGCTAACCCTAACACTTTTATATCGGTCGATTATCACTGAATGAGTGCTTATAGGTGTGTTTGTTGCCTATAATATTCGGCCTGTGTAAAAGGGCCTTTTGGTGCTGCAGATTTTCTGCCACCTTCCCTGGCTTCTCCTCTCATCCATGATTGAGAGTTTTAGCAGTCTCCTAATTGGACTCTAGAGCTAAAAACACAATACAGAGGGCTTTATGTACTTAAAGTGGTTTTCCAATGTTGAAAACTATTTTCAACTGTCTAATAAACATATCCTGTTCCTTATGTACACTCTAGCTGGGACTTCTGCAATCTCTATCTCTCTTCCACTACGTGAGATACTATTGCGGTTGAAGTGGTCAGGGTTATAGTCAAGTTGTATTAGGAGAAACACTACCTTTTTGGTTGTTTTTGTGAAAATTACCCTCTGCTGGCTAAAGAGTAATACATCAAACTGATGCACAGGTAAAAACTACAGAATACTTTGTCTAGATAGAGTGATCCACTTATAATTACCCACTGGGGGGAATTTACTAAGACAGGCTTCTCTTAAACTGGTCCTGTGGCTGCTTCATTAAAAGGTGAACACTAGTGATGAGCGAATACTGTTCGATCGAATAGATATTCGATCGAATAGTTAGATATTCGAATATTCGATATTCGTACGAATATCCTGCGATAAATGCGATATGCGTTCAAATCCCCCAGCTTCCGATTTTACCCTCCAAATGGTCAAATACATGTTTTTCACTAACCGAATACTTGTTCCCATAGACTTTAATTGGATCGAATATTCGATCGAATATTCGAATATTCGCGGGATATTCGTACGAATATCGAATATTCGAATATCTCACTATTCGCTCATCACTAGTGTACACCTCGTAATGAATCATCCCGATGACGCACATTGAGGTAACTCCTAAATAAGTGTACATTTCAGCGACTATTATATGGTATCTCTCTAGCATATGTTGTAGTAAATCTGTGGGAAAAGATTCAGCATAACTTGTAACTTACTGATTGAAATTTCTGATGTTTCTAGGCTAAAGAGTCCAGTCCATTGAGTGACACCGCCCACTGGACTCCTTAACAGAGAATGAGCAGGGATTTCAATCAACATGTTATAAGTTATACTGAATCTTTACCTGCAATGATACATATCAATCTGCTCAGCTCTTCCTGCTCTATAACATGATGGCAGTAGATTAGATAGGTGACAGATTCCCTTTGAAGGGGTTTTCCAGGCAAAATTTATTGATGACCTATCCTCAAGATAAGTTATCAATAGCAGATGGGTGGGGTTCCAATTTCTCACTGCCCTACCAATCAACTGTTTGCCATAGGTATACACAGTGAAGCAGGAAGCAAACAGCTCTGTACATTGCGTAGTGGCCAAGCTGGGTTACTGCAGCTCAGCCCTCATTCACTTCAGTGGTAGCCACTACACAGTATACACAGCTGTCTACTTCCTGCTGTTTTTCACTGTGTATACTTATGTCACAGCTCTGGAAATCGCAAGGGGTTCAAGGTTTTTGACCCCCCCTCCTCCCCATCTGAGATTGATGAACTATGTTGAGAAGATAGGTCATCAATACATTTTACCCCTTTAAGGACATCATACTGGTAATGTCATTTAGTGGCAGTGGTTACAGTAGGGTCATCAGTGCCAGTATACAGACTCTGTTAAAAATGGTAAGCCAGAGCATGCCGTCCCTTTATTGCTTTATGTCATACAGCTGGGAATCCTAGTGGCCTAGACCTTGACTTAGACCTTAGCCATTATGTGTTGTACATTTATTTCAAAGTATTTTTGAAGCTTTATGTGGTGTGCCCCCGGATGATGTTGTAGCGGTGGGACGGTCGGTCACTTGCTAGATGGAAGTGTGACGCCACTACTGTGGTGGATGGCCGAGATACAGACAAACCTTTGGGTCACGTGACGCCAGTGCCTGGTGGGCCCACAGGTGTGATTGCATGCCTGCTTTTAAAGTGTAAGGCCGGTTGTACCCTTTTTCCCTGTGGTCGGTATCCTGTTGAGTTGCTGCCGGGTCCCTTGGGATAGTGTAGTCACAGGTGGTATAGTCACAGATGGCCTGAGCGGTGTAATGACCCTGACGAGTAATAGTAGTAGGGCCCGCCACCCACAGAAAGGGCAAATGTCCCAAGGTTGTGGTGTAAGTGCTGTGCAGGTGGTAGTGAATGATCACAGACTACTTGCAAATGTCCAGCAGGTAATACAACGAATCTTGAAATACACTTGATACAGTTCCAATAAATACATGAACAGAGAACTACCAGATCTGTAAAATAGGTGCTGAGTAGTAGAGTTGATAAGGTTGTACTGAGGTAGCGTAGTAGAGAGGAGGGTGCCGTGAGAGTCTCAACCCAAGTAGTAATGTGCTCTGCCAGGAGGTTGGAGTGTAGATATGAATACTTGTAAATGAAGAAGAAGAAGAAGAAACAACTTGTGCCTATGTATTGACTTTTCCTATAGTCTTCACACCACCTTATGCCCACTAGCTTTTGCGGAACCGTACCAATCGGTGACATAGGCCCCAGACCTTGTTACCTGGCTGACCAGAGTGCTGAGGGTTTCCTGGCTGACACTCGCTTTGCAAGGTGGAGTTCCTAGACTTTCCAGTAACTTTGCTCTACCCGGATCAGTTCCTAGCTCTTTGGCTTTGTAATGGATACTGTCCTGCACTGTAGAACTCCTAATCCCCGGCGTTGTTTGAGATCATCTGTTGGCTAGTCCTCTACTAAAGAGTTTAGCACTGCATAATGCAGGTGTGTTGCGCGTCAAGAAAGAAGTTTGCAAGAGAGCAGTGATCTGCGTCCTACCCATGCGGGGTACTGACTAAGACTGCGACTTGTTAGGGGGGGACCTGTGGAGAGCTATCTGAGCTGCGTCCTTTCTCCACAGAATCTCAACTAAGACTCCTCCCTCACCCAGGAAACTAAATTCCAATCCAGTGTGTAAGATGTGCTGTGGTTGGGTGGAAAGGGTGGAAAAGAAAAGCAGGAAAGGAATAGGTGATAGGACAGAAGAAAGGAAAGATCCTACTGGTCTACAGAATCTGACATACATAAATACAATAACCCTTTGAGACACTTCAGCCGTGCAGCTTCCACACATCAGTTATACAATACAGCGACATCTAGTGGTCATCTTTAGTAACACTTAAGCTGCAACAGGACTACAAAAAGTACAGACTTTTAAGAAGGGTGTGAATAATAGTAACACCCCTAGTGGGATACCACATTTAGTTATAGAGATGAGCGAGTACTAAAATGCTTGGGTGCGCGATACTCGAGACGAATATTTTCAGATGCTCAGGTGCTCGTTTTCAGTAACGAACCCCATTGAAGTCAATATGAAACTCCAGCATTTTTGCAGGGGACCAAAGCTTTGCACAGGGTAGGTTGCCTGAAAACCTCAGAAAATTATGGAAACAACACAGAAATGGACAGGAAACAGCAGGGGCAGCACATTTGGGGGCAGACGTATGTGTGTAACTGGTGCTTTTTTATAGAGACCACGTGCACAGGACACGGCACAGTGAGTATAGGTATAGCTGAACTACAAATCCAAACAAGCCAAGGTAATGTCAGCAATAGGACAAATTGACTACTGACAGCTGCACTACAAGTCCAAGCCAGCAGCCAAGAGTAGCAAAAAAAATATATATACCACATACTAATTCCCTGCCTAACACTCTCCCTGATAGACAGCAGCTCTCTCCCTATGCTCATCCAGCCTGTGTCTGACACGAGCATCAGGGGACCTGATTCTTATATGCCCAGGTCATCTGATCTGGCCAGACAATCGCTGCTATCGACTTGTAGGGTTCCCACATAATGCTACGAGCTCCCAAAGACTCTCCTGCATGATGATTGGCTGAAAAAAAGCCACCAAACATGCAGGAAGAGGAAGATGCCATTGTCTTGAGTATCGCGAGATGCTCGTCTGAGTAACGAGCACCATTGAGTACCCTAATACTCAAACGAGTACCAAGCTTGGAAGAGCACGTTCGCTCATCTCTATTTAGTTACTTTACGGAAAATCGTAAGTCCATCTCATAACCAAAAGTAAAAAAAATCTGTTTAATTGAGTTAGTACTTAATTTATGTCAATGCAAAGAAATCTTTATGCCGGAGTGGTGGGATCGGGGACACAAAGCAGCACACCAGTGGTTTATTAGTTGTATAAGTGGTATAAAATAAAATTTACATTGAATAGGGTAAGAAATTCTAGGAAACGGATTGAGAACCAATTTACTACGATTATAGTTAAGTGTAATATCCATAAATATTCAATTCTCTAAAGGAAGGGAAATAAATGGGGAAAGAATAGCAGAGGGGATTTGTGCATAAAGAGGAGAAAGTTGGTCGACATTTAGAAAGGATTACATCAAGAAACAATGCGGCTTTACAGTAATTGGGGACAAAATGGAAAGCTGACAGGCACAAAACCGAACTTTAAAGTGCCGGAGGTATTTTCCACCTCCAGATTATTATAAATAGATGCGCCCGTGTACATTTAAATAACTAGCAGCTTTCAGAGCATTAGCAAGTTTCTGCATTTTTTTTTAACACATAGCAATTTAATAGGAATTGTCTCTTCTTTAATTAGATACATTAGAGACATTAAGTTTTATCTAATTGTCAGGAAAAGGTTCTATAGATAGAAGCTAGGAGGGTTTATTGTACCAACAATATGTTAGAAGGACAGCTTAACATAATGATAAGATGGCGACTTGTTAACCCCTAACCCCTCAATGAGCAGAACGCCTATTACACTGATCGGTGCTATGCCTATGTGCCTACACTGCCTATGTGTAAAAAAAAAAAAAAAAACGTTCTAAAAAAATACCCCAAAGCCCCTCCCCCAATAAAAATTAAAATAACCCCCCTATCACAAAGTATAAATAAAACATATAAAAATAAATAAATGAATTATATACTGTGGCGTGCGTAATTGTCCGATCCATTAAAATATAACAATAATATTCCCAAAAAGAGGGAAAAAAGCGCCAGGATTACCAATTTTTTGTGATATTATATATTTAAAAAATTTATAAAAAGTGATCAAAATGTCCGATCTACACTAATATGGTATTAATAGAAACTAGAGATCATGGCGTATAGAATAATGGTATCATGTCGCTTAAACCGTATAGTACATTATGTAGACACAGGAACCCCCTAAAAGTTACCATATTGCATTCTTTTTTTCAATGTCACCAATTTATATTTTCCTAAATAATATTTTTGGTCGATACATCATACATGTTATGGTAGAACGAAAGGTGCCATTACATAGTACACCTATTCCTTAAAAAACAAGCCCTTACATGGCCCTATAGACAGAAAAACTAAAGTGCTAGAGCTCTTAGAAGGGGAGGAGGGAAAAACCTTGGGGTTTAAGAGTAACTTGGATTAAGAGCATTTTGCAGGAGGAGCTCACAGTTTTTCAAAATTGTAACTTGGTTTAGGAGCATTGCTTTGGTTTAAAAGCTGTCTGTACTGGGTGGGAGTGGGGAGTGGCCTGCACAGGGTGGTCTACAGCACTGTACTCTGACCCAGGAAGTCTCCCTCACCTGGGGCTTGCATTAGGGGACAGGACTGTGCAGGTAATCTCTTTATAGCTGTTACCCCTCTCTCCCTGGACAGAGAGAGGGCTGCTATACTGTGCTCACATCTGCCCTGCTCATTCCTTCATACTTGGAGTCTCTGCAGTCTCTGTCAGCCCTTGTGTTTCTGATGTCCCCATCCCTGCTGTAATATGCCTGCACTTACACTCAGCTATACACACTGCTGCTATAATGTGCCTGCACTTACACTCAGCCACTCAAATCGCTGTATATAAAGTTTCTGTCACTGTCCTCCTGCACAGCTCTGTTATTCTCACTTCCTGATTGGTCCATGCAGAGCACACACCACTTCTCCATTGCTATCATGTGACCACAGAGACCTCTGACAGCACCCCTGTTCTCTATTCTAGCCTGTTGTACTACGCTCTTGCATTATTTGGATCTAACCGTCCATCCTGTATCTACAAACTGCTGCTGTATTTTCAGGGTTATGCCCTTACTATACATTATACTCCACATGCTGATTGCTATACTGTACAGTAACTTATAATATCACATATTCTGCTGTTTTTCATTGTTTCATCTGTTCTACATGTTATTCAGAATAGAAAATCATTATTTTTGGGGTGTGGAACCAATTGTCTGTGATTTCTAATGGGAAAATTTGCTTTGGTTTAAGAGTTGATTTGAATTACAAGCACGGTCCCGGAACGAGTTATGCTCGTAATCTAAGGCACCACTATATATATATATATATATATATATATATATATATATATATATACACACTGCAGAATATATACATTGACATTTGCGTTTTCTTTCACTATAAGTACACTGGGCTCCCTGCATGAAGAATCTGCCTCTCTTCAAAGAAGCCAGAAGAGGTAACAGAGCCTTGTGAATACATTGTTGCATGGAAACTTTGCAAACATAAGGCTAAAGAGAGATATGAGAATGCAGAGTATATCCTGCTCTCCGCTACTGGGATACCATCATATCCCTCCAGATGTTCCTTATCTATGAAGAACACACCACCAGACTTAACTCCTTGTAGACTGAATTGCACATGAAGATCGCTTTTATCCAGCCGGCCTTATTCTGATTTTGTAGCAGGAAGAGTTATCGGCCATTGTCATTACATTCTTCTCTGCAGCGTATTGACTGGTTTGTGTGGGCGCTGTGCTGGACCTGATACAAATGATACCGCGCTAACTCATCCTCTGCGGACCTGGTAAACAGATAGTGGATGGTGATTTATTACCATTGTCAGGGGACCTACTTTCTTTACGTAAAATGTATTGATTTTACAAAAATGGGAGTCAGCTAAAGGGGAAAAAAGAGTAAACTATCTATGAACCAACAGAAGCACATACACATACAAACTAGTGGAATAGTCATAAATAAAAGTGCTCTCTTTTGTATTGATGGTTTAGGTTATAGTTTTGTTGTTTCATGCTCTAACTGAAGAGCTTGTGTTGGGCCAATCTGAAAAAGCCGAGCTGCATCATTAGGAACGGAGGTGAATATAGAAGAAGCATGAGCCTATGAGAAGATATTTAAGAGATTAGAATTTTAACTACTTAAAGGGGTATTCCGCTCAAATTAAACTTTTAATAAGTTGCTGCCCTGCCCTTAGGGTCCTATTACACGGATCGATTTTTAACGATTAACGACTAACAATAAACTTTTGCAAACGAGATTGTTTATCGTTAACCTGAAATCGTTCACCATATTACACAGAACGACGGTCGTTAGATGCGATCGTTATTGCGATCGTTACTATGATCGTTTATTCCTTCTGATTCCAGCACAACAATGGACAATGTGCAATTACACTGAACGATTAGGGAACAAATGCGGAACTTGAGCGAACGAATGTGGAATTACAGCGAATGATTAACAATGATTTTAGGTTCAGATCTAAATGAATGATCAGCGACATAAGAACGATTTATCGTTGCCTGCAATTCCACAGAACGATTAGCATTTAAATTTAAACGACATAACGATTTTTTGCACGATAATCGT
This sequence comes from Dendropsophus ebraccatus, assembly GCF_027789765.1. Lineage (NCBI taxonomy): Eukaryota > Metazoa > Chordata > Amphibia > Anura > Hylidae > Dendropsophus > Dendropsophus ebraccatus. The sequence continues at coordinate 116,997,546 of NC_091459.1, forward strand.
CTCGTGTAATAAAGCCCTTAGGGAAAACATAACAAACAGCCTATTCTTACCTCTCCACGCTCAACCGTGTCCTCCTGCAACATCTTCGGGTCCCCTGCTGAATCGCCCCTCCACTTCCGTCTGGCAATAAAAGCCCGCTCAGCTGACTTATGGTGGTTTTACACGGAGCGATAATTCGCCCAATTGCACGATTAACGATTTTGAATGAACGATTTTTTTTTTTATAACGATCGGCGTTTACACGGAACAATACATCGTACGAAATATTCGTTTTGCGATCGCTTAAGCCTATCTCACACATAGGGGAAATCGTTGAAAGAATGTTTACACTGAAAAATCTGCGAATTTTTTGCGAACGATCAACGACGATTTGAGAACTTGTTGAAAGATCAAAATGAACGATTTTTCGCTCGTCGCTTGATCTTTCGCTGCGTTTAAACGTACGATTATCGTTCAAATTCGACCGTTATCGGGCAAATTCGAACGATACATCGTTCTGTGTAAAACCACCATTAGGGTCCTATTACATGGAGCGATTTTTAATGATTAACGACTAACGATAAACGATCACAAGCAAGATTGTTTATCATTAACCTGAAATCGTTCACCATATTACACAGAACGATAGTCGTTAGTTACGATCGTTATTGCGATGGTTACTAAGATCATTTACTTCTTCTGATCCCAGCAAAACAATGGACAATGTGCAATTACACTGAACGATTAGTGGACAAATGCGGAACTTGAGCGAACGAATGTGGAATTACAGTGAACGATTATCGATAATTTTAGGTTCAGATCTAAATCGATTAACAACACATGAACGATTTTTCGATTGTTGCCTGCAATTACACAGAATGATTATGGTTTAAATTCGAACAATATAACAATTTTTTACACAATAATTGTCCCATGTAATGAGGCCCTAAGACTGGATTGGCAAAGGGTTAAATAAATTCAAACTTTCATTAGACAATGCAGCTAAACTCTTAGAGATAAGATGGAAAGCAGCCACATAACAAGCAAATAAAGGGGTAGTCTGGCTGAAAAAAATCTCTTTCATTAATAAAATTATATGCCTTTGTAATATAGCTTTACTAAAAAAATATATATATTTTTAAATTTTATTTGATTGAGTAGAAGCAGTAAGGGGGCGACACAGCCGATCAGTGTTTTCAGAAGGAGGCCTTCACAATCACAGGATGGCTGGACACAGCATTGCCTCCAGCTATATGGGTTCAGCTCCAGTATTTTCAGAGGCTGAAGTTGCAGAGGAACTTTTAAACGTTTAAAGTTAAATAAGGCGATGGGCCCAGATGGTGTCCATCCCAGGGGTCTTAAAGAACTCAGATCAGTGATTGCTGCGCCCCTGACAGATCTGTATAACCAATCCCTGCTAACAGGAGATGTCCCCGATGATTGGAGAACGGCCAATGTTATACCAATCCACAAGAAGGAGAGTAGAGAAGAGCCCAGTAACTACAGGCCAGTGAGCCTGACATCTGTAGTAGTGAAAATTATGGAAACTCTTCTAAAAAAGAAGATAATGGATCACCTAAGAATCAACAATTTGATGGATCCAAACCAGCATGGCTTTACTGAGGGCCGATCATGTCAGACTAATCTCATTGATTTCTTTGATTATGCCACAAAATGGATGAAGGTGGTGCTGTGGATATCGCCTATCTGGACTTCAGCAAAGCTTTTGATACAGTTCCCCATAAAGAGCTGATAGAGAAGTTGGAGAAAATTGGACTTAATCCCTGGATAGTTCAGTGGATTTGTGGTTGGCTGAAGGAGAGATATCAGAGGGTTGTTGTTAATGGTGAATATTCCGAGCAGGGACTGGGTACAAGTGGTGTGCCACAAGGGTCTGTTCTGGGTCCTATTCTTTTTAATATGTTTGTAAATGACATAGGAGAAGGTTTGGTAGGTAAAGTTTGTCTGTTTGCTGAGGACACAAGTGTGCAACAGGGTTGATATTTCTGGAGGTGTCAGTAATATGGAAAACGATTTAGCTTTGCTAGATAAGTGGTCCAAACAGTGGAAATTGAAGTTCAACGTTTCCAAATGTAAAATAATGCACTTGGGGAGGAGGAATCCTCTATCCGAGTATCACATTGGCAGTACTGTGTTTGAAAAGACTTCAGAAGAGAAGGATTTAGGGGTAGTGATATCTGACAGCCTTAAAATGAGTCCCCAGTGCAACCAGGCGGTGGGGAAAGCAAATCGTATGCTGGGGTGTTTAGCTAGAGGTATAACCAGTAGGAAGAGGGAGATTGTGATCCCGCTGTATAGAGCTCTGGTGAGGCCACATCTGGAATACTGTGTCCAGTTCTGGAGACCTCACCTAAAAAAGGACATTGATAAAATAGAACGGGTCCAAAGACGGGCTACAAAAATGGTGGAGGGTGTGAGGCATAAACCAAATCAGGAAAGACTTAAGGATTTGAATCTGTATAGTCTGGAGGAAAGAAGGGAAAGGGAGGACATGATTGAAACCTTTAAGTATGTTAAGGGTAGCTTCACACGGGCGGGCTCGCTGCGAGATTCTCGCTGCGAGCCCGGCAGGTCCTGTCAGTTTCCATAAACTACATACTTGCTGCGGACCGCAGCGAGTATGTAATTGTACCGCGCTTAACCCCTTCTACTCCCGCCGGCTCCCCCGCTGTAAGCAGCATACATTACCTGTCCTTGCTGCACGGGTCCGGCGTCCTGCTCTCCCGCCCGGCCAATCAGTGGCTGCGGCTGGGCAACACACTAATTGGCCGGACGGGAGAGCAGGACGCCGGACCCGTGCAGCAAGGACAGGTAATGTATGCTGCTTACAGCGGGGAAGCCGGCGGGAGTAGAAGGAGTTAAGCGCGGAACAATTACATACTCGCTGCGGTCCGCAGCAAGTATGTAGTTTATGGGAACTGCCAGGACCTGCCGGGCTCGCAGCGAGAATCTCGCTGCGAGCCCGCCCGTGTGAAGCTACCCTAAAGGAATAAATAAGGTTCAAGAGGGGAGTGTTTTTAGTAAAAAAACTGAGCTCAAGAACAAGAGGACACAGTGAGAGGTTAGTTGGGGGAAAGATCAGAAGCAACGTGAGAAAATATTATTTTACTGAAAGAGTAGTAGATACCTGGAACAAACTTCCAGCAGAGGTGGTTGGTAAATCTACAATAACAGAATTTAAACACGCCTGGGATAAACATACATCTATCCTAAGATAATAAGAAAGAAAATACTAAAAGGGCAGACTAGATGGACCCAGTGGTCTTTTTCTGCCGACAATCTTCTATGTTTCTATGTTTTTATCCAATGGCTGTTTTTGGGAACTGAAGGGCTGCACAAGCCTTGATACTGGCACAGTTATATATCGCTGGCATTGCTCCGTGTAGCTATACTAATACTAATATTCCCTTGATATCTATTCTAATGCATGTTATCATTAGAGTGGACATTAGACATAGGGGAAGCTGTCTGTGTCAGCAGTGCTGTAGCCACGACACAGTGCTGCAGAGCGAGTGGTGATCGACAGCTATCCCAGTTAACTCACAGCTTACACAGAAAATTATTACTCACTTCCGAGCTCAGAGATAGCAAGTTAGGTCCAGTTGTTTCACCTGTGCTGCAGTTCCCAATGGTGGAGTTCAGGTTTTAGGAGTTTATGGCCTATCAGCCACACAGTACTAGGACTGGCCAGAAGCCTGCTGAGGTAGTAGTGTCTTAATGCTGGGTTCCTGTGAATATGCCATAAATGTCAAGATACTCCTTTAAAGTTCAAATAAGTTTTCTTAGTCTCCTTTGCATGCAAAGCATATGGCAACAGTGATCAAAGTCTCTACCACAGCAACCTGCCTCCCAGCCAGCAGCCTCTTTTAAGTTATACATACAGCAATGGAAGTTTTTCTTCTTCTTTTGTCTATTTTTAATTGCTCTTTTGTCTATTTTTTTTTTTATCTCAGAGTCCCCTTAAGGAATAATTAAGCTGACTGCCCTGTCGTCTTTCAGTTGCAGACAGAATACATAACTGTGACCAGTTAATATTTAAATTAGGCAGAAGAATGATTGAGGGTATGTTCCTACGTAGTGGAGTGTCATTGTAGTAGCGCAATGAAGGACGGCTGGACAGCAATTAAAGGGATAGTTCACCCCCTCATAAAATTTCTTTCACATCAACTAGTGCCAGAAAGTGCCTGAGATTTGTAATTTACTTCTATTAAAAAAATCTCAAGTCTTCCAGTACTTATCAGCTGCTGTATGTCCTACAGGAAGTGGTGTATTCTTTCCAGTCTGACACAGTGCTCTCTGCTGCCACCTCTGTCCTTGTCAGGAACTGTCCAGCGTAGTAGTAAATCCCCATAGAAAACCTCTCCTGCTCTCCAGACAGAAAGAACACCACTTCCTGCAGGACATACAACAGCTGATATGTACTGAAAGACAAGATTTTTCAATAGAAGTAAATTACAAATCCCTGTCACCATTTGATTATATATATTTTTTTTTTTTTGCTGAACAACCCCTTTAAATAATCCATTGCTTTAATGCAATGGATGTGTAAATGCATGTGTGAACACAGCCTCAGTGTAGCAATGTACAGTACCAGGCGAGTGGCATGTACTTATAGTGAAAGCACTCCACAGCAATTAAATATAAAAACACTATGCTGGAAATAAGCTAAAAAGCCATTTCTAGGATGCTCACACTGCTTTTTCCTTTTCGGAATGTGTCATTTAAAAAAATTTTTTTGTAAATGCTGAATGAGAATTAAATATCAAAAATCACTTGCATATGTTTTTTGCAGAACTAAGTGCAGCTGATTGCATTCATGTGGCTCTGGGAAGACACCCGGCTGTGATCAATACATGGCTGAATATATGGCTGAATAGTAAGCTTAAGGCTTTTTACTATGGCTTATCTCTCCTTTCTAAAATGTGGCATAAAACACTATGATTGGTAGGTGGCTATTTGCTGTATCCTGGGCAATTATAGCGACTTTTTGAGGACAAAAAATATCCAAGCCCATAAAATAATTTTTTCACCAAAATAATAAAAAATATCAGTTTTTGAATTATTTAGTTGAATTGTTAAAAATTCTGTTTGGCTGTTTTAAAGGTTAAAAAAAAAATTGAAGTTTGCTCACACAGACAAAATCCACACTGAAAATTCCATGTTAAAGGGGTTATCCAGCGCTACAAAAACATGGCCACTTTTACCCCTACTGTTGTCTCCAGTTCAGGTGTGTTTTCCAATTAAGCTCCATTTACTTCAATGGAACTGAGTTTCAAACCCCACCCAAACTGGAGACAACAGTAGGGGGAAAGTGGCTATGTTTTTGTAGCGCTGGATAACCCCTTTAAAGACTGCCATGTAGACTTTTAAAGCCGATCTGTCAGCAGCTTTTTGCTGGCTAAAGAAAAGACTATGTACACTAGGGCTTCTTATTCTAAATCCGGAGATATAACTCTTATTTCAATCTGTCTCTCCAGCGCTGAGATATAAACTTTACAAGTTGTCTGCAGAGTAAGAGATGAAGCCCATGTGGTGTTCGCTTGGCTGCAGATGCCCAGTAATGTTCAACCCCTTTTCTCCTAATGCTCCTATGCCTGCATGTAATTACCTACGCTGTAGGTTGCTGGGCTTTTGCAGCCCAGGGGAACACCTCATGGGCTTCATGTCCTAATTTGCATGAAACTTCTAAAGCTTATATCTCAGCTCTGCAATGACAGATTGAAATAAGAGTTATATCTCCTGATTCAGAGTAAGAAGCCCTTTTTATACTGCATTTCCAATAGCCAGTAAAGACAGATCAGATTTATAGCTACCATTGATTTCAGTCACTGTAAGTAGACTAAATCTACATTGGAACTTTAGAAATGTTTTTATACAGTGTGTGCACTGACAGTGGCTTTTGCATATACCTTAATAAAACATATTAAATAACATTGTGTGTGTGTGTGCGGGGAGTGGCAATGGTCAGATCGCAGTTATGGTTTTGTTTATATAGAACTTTACAATTTTAGGACAGTTATGATTTTTTGATCATTATTACTGTTTGATGAAAAAAGATCTGCCATTACTTCGCTTCATCACTTTTTTTTTTACGTGCAAGAGATAACATGATCATTTTAAAGTTTGTGTTATTACCAAATTTGTGTATTCTTTCAGTGTTTTATTCCCTAAAGGTGCTTCTTCTTCTTCTTCTGCTTTTTTTTTTTTTTGAATTCAGCTGAAATGTTTTGTTAATTAACTTTATCTATCTATCTATTTTTTTTTTTTTTTTTTGCAACCCTATTATTGGACTTGACATAGTTAAAGGAGAAGTCTGTCCATAACAATCTTTTGTCATGTGGCAGGGGAGAAATTACATGATTGATTTCTTTCTTTTCCCGTGTTCACAATGAGCTGCCTGACCGATGAAGGGACCCACGCTGCAACGCATTTTCCCCTGAGTTGTGATGATGTCAAAACTCAGGGAAAAATGCCCAATCTGGCTGATGGGCAGCCCACGCAACCAATCAGTGACTGAAGCTGCGGCCCAGCCCAGTCATTAATTGACTGAGCAGGCTGTCAATCAGCTGGGTTGTGATGTCGGCTGAGAAGATGATCCCGGAGGCCAGCGGGGTCCCGGAGCGCACAGAAATGTGTGAGTAGTGTTGTTTTTTGTCTCCCTGCTCCTGCTTCTTCCAAAAATTATAGCAGGCTCGGACTTAGCCTTTAATATAACTGCAATGTCTCTGTTTTTCAATGTAAAACCCCTACTTAAATCCAGCAGCATTTCCATCCTGGGTAGCTGTAGACAGTAAGAAAATGATAAGCTAAATCTATAACTATGCTTAAGGGAGTGGAGTTATATGCCATAGCCATAGGCTGTACCCCAGTTTTCCAGGCGGTCCTCCGGCTGTATCCACCCTCTCCATGGAGCGGGCAAACAGCGTCAGTCAGAAGTCGAGAGCTCGGGTTCATACGAACCCGAACCTTGGCAGGTTCGCTCATCTCTACTAAAGACCTGCCAGCAGTTCATTCTCTGGTTTGAATCCCCTGATGGAAATGAAATATAGGTCTTTTTTTCTCATTATTGTATCACTTTTAAGGCTATATTCACACAAAGTATTTTTGCTCAGTATTTTGCAACCAAAACCAGGAGTGGATTGAGAACAAAGAAGTGCTAAGTTAAAACACTGTTGAAATTGAGTGGATGGCCGTCATTTAATGGCAAATATTGGACGTTGTTTTAAAATAACAGTAATTATTTGTCTTTAAATGGCAGCCATCCACTCAATTTCAACAGTGCGTGAACATAGCTTTTCTGTGTTTTCAATCCACTTCTGGTTTTGGTTTCAAAATACTGACCAAAATACTGAGCAAAAATACTGTGTGTGAACATAACCTTAAAGGGGTTATCCAGCGCTACAAAAACATGGCCACTTTTCCCCCTCTCCAGTCTCCAGATTGGGTGGGGTTTCAAACTCAGTTCCTGTCACAAACTCGCCGGACGTAGGTGGGGAACAGAACAAGACAGTGAGCCCTAACCACCTAGAACCCACCTTCTGATCCTACCTACTTGCCTCAACGGCCCTAAACGGCCGTGGACAACCACGGTGTCAGTCCCTGTCCTACACCAGGTGATACACAAAACAAGACAGGCAAAACAAACACAATAATGCAAAGTCTACGGTCCGGGTCAGCAACGGCGGTCAGTGAGGTACAAAAACGTAAGGCAGAAGAAGAGTCAGAGACAGGCAAGGAGGTCAGGGCAGGCAGCAGGCAAAGCAGGTTGGAAGATCAAGCAATAGGTCAGGCAACAGAAGTAACAGAACCAGGAGAGATGAAGCGCTTAGCTGAGTAACACTCAATAGCCAGCAGGGAAATGAAGAGCCTGCTGCTTTTTTATCTGGAATCAGGGACTGGGTCCAGCACTTGATTGGATCAGCCCTGAACCCAGCACCCAGCTCAGCTGGACAGGTGTATAAGGAGTAACCCCTGCACTGCCAGAGTGTAACAGGCAATGCGGGTGTGGCTGGGAAACTAAGACAGCATTCAGACAGGACTGCAAACAAAAAACAACCAGAGGCTCAGCACTTCCTCGGTCGCCCAGTACGGACCGAGGAGCGCAAAGTCACATTCCTGACAGTACCCCTCCTCTTATGAGGGGCCTCAGGACCCTTATTCAAAGGACCCGGTTTAGAGGGGTTATGGTCATGAAACTTCCGGATGAGACGTGGGGCATGTATATCCTTACTGGCGACCCACGTATTTTCTTCAGGACCATATCCCTTCCACTGGACAAGATATTGGATGGAATTTTGAATTTGACGAGAGTCCAATATCCTGTCCACTTCAAACTCCAGCTCCCCCTGGATGACCAGAGGAGCAGGGAGGACTGAAGGAAGCACAGGACTAACATATTTTTTGAGAAGAGACTTATGAAATACATTGTGAATTCTCATAGACCCAGGTAATCGTAATCTGAATGAAACAGGATTAATGATCTCTGTGATAACGTACGGACCAATGTACTTGGGTGCTAGTTTACCAGAGGGAACCTTCAATTTCAAGTTTTTAGTTGAGAGCCATACCTTTTCTCCTATCCCGTAATCTGGGCCAGATATGCGTCTTTTGTTCGCCTGTTTCTTAGCTGTCTCTTGGGCTTTGACCAAGTTCTGAAGAGCTTGGGCCCAAACTGTGCACAGTTTAGAATAAATACCTTCGGCCGAAGGGTTTACGGACTCTTGACGCATGTACAGAAGAATATCTGGGATTAAAGCCATAATTACAATAAAATGGCGACATCTTGAGTGACTGATTTTCACGATTATTTAGAGCAAATTCCGCTAAGGATAGAAACTCTCTCCATTTATCTTGGCTCCCTGCAACAAAACACCTCAAAAATTGTTCCAGAGATTGGTTCACCCTTTCTGTCTGGCCATTAGATTGTGGGTGAAAAGCCGACGAAAAGGATAATGAGATGCCCAGCCGACCACAAAATTCTCTCCAAAATCTGGAGACAAATTGTACCCCCCTGTCAGAAACTACATTTTCTGGAACACCATGCAAACGTAAGATATGGTTTATGAACAATGTAGCCAAGGTACGAGCATTAGGGAGCTTACGCAGGGGAATAAGGTGACACATCTTAGAAAATCTGTCAACAACCACCCAAATGACTGTTTTTCCCTTAGAGGGTGGCAAATCGGTAATAAAATCCATAGAAATATGAGTCCAAGGTCTGGTAGGCACCGGAAGGGGATGGAGGAGACCTTCAGGTAGTCTACGCAGAACCTTGGATCTGGCGCAAGTTTCACAGGCGTCGACAAATGATTTGACATCTCTTGCCCATGAAGGCCACCAATAATGCCGTGAGAGTAAGTACTTAGTACCTGCAATTCCCGGGTGACCAGCCAACACAGAATTATGAATCTCCTCCAAAACCTTAAGGCGAAGGTTTGGAGGAACAAACAGTTTAGACTCAGGAGTGTTCCGGGGAGCCAGAGACTGAGATTCCGCAATCCGAGCTGCCAGATTGGGTTGCAAAGTGGCCACCACCACCCCGGGTGACAGGATGGTCTCTGGTTGCTCCCTGGGAACCGTGTCGATGTCAAAGCTGCGCGATAAGGCGTCAGCTTTAACATTTTTAGACCCAGGTCGAAAAGAAATTTCAAAATTAAATCGTGTAAAGAACAAAGCCCATCTGGCCTGACGAGGAGTGAGACGTTTGGCTTTATCCAAATATATCAGATTCTTATGATCTGTTAACACCTTAATTCTATGTTTAGCCCCTTCCAGAAAATGTCTCCATTCATCAAAGGCTAATTTAATGGCCAGAAGTTCTCTGTTACCTATGTCATAGTTGCTTTCGGCTTTGGAGAACTTCCTAGAAAAGTAGGCTATGGGTCTGAGGTTGGTGAGGGTCTCTGAACCTTGTGAGAGAACTGCTCCTACCCCAACCTCAGATGCGTCAACTTCAATGACAAAGGGTTGTTCAAAGTCAGGCTGAGTTAACACAGGAGCTTCAGCAAAACACCTCTTAAGCTTGTCAAATGCCAGGATAGCCTCAGGACTCCAATTAACCAGGTCTGCCCCCTTTTTGGTTAGATCAGTTAATGGTTTAGCAATAACAGAAAAACCCTTGATGAACTTTCTATAGTAATTGGCGAATCCCAGGAACCTTTGTAGGGCCTTAAGGCTACTGGGTCGCTCCCAATTTTCAATGGCTGTCACTTTAAGGGGGTCCATACAAAATGAGTTGGAGGTGATCTTATACCCTAAGAATGAGACCTCCTGTATCCCAAACTGGCATTTTGACAGCTTGGCGCAGAGGTGATTTTGCCTTAGCAATTCTAACACAGTACGAACATGCTGAACATGAGAGCACCAATCAGGAGAAAATATCAAAATATCATCTAGATATACCACCAAAAAACGACCCAGATGTTCACGGAACACGTCATTAACAAAATGATGGAAGACTGCCGGAGCATTACATAATCCAAAGGGCATAACGAGGTATTCGAAATGTCCCTCAGGAGTATTAAAGGCAGTCTTCCACTCGTCTCCCCCCTTTACTCTTATTAGGTTGTATGCTCCCCGCAAATCAATCTTAGAGAACCATTTGGCTCCCACAATTTGGTTAAACAAGTCTGGAATGAGAGGCAGAGGGTGTTGATTTTTCACAGTGATCTTATTCAATTCTCGATAATCAATACAGGGGCGTAGACCACCATCTTTTTTACCCACAAAAAAGAATCCCGCCCCCATGGGAGAAGAGGAGGGACGGATGTGACCTTTACGCAAGCTATCCTTGATATAATCTCGCATAGCCTCTCTTTCTGGACAGGACAAATTAAATATTCTACCCTTAGGGTACATAGACCCTGGTATCAAGTCAATAGTGCAATCATAGGGACGATGGGGAGGTAATCCATCCACCGATCTCTCATCAAACACATCAGCATAATCAAGCAGAAACTCCGGAATCTCCCCATCATCAGAAGAACATTCAGCAAGCGACAAAGAAATACAATGAGGAGCACACTCTGGTCCCCATCGAACCAGTTCCCTGTTGGGCCAGTCAAACACGGGGTTATGCTGGTCCAACCAGGGTAACCCCAGAATAATATCAGCAGACAAATTTTCCATAAGCAAAAAGTCAAGCTTTTCAAAATGAACTGATCCCACCTTTACCTCAAGATGGGGGGTAATGTAGCGTATATTACCCTGAGCAAAAGGGGCAGAGTCCGCTCCAGTCACATTCAACGGACATTTAAGCTGAAGTGGACATGCCCCCAGACCAGACCAGAAAACAGTATTAATAAAGTTAGCAGAAGCCCCAGAGTCAACCTGGGCATATCCCGAGATAAATTTATCTCCCAAAGTCAAAGAAATAGGCAACAACAACTTCTTTTTCTTGTCGAAGGTTACCTGTGCACCTGAATGACCCCCTCGATAATCATTCAGGCGCTGAAGTTTTCCGGCGGTGAACCAGGTCTAGCGGTACATTGTCGTACTTGATGCCCCGCTTTGCCACAGTAGAGACACAGATGGTTCTGGAGGCGATATGCACGTCTGGCCTTGGCGTCAGTTGACCCGATCTGCATAGGTTCGTCTTGCGGAGGGGACACAGGAGAGGAAGAAGAAGGTTTAGGAGGTAAGGTCAAAGGACATGAACCAGAAGGGAATTTAGACGTTTCTCTCTCTTTGCGTCTGTCCCGCATACGCCTATCTACCCGTATGGCTAAGGTCATAGTTTCCTCCAGAGTCTCAGGATTAGGATAGGCTACTAACAAGTCCTTCAGTTGGTCAGACAAGCCCGCACGAAACTGGAAACGCAGAGCTTGGTCATTCCAAGTAGAGGGTACACACCACTGCCTAAAGTCAGCACAGTATTCTTCCACTGGTCTCTTACCCTGTCTGAGTGTCGTCAATTGGCGCTCTGCCTCTGCTGCTCGGTCTGGGTCATCATACAGAAGGCTCAAGGCTGAAAAAAATCTGTCAACGGTCATTAAATCAGGGGAGTCAGAAGGTAGTGAGAATGCCCATTCTTGGGGTGGGCCCTGCAGGAGGGACATAATAATGCCCACCCTCTGGGTCTCATCTCCGGAGGAGCGGGGACGTAGCCGAAAAAATAATCTGCACCCCTCCCGAAAGGTCCGGAAATTTTTCCTGTCCCCCTTAAATTTCTCAGGGAGCTGCACTGGGGGTTCAGGAGCCTGCGGGGGGGTCAGACACATCTGCCTGGGCAAGGACTCTTGTTCCTGCACACGCTCAGCAAGGGTCTGAACCAACGTATTCAGACCCTGCATCTGGGTCACCAGGGTGTTCATAGGGTCCATGATGCAGGTGACCCAAAAATGTCACAAACTCGCCGGACGTAGGTGGGGAACAGAACAAGACAGTGAGCCCTAACCACTAGAACCCACCTTCTGATCCTACCTACTTGCCTCAACGGCCCTAAACGGCCGTGGACAACCACGGTGTCAGTCCCTGTCCTACACCAGGTGATACACAAAACAAGACAGACGAAACAAACACAATAATGCAAAGTCTACGGTCCGGGTCAGCAACGGCGGTCAGTGAGGTACAAAAACGTAAGGCAGAAGAAGAGTCAGAGACAGACAAGGAGGTCAGGGCAGGCAGCAGACAAAGCAGGTTGGAAGATCAAGCAATAGGTCAGGCAACAGAAGTAACAGAACCAGGAGAGCTGAAGCGCTTAGCTGAGTAACACTCAATAGCCAGCAGGGAAATGAAGAGCCTGCTGCTTTTTTATCTGGAATCAGGGACTGGGTCCAGCACTTGATTGGATCAGCCCTGAACCCAGCACCCAGCTCAGCTGGACAGGTCTATAAGGAGTAACCCCTGCACTGCCAGAGTGTAACAGGCAATGTGTGGCTGGGAAACTAAGACAGCATTCAGACAGGACTGCAAACAAAAAACAACCAGAGGCTCAGCGCTTCCTCGGTCGCCCAGTACGGACCGAGGAGCGCAAAGTCACATTCCTGACAGTTCCATTGAAGTTAATGGAACTTAATTGCAAACCGCACTTGAACTGGAGACAAGAAAGGGGAAAAAGTGGCCATGTTTTTGTAGCGCTGGATAACCCCTTTAAAAATGCATTAAAACATAATAATGATTAAAACATTTTTTATTTTATTTCCATCAGGGGATTTGAACCAGAGAATGAACTGCTGGCAGGTCTTTAGACAGGAGAGTTAGCCCTAGACCACAGCTTCGACTATATTTGAGTGTTTCTTTCAGACAAAAACTGCCTACAGAGGACTGATCTGCAATCAGAGACACTGACAGCTGAGGGAGCAGGAGGCTGGGCAGCATTGATTATTTATGAAGAGGAGGGAGGGGAAGGAGTGGAGAGGTGTGCCATAGTGTGGTACAAACACCTCCTCTTTGCCTCTTCAGTACAGTAGGGGATATGAAATTGTGCATAATCCACTGCATGGAAAATTACGAAAAAGCACCATACTCACTAGGGGACTGCCAACTACAACACACTGTCAGCACCTTAGATAGGGCCCAGGAGCTGACTGATTTCCTTTAACTATTTCATCAATCAATTTGTTTTGTCAAAAGCAAACATATTCCAGTTTTGAGCTTGTTTTTGTTTAGCCTGAGCAGCAAAGAAGTATTATAACAAAATTCAACAATGCAATGTTAGAAAATAGGTTATTAAAAAAAGTTAATGACACTTCTTCAGATGGTGACAATGTCCCCTATTCACTCAGTACATTACAGTAGTCAATGATGCAGCGCCGCTTCCAATCAACGAGCCACATTCACCTCCAGGGAACAGCTTGATCTCTTCACTTCTGCTAAAATTCATCTAATTTCTTTTTTTTTCTTCCTCTGAATGTGCTGAACCTACTGAGCCACAATCACATTGACTTCTTTTGTCTGTGTCTTCTGTAATATTCATGTGACATTGTTTGTCTGACAGATGTCAGATTTTTTTCCCTGCACTTAAATGGAAGCAGATATTTAAATACCTACCGAGGCTGACAATGGACGAGGCGGCTCGAGTGTGACAGCTAGAACTGTCTGGAATAGTTTGGCGTTTCAGCATGTAAAAAGCACTCCAACATTTTTCATCAACAAAAAATAATTATGCGGCGGCTTTTCATGAAGGAAAAAAAAAAGAAAAAAGAAAAAGTAAAAGTAGCAGCTGCTGAATGCTCGATGGCGGTTAGGAAACGGGAGAATAATATCAGCTTTTACAGAACATTCACCGGGGGTAAGTCAGGACTAATTACAGGGAACGAGAAGAACAAAAATTATAAAAATGATAAAATTATGAAATTCTTTATCCAAAGAAATTAGAGATTTTTATTAGGAAAAGGCATTTAGAGTATGAGATCATCTTGACAAGACCGATTTCTCTTTGTTATGGCCTCAACGTGTGAACCCCCCCCCCCCCCCCCAAACCACCAGTAGTTTACAATAGGGTTCTATGGCGATGTAATTAGGTGGGGTTCCCTAAACCTAGTTTTTTTCTTTCAAATGGGGCAAATTGTGCCATTTAATGGCCTATACTATTATCTATATTTCTAGGCGTGTTGGTGCCACCTGTCACCACACACCCAACTAATGATAGGTTCAGTAGAGTAATTAGTAATATCTATTGTGTGTGTTTTAAACTGACCTTAGCTTAAGCGGTTAAACATGAGCTGCTGATTTCTATCCACTATATAATACCAGTCCACAGTACTAGTGTTGGCCTGAGGCAAGACACCTGTCTCCAGTTAACCAGATTATATCCCTAAGGTTAGGGATACATAGTGATTCCCAATGGCCGGAACCTCAGTGTCGCACGACCCTATCATGAATAAAAGCCATCTGTGGACCGCAATGATTGGGCATTGCCATGTAGCCCCAGTCTAAACCATTGAGTTGGCCATGGCTACATGGCACCATACACTTTATATTAAAGTCGACCAAACCTGTCACTGGTGTCAGAGGTTATGGGGAACTCCCAACTCTACAGACAGATGACGTCTGTGGAGATAGAGTTAGGCATGATGGATTTTCACTGCCCATAATTTTTCTTCTCAGGGGGATAAGTTGGCACAAGAGCAGCCCGGCCTTGGCTAAGAGTCGAATTAGGTGGCCTGATGCCTCATGTAGGTGAGCGCTGATCTGCTAGATGGACACCCACTTACCAAGCTTATAACATAGCTTGATAATTATTTAGTAAAGGCTGCACAGACATTGTTATTGATGTCCGTGCAGCCCTTGAACTTAGACTGTATATATTACCTGTCCACGGTCCTGGCGTTCTTCTGCCCTCTGCTTGCTTCCCAGAGCCGCTACTGTAGCTTCAGAGCGGTCTTTGAACTGACAGGCCCCTCAGCCAATCACTATCCAGGACCGACACAGCCAGTGATTGGCTGAGCTGCCTGTCAGGATCTGAAGCTACAGCAGCGACTCCAGTAAGTGATTTTATATAGTCGGCCGGGTATCACTATTACATGTAACAATGATTTTAGGTCAGGACCAAAAGACACGATCAGCTAATGTTCGTTGTCATCGGCTAATTTTTGTCTCTATTACATGGAGTGATAACTGCCCAAATTCTCCTGATTCAGCCGATTATCATAACGTGTAATAGGGCCCTTACCCTCCTAGTAGTGAACACAGTGTCTTCCAAACATCTCAGAATCCATGAAGATCAGCAGAAGACAAGTTCATCAGAAGCTAATGATGAAAACAGATATAACTTTGGTTTGTTCCTGCCATCCCTTTCAAGTCAAGTGCAGTGTGAATGTATCCTTAAAAGGATTTCCAACAAAAACCCAACATGCTTATAAGTGTTCTTTACTCTTATTCTGCTCGGGATTTCAGCTGTGATGATATCATAAGGGGGCTTTCTTACCTCTGTGGAGTTTGCATTGTATGTTTTCAATGTGCCGCCATGTGTAGAAAATCGAGCCACGCTTCATCACATTCCATATTGAGGCAGTTTTTCCCCCCATTAAACTCTCAAGATTAAACATTGCATCCATGTGTAAAGATCCATGCAAAAACCTCTGTATGTATGTTTTCACTTCTAATCCACTGGCAATGAGAACTGGTTTTGAAGCTGTAACTATGATACAAATGGTGCTCTGGCATAAGTACACAGAATGCATGTTGTACCCAAACTGAACAATATGCAATATAGAAAGGTCTAGAATACAGGACAGTTGCTTTTTCATATAGGTTTAGGCATATCCATATTAAACCTTTTTCAAGTGCCAGAGCTCCTTGCTCTTGGGGGCTCACTTGGCAACCAGGTGCTGCGCCTAGCACTTTAACTGTAAGTGTTCATAAAGAATGCTTGCAGCTAAATGTGACACTCTGACAGAGTGAGGAGCCATTGACTCCCTTTTCTGCTGGCCAGGGAAGAACCTAACTACCATGTGGGGGTCTGGAGGGGCTTTACACTATATGGGGACACAGGGGAGCATAACTGCTACGCCTAACTACTGAAGAATGCAAAGAGAGGAGCCTTATTACTATACCAGGGCACAGAGTGGACATAACTACTATGAGAGCATAGTAGGGGCCTGAATACTATATAGGGACACAAAGGTGACCTAACTACTTTATTGGGGCACAGAAAAGGACCCCACTACTATAGGGAACACAAGGCCTAATTATTATATGGGGCACAGTGGGAACTAACTACTATACAGGGGCACATATGGGGGCCTAACTACTATATGAGGGCACAGAGAAGGCCAAATACTGTATGTTCTGGAGCAAGGAACATAAATGTTTCTCTGGCAGATTCTGCAGAGAAGAGTCGTTGCCCAAGTCAGATGGAGAAGAAAAAGAAAAGTGAACAACTTCCATCAGAGGAGACATCACCTATGAGTCACTTAATATAAGTCCACTGTCATCATGTTTATGGTCTGCAGAGCCTGTGTACAGCTGCAATCTACCAATATATGGTCATATAGGGGGGACACTTATAGTGTGGGATTTTATAATGACAGTATGGTGATAATGGCAGTGGCTATTCTGTGGCGGTATTATTTGACCCTTGTATACTAATATTATTGCTACAACTGGTCTTGGTATGCTAAATTTGCCACCAACTAACCTGCTGTAATCTACAGTAGCAGCATGGTGGATAAAATTGTAAAATATCTCATCCACATGCTGTGACCAATACCCATAGGGCAAGATGAGCTGAACAGGGTTTGTAGCCCAGCATGCTATTTATCCTTGATGGTTTAACTCAATGCTTTCAACCTTTGTAATGCAAAGGTTTAACCCTTAGAGACACAGCTAGTTTTCATTTTTACACTTTTGTTTTTTCCTCCTTGTGTATATAAAGCCATAGCACTTGCATTTTTCCACCTAGAGACCAAGAGCCCTTATTTTTTGCACCACTAATGGTACTTTGCAATGGCAGACTTAATTTTTGCCAAAAATATGCAGTGAAACCAGAAAAAAAATTATATGTGTGGTGATTGGGGGTTTTGTTTTTACGCCGTTTGCCCTGGGGTAAAACTGACTTGTTATACATATTCCTCAAGTTGTTACGATTACACCGATATGTAACTTATATAACCTTTATTTTAATTGTTTTTAAAAAATAAAACCTTTAAAAAAACAATATATTTTCCTTAAAATTGCTCTATTACCATGTTTATAGCGCTTCCTTTGGTCTATGGGGCTGTGTGGAGTGTAATTTTGTGCACCATGATGTGTTCTTTCTCGGTACCTTGATTGCGCATGTGCAACTTTTTGATGGCTTTTTATTACAATTTTTCAAGATTTGATGCGACCCAAAATTTTTATTTATAAAATAAGGAAAGGGGGGTGAGCCGAAATCAATA
Source organism: Dendropsophus ebraccatus (assembly GCF_027789765.1). Classification (NCBI taxonomy): domain Eukaryota; kingdom Metazoa; phylum Chordata; class Amphibia; order Anura; family Hylidae; genus Dendropsophus; species Dendropsophus ebraccatus. Next base: position 117,015,368 of record NC_091459.1, read on the forward strand.
GAGTGCCGAGCGGGGATTAGTTCCATTACGGCTCAGACCCTGGCCCAGAGCAGATGCGGGTGTCGCCCCCCCCCCCCCACCCAGATCGCGTCTTTTCAATAGCGGTTTTTAATGATTAATGACTAACAAAAAAAAATCCCAATCGAGATTGTTTATCGTTAACCTGAAATTGTTCACCATATTAAACAGAACGATAGTTGTGAGTTACGATCGTTACTGCGATCGTTTACTTCATCTCATCCCAGAAAAAGAAGGGACAATGTGGAATTATGGTGCTTTTACACAGGCAGATTTATCTGTCAGATTTTTTAAGCCAAAGCCAGAAACAGACCATAAACAGGTCATAAAGGAAAGACTGAGATTTCTCTTCTTTTCAAATCCATTCCTGTCTTTGGCTTCCAAAATCTGTCAGATAAATCTGCCTGTGTAAACGCACTATAAGGCTATGTTCAAACTACGTAAGAGACCGGCAATTCTGTGACCCCGGCCAGGTCACAGAACGGCCGGTCTCTGGCCGGATCATCTCGGCCGGTACTTAAGTACCTGCCGGATGATCCTTTCGGCCGCAGAGCTCTGATGCGGAAGCATCAGCAAGCGCCCGCATCAGAGCCTCCCATAGCGCACAGTGAAGCGAGCAGCCGGAGCCGCTCGATTCACTGTGTGAACTGACAGGTCCTTCTGCGGCCGGAATTCAGTGAATTCCGGACGCAGAAAACTGACATGTCGGTTGTTTGTGGCGGCGTATGGAATCCCGTCTGGAGCGTGTACGATGTGTGTAAGCTCCGGCTGGGATCCCATAGAACAACAGGCATTGTTCCACCGTGGTAAAAGTACGGCCATTGTTGCCATTGCCAACAACGGCCGTACTTTTACTTAGTGTGAACATAGCCTAAGGGTCCATTTACGCGGAAAGATTATCTGACAGATTATCTGCCAAAGATTTGAAGCCAAAGCCAGAAACAGACTATAAACAGAAATCAGGTCATAAAGGAAAGCCTGAGACTTCTTCTCTTTTCAAATCCATTCCTGGCTTTGGCTTCAAATCTTTGGCAGATAATCTGTCAGATAATCTTTCTGTGTAAATGGACCCTTACACAGAATAATTAGTGAACAAACGTGGAATTATAGCAAACGATTAGCGAACGATTAACAATGATTTTAAGGTCAGATCTAAATGAACGGTCAACGCCACACGAACGATTTTTCGATCGTTGCTTGCAATTAAACTGGATGATTACTGTTTAAGTTTGAAAGAAATAACGATTTTCTGTACGATAATCGTGTTATAGGACCCTAATGGTGCGTTTCCACAGAGCAATAAACCACTCAAGCAATCATTTAACGATTTTAAAGCAACAAGTTTTTATGCCGATCAGCGTTTAGACGAAGTGATAAAACGTTCGAAAAAAAAGTTTTTTACGATCGCTTTAAGGCCATCTCATACACTAGGGTGAATCTTTGAAAGACTGTTTAGATGAAGCGATCTGCAAATTTTCAGCGAAGGACCAGCGATGGTTTGAGAATATGTTAAAAGATCACGATGAACGATTTCTCGCTCATCGCTTGATCGTTAGCTGCATTTACACAACCAGATAAACGCTCAAATGCCATCGCAGATTTGAACAATAATCGCGCCGTGTAAAAGGACCATTAATCATAGTCCAGTTTGAGATGAGATAACGGGAGATTTTAATGCAAGGACAATTATTTGAGTTGATGGAACCATCTCCTATAATAGTCATTTCTTGTTACATGTTACAACTTCTTTAAGAAAATTCAAAGCTTTGTAAGTCTCGTTATATAATCCCAGAATTTTAATTAACCGAGTTCCTTCTCCTGGGAAGACGAAAAGCTATTTGCATTAACCTAACAAACGTCTTAATAAAGAACATATACAGTCCTATTTAGAATAATAACAGTGCGGTGTGTATGGATAGCGGCGTCCTGGTATATAATTAGCGTCAAGACTTATTATCACATGTTGCCACTGGCGGAACTACCGCCGTAGCAGCCGTAGCGGCCGCTACGGGGCCCCGCCGTATCGGGGGCCCGTGGCGCGGGCCCCCGGAGCTCATAGCCTGTAGCACCCGGCGGCCGAGCAGGCCTCCCGGGTGCTACAGCTGTTTGGGGTCCAGGCAGTGGCCACGAAGGGGGGCCCGCGGGGCCCCCCGATCAATCACTCTTGTGACCGCAAGCATTGTTTCGCTTGCGGTCACAAGAGTCGGGCTCCGTCTTCCCCCGGCTGCTGCGCGGCTGCCGGGGGTGTCGCGTCTTATCCCCGGCAGCCGCGCATCCCAGAACTCCCTGCGCGCCTTGGGCCCTGACTTCCGGTTCCGGCGCGCAGGGAGCTCTGGGATGCGAGCGCTGCCGGGGACGCGACACCCGCGGCAGCCGCGCAGCAGCCGAGGACAGACCAGGAGGAGTGAGGATCGACGTGGGAGCGTGTTGTCAGGTGAGTTAAGTTTTGTTTTTTATCAGCCTGCAGGGTGGGGGGGGGAAGGATGGGGGCATCTATGAGGGTGGGAGGGAAAGGAGGGGGGCATCTATGAGGGTGGGGGGGAAGGATGGGGGCATCTATGAGGGTGGGAGGGAAAGGAGGGGGGCATCTATGAGGGTGGGAGGGAAAGGAGGGGGGCATCTATGAGGGTGGGGGGAAAGAGGGGGGCATCTATGAGGGTGGGGGGAAAGAGGGGGGCATCTATGAGGGTGGGAGGGAAAGGAGGGGGGCATCTATGAGGGTGGGAGGGAAAGGAGGGGGGCATCTATGAGGGTGGGAGGGAAAGGAGGGGGGCATCTATGAGGGTGGGGGGAAAGAGGGGGGCATCTATGAGGGAGGGGGGCATCTATGAGGGTGGGGGGAAAGAGGGGGGCATCTATGAGGGTGGGGGGAAAGAGGGGGGCATCTATGAGGGTGGGGGGAAAGGAGGGGGGCATCTATGAGGGTGGGGGGAAAGAGGGGGGCATCTATGAGGGTGGGGGGAAAGGAGGGGGGCATCTATGAGGGTGGGGGGGAAAGAGGGGGCCATCTATGAGGGTGGGGGGAAAGAGGGCCATCTATGAGGGTGGGGGGAAAGAGGGGGGCATCTATGAGGGTGGGGGGAAAGGAGGGGGGCATCTATGAGGGTGGGGGGAAAGAGGGGGGCATCTATGAGGGTGGGGGGAAAGGAGGGGGGCATCTATGAGGGTGGGGGGGAAAGAGGGGGCCATCTATGAGGGTGGGGGGAAAGAGGGCCATCTATGAGGGTGGGGGGAAAGAGGGGGGCATCTATAAGGGTGGGGGGAAGGAGGGGGGCATCTATGAGGGTGGGGGGGAAAGAGGGGGGCATCTATGAGGGTGGGGGGGAAAGAGGGGGGCATCTATGAGGGTGGGGGGAAAGAGGGGGCCATCTATGAGGGTGGGGGGAAAGAGGGGGGCATATATGAGGGTGGGGGGAAGGAGGGGGGCATCTATGAGGGTGGGGGGAAGGAGGGGGCCATCTATGAGGGTGGGGGGAAGGAGGGGGCCATCTATGAGGGTGGGGGGAAGGAGGGGGCCATCTATGAGGGTGGGGGGGGAAGGAGGGGGCCATCTATGAGGGTGGGGGGGGGAAGGAGGGGGCCATCTATGAGGGTGGGGGGGGAAGGAGGGGGCCATCTATGAGGGTGGGGGGGGGGAAAGAGGGGGCCATCTATGAGGGTAGGGGGAAAGGGGGCATCTATGAGGGTGGGGGGAAGGAGGGGGGCATCTATGAGGGTGGGGGGAAGGAGGGGGGCATCTATGAGGGTAGGCGGAAAGAGGGGGCATCTATGAGGGAGGGGGGAAGGGGACCATTTATGAGGGAGGGGGAAGGGGACCATCTATAAGGGAGGGGGAAGGGGGCCATCTATAAGGGAGGGTGGGGGGAGAGGGGGCCATCTATAAGGGAGGGTGGGGGGAGAGGGGGCCATCTATAAGGGAGGGTGGGGGGAGAGGGGACCATCCATAAGGGAGGGTGGGGGGAAAGGGGGCCATCCATAAGGGAGGGTGGGGGGAGAGGAGGCCATCTATAAGGGAGGGGGTAGAGGAGGCCATCTATATGGAGGGGGAGAGGAGGCCATCTATAAGGGAGGGTGGGGGGAGAGGGGGCCATCTATAAGGAGGGCAACATGGGGGGAGAGGGGCCATCTATTTGGGGGGGGGCAACATAGGGTGAGAGGGAATACAATGAGGGGGGCATATATTATTAGGGGGTCACATAGAGTCAGGGCTACCCACTAAATGAGGGTGTAAAGGGGACAGTACAGATGTGCAGTGTGTATAGAGATGAGGATAGTGCCAGAGTGAGGAGTCTAATATGTCTGTCTGGCAGATTCTGTGGATTCGTGGCTCGGAGAAGTTCTCATAATAGCCCAGGACGGATGGAGAAGATGAAAAGGAAAGAACTCCGATCAGAGAAGACGTCCCCTGTGAGTCACTTAATATAACTGTACTGTAATTTATATGGTGTACAGAAGCTGTGTAGAGCTGAGTGTGTTTATGGCGTAGTGGTCGATTGAGGGGGTTGGGGCCCCAATCAAAAGTTTGCTATGGGGCCCAGCCATTTCTAGTTACGCCCCTGCATGTTGCAGACAGCACATGGCAGGCTGTAATTACAATCATTACGGGGTCACTCACTCTGAACTAGGAGACAAGAGATAGGAGACTGCGCGGCCAATTTCTTCGTGTCTCCAGAATGTAATAGGCTGCAAGAATTAACATGTTCTGTGAACAAAACTAATCTTATAATCTCAGGGCAATTTTTTTAACATAATCATGTCTTTCCTAAAAAAAAATCCACCTCAGAAGAGGCAGCCTGGGTAAATAAGGTCCAAAATGTGGGGTTTAGGTGTGTGTCATGAAAATACAATGATCCTACTTGCCCATCCTTTGCATTTCTGCATTGGAATATTACCTCACGATATGAAAAAATTTCCGGACCAGGTGCAAGGGAAACGGGAAGGATTTGACCATTAAGATTCCTTTTCCCAAAAACCAAAGCTGCAACCTCACTGGTCCACATGGCTTCTCTGCTTTTCTCTTGGAAAATCACCCCAAATATTTGCACTGTATGAACTGTGAATATAAATTTACTGTTACCAGGATTTCCAGGAAATCCAGGATTTCCTTCAAGTGTCTCAGGAATCTTGCTGCTGGCAAAATCCACATACATTTAGGGCCCTATTACACGGCCCAATGACTTACTGTAAGTGAGTGCCGATCTTTTAGATTGGAGCTTGCTGACTGAGCCCATAGACTGCCCGGTAATTGGGCAGCAAGGGCTGCATGGACATCATTAGTGATGTCCGTGCAGCCCTTGTAAAAAAAAAAAAAAACCTCGGCTGATTGTTTCTTTAGGTCCAGACCTAAAATGATCGGGTGTCGGGCACGTATTGCTACATGTAATAGTGATGCACGGCCAACGGCTGGTGTCTTAAAAAAAACTCCTACATATTTCTTCACGCTTCCTGACGTCCTGCTAGCTACGGCCCACTCGTGGCAATATTTGATGTCACAGGCCGCTCAGCCAATCACTGCGGCACTGTCCTGGTGATTGGCTGAACAATCTGTTCAGCAATTTTTCGATCGTTGCCTGCGATTACCCAGGACGATTATCGTTTAAATTCTAACAGTATAACAATTTTCGGCACAATAATCGTCCTGTGTAATAGGGTCCTAATGGTCCGTTTACACAGAGCGATAAATCGCTCAATCGATCTACAAGAAGTTGCTAGGGGCATCCTACTGTATATATAAGAAACACTCCAGACAAAACGTAAAGTACACTCAATCACCAAAAAAAAAACACACCAAAAAGTTGTTGTTGGAAATGAATGAAACTTTATATATGTGAATGTAATGATGGTTTATGGAAGTGATTACAATGTTAGAATAAAAGAATATTTTTTGGGGGGAAAACTGTATAATTGACAGTAGGCTCTAGTACCCTGTCGGGCCATCTCTAGCTTGAAGATGAGATTCAGTTAGCCATGGAGGATACAGGTTTCACATAGCATTCTGCGGCACATTGCTCCCGTAGATTCTGCAATCCCTTAGCTTGCCAAAGCTGACTCACCACAAATGCTCGATTGGCGATAAACTTGCAAGCAGCCATGCATTCTTTTTCCCTGGGCAACTAATCAAAATGTCTTTAGAGTGCATTGTAAAGACTTGTGTAGAAGTCAAGGATATATCACCAGGAGGTACACTACCCAATAGTAGCCTCTGAGAGCCTTTCAATAGTTCAGCAGGTGAAACACTTTTACACCCTCTTGTGGCAAAACCCCATGTCTAATCAGACCACATGCCGAGCTTTGCAGCAATATGACATTTCTGTTTTAGTGCATCACTTTTTTTTTGTCAATGAGTGTCTGTCTATATTATGCCTATGGCAGGAAGAGAGGAGACAGCGCTTTTAGTGTGAGAAATAGAAAGTGAGAGGATTGGAACACAAACGGATAAACTTACAGAGTCAGACTCTATGTACAGTAACTACTGTCAATAAGGATCCATATGTAATAATAAATCTAGGCCACTGTATAGGAGAGTCTTGGTCTCTATCAGGGAACACAGCCCTAAGGTTATGGTTGACATACTGTATATGCCATCAGCTTTTTCCGGATTTTATGTCAAACATAGGGCTTGAAGGCAGCGCACACATACACACTTATACAGTTGCTATGCAAACCTCCAGTGATGCTTCCTCCCTTCTCACTATGAGATTCATAGAACTTCCGTAAGGGTGAAAAATCAGGTCACTGTCTAATCTATTCAGTGTCAGCTTTCACTTCAGCAACTGGGCCACACAGGCTGTGCAGCCATTCCCCAGCGTGTCCTGCACCAACATCCAACACAGTCTGCAATACTAAGAATAAAGTCATATGGTCTGCAGCTGGGGCGCTGTATGAATTACTGAATGACACTAGTGAATACTAGTGAATATATGCCCGCAGAACCAAAATAATGTGTGTAAATGCTCTGGATAAAAGTAAACTATTAGACATGGACCTCTCTTCTTTTTTTTCCCATAATAGTTAAAATATCTACAAGATAAGCAACTTTGTAAGTACATTGCAATATTAAAGGGGTATTCCAGCGTGGGGGCTATTTTGGGATTTGGCCGGGGAGGAGGTGGCTGAGAGAAAAGACATCCACTCACCTCCCCGGATCCAGCGGCGGGTCCCGTATCGCGGCGCTCCGGTCCCCGGCCGCTTCCTGGTGTCTGACGCGGGCTCGAGACGTGGCGTCTCAATTACGCTCAGCCAGTCAGTGACAGAGGCGGGATCTAAGCAAACTTGAAACGGATCCCGCCACTGTCACTGACTGGCTAAGCGGACTTGAGACATCACGTCTCGAGCCCGCGTCAGACACCAGGAAGCGGCCGGGAACAGAGGACCGGAGCGCTGCGATACGGGACCCGCCGCTGGATCCGGGGAGGTGAGTGGACGTCTTTTCTCTCAGCCACCTCCTCCCCGGCCAGATACCAAAATAGCCCCTATGCTGGAATACCCCTTTAATCCTGTACTAGTGTTGCACCCTGTAATGTGCTCCAGAGCTAAATTCACAATTCTCATTGGCTGAGCAGCTGCATGCAAGCCTTACACCACCAAAACAATGCCAAGTGGCATAAATAGTAGTGTAAAGCTGCCACATTGGATTCTAGAGCAGAAGGAAACATGTTCTGGGGAGTGACGGATCAAACTTCTCCATCTGGCATCTAAGGGGGCATTCACACGTGCACAAAACACTTTCTGTGCATGGACGGTATTCTGGGGACCAGAACTAAGAGCTCCCGGCCTCATGATTCATGATTCTGAAACTGTTTAAGGCTGGGTTCACACTATGTATATTTGAGGCTGTATTTGTGAGGCTGTATAGCAACCAAAACCAGGAGTGGATTGAAAACACAGAAAGGCTCTGTTCACATAATGTTGTAATTGAGTGGATGGCCATCATTTAATGGCAAATATTTGCTGTTATTTTAAAACAACGGCTGTGGTATTGAAATAATGGCCGTTATTTACTGTTATATGGCGGCCATCCACTCAATTTCAACATTGTGTGAACAGATCCTTTCTGTGTTTTTAATCCACTCCTGGTTTTGGTTGCTATGAGGACCTGACATGAGGACCAAATACAGCCTCAAATATACATAGTGTGAACCCAGCCTAAAAGTTTACACTACCAAACTGACAGAGGCGTGCTGAATCATGATGCCGGGAGGTTTGAGGTCCGGTCCGCAGAATACTGTCGCGCACATGTGAATTCCCCCTAATAGATAAGTCTGTGTTTAGTGAATGCCAGGAGAATGTTACCTGCCTGTTTGGAGAAGCCTAGGTTATTCTATTGGGCTGTCGATTAGAGGTTTTAGTAAAGTAAAATCTTACAGGGGTATACTGTGGTAGTATCAGCCGATGGTGTTAATGTTGTGATGCCAGTGCTTGTCCAGCACTCAAGTGTGATGCTGATACCTGCTTGTTTGTGTGGCTGTGTTCCCCAAATGGTCGGTAACCTGCTGGGTTGTTGCATGTCCCTTGGGCTCTTCTCACGTCAAGCCTGATTGACAACTGACCCACTCGGACTGTTGGTACCGCCATCCACAGAAAGGGGGGAAAATGACCCAAGGTGTACGGTGCTGTGTGTATAGGTGCCGTTGCGTATAGAAAATGACAGAATCCCAGTAGTATAAAAAAATAGAACAACTTTACTGTCAGACTTTTCAATGTAACAATACACGTTTCACAGAATAGATAAATCTTTACTTAGACTTTAGTACTTGACCTTTTGTGCTTAAAGGGGTAGTCCACCAAAATTTTTTTTCTTTCAAATCAACTGGTGCCATAAAGTGCCAGAGATTTGTAATTCACTTCTATTAAAAAATTTTAAGTCTTCCAGTACTTATCAGCTGCTGTGTGTCCAGCAGGAAGTGGTGTTTTCTTTCCTGTCTGACCCAGTGCTCTCTGTTGCCTCCTCTGTCTATGTCAGGAACTGTCCGAAGCAGGAGCAAATCCCCATAGAAAACCTCTCCTGCTCTCCAGACTGGAAATAATACAACTTCCTGTTGGGCATACAGCAGCTGATAAGTACTGGAAGGCTTGAGATTTTTTAATAGAAGAAAATTACAAATCTCTGGCACTTCATGGTAGCAGTTGATTTGAAAGAAAAAATTTTTTTGTGGACTACCCCTTTAAGGAGGTTCTTGAGAAGAGTAAGAGAGGTAGTTGCATGGCCGACTCTGGGGTCTCTGCTGCCTGAGGCAAACCTCAGCCCCGCAACCCCGGCTTCCCCCCCCCCCCCCCGCACGACCTGATCACCACAACGCGGCCCCCGCACTTACCGCAGCCTGAAGGTCGATGAGAGTTGCCGGGTGACATCGCGGTGGCCCGGCGGGACGAAGAGATAGTGGTGAATGTGGGCCGCGGGCTGGCTGCGGCAGGACAGGTGAGCGGCTGCTGTCAACTAAAATGACAGCAGTGGGGACATTATGCCGCCCCCTGCCGGACCGCTGAATCTGCCGCCTGAGGCGGAATGCTCATTCTGCCTCATGGCAGAAGCGGGCCTGGGTAGTTGCAGCGGTGCTTGCAAGGTAGAGTGGAGTAGAGGAGAGGAGTTGGCCAGAGGAGCCCCGACCCAGTGTAGCAATGTACTCTGCCAGAACCAGAAGATATCTTTGTAGTGAAGACTTACTTGTACTTGTGTATAGACTTTGCTCTGACCACCTTCTGCCCCCTGGTATCGTTGAACCCGCCCCAGTAGGGTAGTACAAGCCCAAGCCTTGTTTATCTGGGTGTAATGAGGTGTCTGAGGGGTCCCAGTTACCTGCACTGCGTGATAGGATACATAGACTTTCCTTGTGGTAACTTTGTCCTATCGAGGCTAGTTCCTCTTTTTTCAGGATACTGCCCTGCTCTGTTCTGACGTGTTCCTGGCGTGGGTCAGGATGTTCCTTTGTGACCTTTCCCTCTAAGGTGTTAGCACTGCATACTGAACGTAGTGGTAGTAGCAAAAGAACTGTTGGTCTCTAACTGCATCTGTACATTTTCGTGACCAGACTAGACTACTTCCTCCCACACGGAGCTAACTAACTTTTCCTTCAGGGGGTGAGTGTGTAGATCGCAGGGATAGGTAGAGATAAAAAGAGAGCACCTCCTTTGGTCAGCAACGAACCATTGGTATAACAGAAACATTAACCCATAACTTCCTGAACCATATAAGAACATACTAATATAAGAAACACTGACACCTAGTGGTGAAACTTCAGAATACCTCCTCACCACTTAAAGGGAACCTGTCACCCCCCCGTGGCGGGGTGACAGGCTCCCGACCCCCCGCTACAGCCCCATATACTCACCTGATCCCGCCGGGTCCCGCTTCTGTATCTGGTCGGGTCACGGAGATCTCAGCCCCTGCAGCCCGGCGTGCGTGCTGAGAGATGAGTCCAACGCTCATAGAGAATGACTGGTGAGTCCAGCGCTCCGTCATTCTCTATGAACGTTGGACTCATCTCTCAGCGCGCGCGCCGGGCTGCAGCGGCTGTAATCTCCGTGACCTGACCGGATCCAGAAGCGGGACCCAGCGGGATCAGGTGAGTATAGGGGGCTGTAGCGGGGGGTTGGGAGCCTGTCACCTCGGCACGGGGGGTGACAGGTTCCCTTTAACCTCAAGTGAGAACTTTGTGACAGGTGGACAAAACACTAATAGTGGGACACCACAATACCAGTATCAGAAACTGTATGTAGATAAACCATCATCCCATGACGTATAACGTAGTGTATATCTTACTAATATAGTGTTATCACTACTAGTACCAGCCTTAGCAGCTTTGACATGTTTCACTCCTGACCTGAAGTTAAAAATAGAAGAACTACAAAATATGTATTGTCTCCAGCTCCTCTCTTTCTCTAGACAACTCATCATCCTCTGATGTCACAGGAGACTTGGCTGAATCACAGTTCCCCATAATAAAAGGTACGGTCCACTACTCCACTAATCTACAGCCACCCAGTTTTACGGCCCTATTACACGGAGCGATAATCTGCCGAACCAGACCAATTCGGCATATGATCTCTCTGTGTAATAGACAACGGTCATCCTCACCTAAAATCATCAGCTGCCGGGCACACAACACTACGTGTATGAGATGTGTGGCCAACAGCTGATGATTGTGTAAAGAAATAATAAAGTTCATACATACCTGTCCAGGCTCCCCAGTATCTTGCTGTATATGTCTGATCCCACAGCCACTGTTGGAACTGCAGAGCCGGACTCTGAAGTGACAGGCCATTTACTGACTCAAAGGCCGGCTCTACGGTACTTGAGGTGGCTGCAGGACCAGGCAGAAGCCAAGGAGATACTGGGGAGTATGAATGCGCAGTATGCATGTGTGAATGCCCCCTAATGGTACCTCATGTAATCTCACCAATCACTGGCCAGTGTTAAGGCCTTCCTGTTGGTTTCTGCCCAATCAGGGAGTAGTTTATTCCCTGAGGCAGATCTAGTGAGTTGCTGTGAGGATTACTGTGAGGGAGCTGCTCCTATGGCTGCTCTGTACAAGACCCCAAACCAAGGATTTCTTTATTATTTCTTTTCAAGCAACCCCATCTTGGCCATGCCCAGCTAAAGGCAGACAGAGGAGACTGAGGTAAACAGGGACTAAAGAGAATAACTCTACCTACGCTGGGCGGCTGCTCTCTATTCATCCTGATAACCAGGACAGGATCGCACCATAAGTTACATGGAGCTTACATGTACTTTTCCACCATCCGGCTCTGCACTGGATGACAAGGATCTAGAAATAAAGGTATACATGCCATAGAAGGGGGGAGATTTATCAAACATGGTGTAAAGTGAAACTGGCTCAGTTGCCCCTAGCAACCAATCAGATTCCTCCTTTCATTTTCCAAAGAGTCTGTGAGGAATGAAAGGTGGAATCTGATTGGTTGCCGGGGGCAACTGAGCCAGTTTCACTTTACACCAGGTTTGATAAATCTCCCCCATGGTGTGCATGGGTAAATTTGGGACCAATCCATAGAAGGAGACCATATGGTCGCTATGGGGCATCATAATAGTGGGATAAATCTTGTTTTGTGTCATGAAGCCCCCACTCTTCTATATATGCTACTGGCTCTGGACTAAAGCACACTCTGGCTGTGTTCACACTATCATCAGATTTGCAGTATGCAGCTTTATTCCTCCCATCACAATTACAGTGAACTCATTATAAGTCATTGTGGTCTGACATGGCACCATTGGTCTACATTTTATGGGTTTGACCATCATGGCTTCCATTATAATAAAGCCATAATGACGGTATGAACAGAGACTTACTTTACAAAAAACAGAACTACAGCTATGGGGGAAAATAACAGCAGTCATGTAGTATATAAATATAGTCACATACTGCTCTGCCTTATTGTAAAGCCATTTTAATGCACACAAGATCCAAATAGCGAGATATTTATAGAGTCAGCCATATACAAGCTGTTATCCCAGTTGCTGTTTAGCAATGTATAAGTAATAATATCTCTATGGTAATCCACATAGCCTGCAGAGATGAAAGGTTGTCTGATTTACTTCCTCGTGATCTATCTAGTGAATAATCCACACAACAACTCCGGGCCAAAACAGGAGGCAAAACCCATTGAAGTGCTCAGTAGTAACAAGGACATAGTAACTATATACAACAGGAATGTACAGTATATTCTACAATATATGTCAGGGATCTGGAATGCAAATTGCATTAATAGCAGTTTGCTCGCAGCCTATTGTAACGTACTCTCCGGGGTGAGCTATTACACTTCATTCACACGCAATGCTGGAGATTTTCCATGTGGATTTGCGCAAGCAAATCTCCATGAAAATAAAAGCTCATATACATTCTACTGCATCTCCACCGATTGCTTGAATGAGTAAGGAAAAGTGCTCAGCTATGCACTTCTCTCCTAGATTCATTATATAGAAAGTCTATGTAGTCCATCTTCTGTAGTGAGGAGAGAGATTAAGGGAGAAGAGCCTAGCTGAGTGCTTCTCCCCACTTGGTCTAGGAATCAGTCGGGGTCTCAGCACCCAGATCCAGAAAAATGAAAACTTTCGACACTTTAAAGGAGAAGTCCAGCGAAAATCTTTATTAAAGTATTGTATTGCTCCCCAAAAGTTATACAAATCACCAATATACACTTATTACGGGAAATGCTTATAAAGTGTTTTTTTCCCCTGCACTTACTACTGCATCAAGGCTTCACTTCCTGGATAACATGGTGATGTCACTTCCTGGATAACATGGTGATGTCACTTTCTGGATAACATGGTGATGTCACTTCCTGGATAACATGGTGATGTCACTTCCTGGATAACATGGTGATGTCACGACCCGACTCCCAGAGCTGTGCGGGCTGTGGCTGCTGGAGAGGATGATGGCAGGGGGACACTGAGGGACACAGGGCACTGGAGGGACACTGAGTATCCCTCTGCCATCATCCTCTCCAGCAGCCACAGCCCACACAGCTCTGGGAGTTGGGTATTTCTATGCAAGCACAGCTGAAGGTTCTCATGGGTTAGGGTTTTATTGTTTACCATGTGTTCTTGTTGACCTATAGGAGGTGCTCCCTACTATCAGCCTATTGTCTTTCTCCTCTCTCTTGCACACACTCCTTTCCACCACTCACGGGGTAGTTTACTTAGCCCCTGTAGGAAGTAGTTACTTGGTGGGGGAAGGTCTAGCATCAGTCTTATCCAGATTCTTAGAGAGGATGGACACAAACAAGACAGTCCCTGCTGCAGCCAAGCCAGGGCCTGGCTCCTTCCAGGACCTTCGTCCGGGACCGAAGTCAGTCTGTTCTATTTTTATATAACTGGGACTCTGTCATCTTTTATTACGCACTAGCACCTATACACACTAACTGCACACCTTGGGTTATTTTTCCCCTTTCTGTGGGTGGCGGTATCGACAGGCCGGGTGGGTCAATTGCCAATTACTGTGACAAAAGCCCAAAGGACCCAACACAACCCGGCAGGTCACCGACCATTTCTGTGGAGTACAGCCAGCCTCAACACAAAGCAAGTACCAACATTACACCTGTGTGCTGGACTAGCACTGGCGTCGTGACAATACTACCTTTAACTGAACTGTACCACAACACCAAGAATACAACACCTCTACCTAGACACACAACCTCGCCCACCACACCAATGCCGTCCCTGATAGTAGCAATGTTCCCTGGCACTCCACATTTTCACTCTGGTGAGATGGGGTGGGTGTAAGTCACAAGCATCTTGATGTCCATTAGCTGGCGATGTTTTGGATATCAGTAACATCAGGCAGCTATTGAACCTTGCGTACAAACATGGTTTTGTCTGCACACATTGCTCTGCCTGCACACATGCACTAGTCCTCTCCTTGTCTTGAAGGGTATAGTTTCAGGAGAGAGAAAGTTTCATCGCCCAGGAGCAGAACTTGAAAGACCCGGTCCCGGCAATCCAGGCAACCCCCTAAACATAGAATTCTTCTATATGTACAAAACCCAAAAGGAAATTTGAGAATCAGAATCTGATGGAGGAACTATGAAATCAAAGGCTTGTTGCAGTAGAGGACCCATGGCGGCCCTATTATAGCTCTGTATGAAACAGAGACTAGTTAGTGCCTTGTGCATGATCCCTAAGGAAACAGAGTTTTACACGGATTCCTACAACGAATCTACACTTATTCTGTGCCAAAATCCTTGTCATTTCCACTTCAAACTGAATCCCATTATTTTCAATGGGAACCTATGTCATAGTTCACATGGCGCGGATTTTTCTGAATATGGCCTGAGAGACTTTCCTGTATACAACATGAGACTGCGTTCGTTCAGCACGTTGCCTTTCTCCATGCATTGCCACCCACGTTTAATATTCATCGTCCGCTACATATAATGTGATTAATCCCGCGCTCGCTTATTTGGTGGCCTAATTATTTAATCAAAGCCGCTGCCGCCAACGTGCCCTTGATGTTTTACAAAGTTTTTGCACTCGATGCCTATGGGGAATGTGCTATGATGCCTCCATATTTGCAGAATTTTTTTTTATTTTACATTTTTAAGTAACAATCCATTATTTATATGTTTCAGCCTTGAAAGCATTTGGCTGAAATAATTGAAATTAACTTTTAATGAGAATGAGTTTAAACCGAAATCTCATAAAACATCCGACATTGGCCTTTCAGTGTACTGTAGTTGCACATGATGTTAAATATGTAGCGAACACAGGGAAGATGTGTTTAGTAATAACATATATCTGTCTCGGGAATGCTGGAATAAGCATAAAGCAGTAATAGGCCTATTTGCATGCAGGCGGCTGTATTCATTTATCATTAAATGGCCACTGTAAAAGGGACATGTAAAAAAAAAAAAAAAAGTCTTGATCAGTCGGGATCTTAATGGTGAGACCCCCACTGATCAGGAGAACGAGGCAGGAGAAGCATGCGGTCCATTATAAGTCTATGGGGCTGCTGAACAGAGATGATTAACAAAAGGCAAAGTGAAGTGCATTACCGTGCGTTTTTCCCTATTCGTTCTCCTGATTGTTGAAAGTCAGTAGTGAGACCCTGACCAATAAAAACTTTTGCCATTTCCTGTGTCAATGAGGCAGGGCCTAGAGCATCCATGCCCTAGGTCTGTAGCGCCTCTTTCTTCCAGCTGCCCATCCCGGCGGCCCGACTAATAAAATGGGCAGCAATTTCTTTCAAATTTCTTGTCCCAAGATTTAAAATTAAACTTTTACATTTTAAATTCATATATTGTATTATATTATGGTAATTTTGTAAAAGGCTGTGTCTCTTTGTGCCATTCATTCAAATCTAACCAACTTTTATTGATTCTTCCAACATTGTTGCATTCTAATGGCTATAAATCAAGACTATAAGCAGTGTCCTGGTACCTGCATCCCAGCTACCAATAGCTAGAAAAGTTGTTGTGTGGCTTAGTAATCTCTTATAAGTTTTCAATCATGTCTGGGTATCGTAAGTTCACTTTTATACATTGCTATTAGGCGCAGTTTTTATTGCCACTACTAGTGGTCACACGTCAACAATGTAGGGGACCTGGTCACATGCCCTTCTATCAAGCAGCTTCGATCTAGCCAGTCTAGCAGCATCGCAGCTAAGTAGACTTTAGTTTTTCCAGGCTTGACCAAAGAAGCGAGATTCCCTATTCCTCCTCTTGTTTTCTAGGCCCTGTGAAAAGCCTTAAGCCTAGTTCATTTCTAGTTCTTAGTTAATATCTGTAACAAGCAAGAAGTCAAAGACCTGCTTAAGAGACTTCTACTCTCATCTTCCCTGACTATAGCACCTATCATATAGCACCTATCATATAGCACCTACCAAATATGTGACCAAAAAATGGAAGCCATGTGTAAGGTTTGGGGACAGAAGGACACAAGACAGATGAAGCCCTTGCGCTGGCACCCACCCCACTGTCCCTACATACTTGCCGCAACTGCCCTAAGTGGCAGCGGGTAACTGGGCGATGGTCCCTAACCTGTTTGAGTTTAACACAGAAACGTAGACAAGACAAGCCAACACAATAGACCCGGGGTAAACAAGCTGAGTCAGTAACAAATGGTTGGTGCGGTACAAAATCAGAAGTCAGGAGAATAGTCAGAGGTCAAGCCAGAAATCAGAAAAAACAGGGGATGCAATCAGGATACAAACGCTATTCTCACAAGAAGGCTTTATCGCGGGCAAGGAGTACACATAGGGGAATGTACTTATGGAGCGTGGAGTCCCAGCTCCAGAGCATAATTGTGGCTGAGACTCCACCCCCAGGGCTAATCCAAACAGCTGACTGGCAGTGCTGGGCGCAAGTCAGTAACTACACATAATGCTCACCTGTGCCGATCGGCTGAGGGTGGTGAAGCCCAAGTTACGGCAAAAGGATGATGCTGCCGCGTTCCTAGCAACCGTCCGGGCCAGTTGTCAGGAAAGCTGTTGGAAGCTGGCTCCTGACACCATGCATGAAGAATAAGGGAGTCACTGACTTAACTGTTCCTATTACTTACATAGACTTCATTATGGAGAAACAATTTCCGGCACAAATCTGTGGTAGTGAGTCAGGTGGATGTAGACTCCCAAAAGTTGTAGAGCCCCCACCAATTTCTTTGCTTGAGGGGCCTTCACAGTTCCCGGTATGTTAAATATGTAAATTCACTTGTAAATCTAGAACTCTTGCTTTGAGATTTTAACCATCAGCCCTCTCCCCTCTTTCCATTCGAAAACATACACTCTACTTGGCATCTCATATATAATCCATTCATTATTTAGCAGAGGCGGGAATGAGCACAAGCTATGTTCCTGGAGGCCAGGAAGTTTGCAAACCATTTAGATAAACTGCAAATCAACCCTGAGACTAGTTAAATCAAGACGGGACTATCATGGGAAATTCTTAATATTTCCTCCATTCCAGACTTCAAATCTTTAAGCTTTCTCTTCCGTATTCCAGAACCAACATTGGCTATGCAAAGTCTCTGCAATATTTGATGGCTGCTCATGTATTCCTACTGTATATCACTGAGAGGTTTTTGTCATATTTTTGTTCATGGTTTGCCGTTTCGGCTCCTCTAATAGAATGACTCCTCAATAGGAGGCTATGTGTACGACTCTGATTCAATGTTACAGACTGAAGTTCTATAAATAATGAGAAAGCCTCAGGACTCCATCTACACACAGGTGGCAGCAGCTTTAAATGTCTTTATTTGTGCCGCCTGTGGTGAAGCTGCAAACGTCACATCTGTCAAGAGGAATCCTGCCATCTGTTTAGTGTAATTACCAATGGATGTAGGGTATTTGCTTCACAATGTTTACTGTGAGTACGGGAGTGCAGGAGAAGTCAATAAATACATGGGGTCCCTCTTGTTCCCTCAAACAACATGAAGACCTTAAGTCAATATGAAACAGTAGCCCCGGCTGGACAGCCCAGGAGGGATGCCACAACACTCTTCTCATGGACAGGGGCTTGAGGGGTTTCCATTGAGTTTCTCTGTCCCCGAAGGCTGTGCTGAAGGTGTAGAGCAGGGTATGAAACTCGTGGCCCTCCAGCTGTTGCCAAACTACAATTCCCATCATGCCTTGACAGCTAAAGTTTTAGCTTTGGCTCCAGACCAGGGCCGCTTTAACCAGAGGGCACATGGTGCACGTGCACCGGGCCCACTGGTTAAAGGGGCCCACCCTGAGCAGGGCCGGCCTTTGCTCTGTGCGACCATTGCGGTCGCACAGGGCTCCGGCGACCAGCCTGCCAGGGGGGCGCCATCGGGATGGGTAAGTTACCCATCCATGGCGCCCCCTGCAGGGCCCCCCCGCCTGCTGCTGCGCTCTGCACTGTAGCTATGAGCGCTCGTAGCGAGCGCTCATAGGTACAGGCAGCAGCAGCGGCACTGACAGGTCGGGAGCCATTGGCTCCCTCCCTGTCAGTCACCCCTGTGGCCGCAGGCAGTGCTTTGCCTGCGGTCACAAGAGGCCGCTCTTCCGTAGTGGTATCGGCGCTGAGTGACGTCACTCAGCGCCGACACCGAGAGAGGGGAGAGCGGCCTCTTGTGACCGCAGGCAAAGCACTGCCTGCAGCCACAAGAGTGAAGTGATGAGAAGAGGAACGCGCGGACCCAGGTGAGTATAAAGTGTTTGTTTTTTTATTTGCTATATGGGAGGGGGGAGCACAAAGGGGGGCTATATAACGGGGGGCAGCACACAGCGGGGGCTATACTACTAGTGGTGCCTCAGCAGGGGCCTATATACTACTGGGGGGAGCGCACAGGGGGGTATATATAACAGGGGGAGCGCACAGGGGGGTATATATAACTTGGGGAGGGCACAGGGGGGCATATATAACTTGGGGAGGGCACAGTGGGGCTATATACTACTGGGGGTGCATAGGGGGTATATATAACTTGGGGAGTGCACAGGGGGGCTATATACTACTGGGGGGTGCACAGTGGGGTATATATAACTGGGGGAGTGTACAGGGGGATATATATAACTGGGGGAGCGCACAGGGGGTATATATATATATATATAACTGGGGGAGCGCACAGTGGGTATATATATAACTGGGGGAGCGCACAGTGGGTATATATAACTGGGGGAGCGCACAGTGGGTATATATATATAACTGGGGGAGCGCACGGGGGGTATATATATAACTGGGGGAGCGCACAGTGGGTATATATATATAACTGGGGAAGCGCACGGGGGGTATATATAACGGGGAGCGCACGGGGGGTATATATAACGGGGAGCGCACGGGGGGTATATATAACTGGGGGAGTGCACAGGGGGGTATATATAACAGGGAGCACAGAGGGGGGCTATATACTACTGGGGGGTGCACAGGGGGGTATATATAACGGGGGGAGCGCACAGGGGGGTATATATAACTGGGGGAGTGCAGAGGGGGGCTATACACAACTGGGGCGCACAGGGGATATGTATACAACTGGGCGGTGTACGGGGGGGTATATATAACTGGGGGGCGCACGGGGGTATATATAACTGGGAAAGCGTACTGGGGGGAGCACAGGGGATATATATACTACTGGGGGGTGCACAGGGGGACTATATACTACTGGGGGGAGCACAGGGGGGTATATATACTACTGGGGAATGCACAGGGGGACTATATACTACTGGGGGAGCACAGGGGATACACATACTACTGTGGGTGCACAGGGGGAGTATATACTACTGGGGGAGCACAGGGGATATATATACTACTGGGGGCTGCATGGGGGGTATATATACTACTGGGGGATGCACGGGGGGTATATATAACTGGGGGAGCACAGAGGGGGCTATATACTACTGGGGGCAGCACCTAGTGGTCTATAGTACTGGGGGAAGCACACAAGGGGTCTATATACTAGGGGCAGCACAATGGGGTCTATATACTACTGGGGGGTGCACAGGGGGTATATATACTACTGGGAGCAGCACCTATTGGTCTATAGTACTGGGGGCAGCACACAGGTGTCTATATGCTACTGGGGGCAGCACACAGCTGTGGGAGAGCACAGAGTGGTGTAACTACTATATAGGGGTACATAGGGGGGTAACTACTTATAGGGGTACATAGGGGGGTAACTACTGTATAGGGGTACAGGGGACCTTACTACTGTATGTGTTGGAGCCTAAAATGTTTCTCTAAATAAAATACAAGGGGACAGCTCTCCATAGCGTGGATCAATAATATAAAAAACAGGGAGGAATCAGTGTGTCCGGAGACTCTCACCTGGTGGAGTTGTGCTATAGATAGAGGCACAACACTCATCAAAGCATATGTAAAAGGACCGCAGCCACTCCCGCTATCCCAAGGGAATGATAAATGTAAAAACACCTCCAACACCACAAATCACGGATTAAGGGGCGCAGGTCCAGAGAGAAAAAGGAAAAAATGGAAAAAATAGAATATAAGATAATTTAATAATATCATGTCATAATTTAATAATATGTCATAATTTAATAATATCATGTCTCTTGAAAAAGGAACCGGTGCGGTTTCCGAAACGCGTTGGGTCTTATTATATTATTAAATTATCTTATATTCTATTTTTTCCATTTTTTCCTTTTTCTCTCTGGACCTGCGCCCCTTGATCCGTGATTTGTGGTGTTGGAGGTGTTTTTACATTTAAAATGTTTCTCTGGCATATTCTGGAGAGAAGATTCACAGCCAGGAGAAGACTTCATGGTGGCCCAGGCTGGATGGAGTGAAAGAAAAGGTGACAGACTCTAATCCGAGAAGACACCCCCTGTGAGTAAATGGATGTAACTGTTATAGGGCTGTAGTGATAGTGGTCATGGTGTGGCGGTATTATGTAATGGTATCATTGGTGATATCGTTATGAGGTAACTACCATATGTATTGGGGCTCTTAATACAGTGTGGGGACATTTTCAGGGGATCATACTGTGTGTGGAGCTCCGATTCTGATAACCCTGGGTTGGGGGGGGGGGGAACTCTTGAGGCCTGTGCACTGGGCCCACCAATGTATTAAAACGGCCCTGCTCCAGACATGATGGAAATTGTAGTTTTGCAACTGCTGAAGGGCCGCTAGCTTGACACTTGTGATGTACTGTGATGTAAAGTGTAGAGAGTAGACAGTGCTGGCAAGATAACAGACAGCACTCTGAGTAGCAGTCTCTTTCACTTTTATAATAAAGCAGGTTTAAAGGGGTTGTCCAGCAAAATACTTTTTCTTTCAAATCAACTGATATCAGAAAGTTATATAGATTTGTAATTTACTTCTATTAAAAAATCTCAAGTCTTCCGATACTTATTAGCTACTGTATGTCATGCAGAAAATGTAGTTTTATTTTCAGTCTGGCACAGTGCTCTCTGCTGACATCTCTGGCCGAGACAGGAACTCTGTCTTGATTTTATATGAATCCCCATAAAAAACCTCTCCTGCTCTGGACAGTTCCTGTCTCCTGTCAGACTGAAAATAAAACAACATTTCCTGCATGACATATAGGAGCTAATAAGTATGGGAAGACTTGAGATTTTTTAATAGAAGTAAATTACAAATCTATATACAGTAACTTTCTGACATCAGTTGATTTGAAAGAAAAAGATTTTCGCTGGAAATATGTAGGTCCCTAAGTCCCTGCTCAGTCTAGTCTCTTAAAGGGAACCATTCAGCACGATTGTGCTGATATGATTCTCAGCATTATAGTAAAGATCTGCAGAGCATACAAGCAGCACTGAGCACTGACAGGCAGAGAGGCGTGACTAGTCACAAGCAGCTCCCTGCCCAGATAGCTACTTGCCACCCCTCTCCCGGCCTGCTGCAGCCGCAACTGGTATGCTTCATGAGCTGCACATTAGCCCTATACTGTGCTGCTGGGAACCATATCAGCACAATCAAACCTTTTGGTTCCCTTTAAGTGTTACTACTTATATTCCCAAGTTTTTGTTTTTTTTCTCCAAAAAAAGGGTGCTGGTTGCTCATCAGTTGACTTCTAGTAGAAACTCCTGGTGCTTGTAGTTCCATAGACACTACAATTCCCACCTGAAGGATGCAGGTAACAAGTTGTAGCCACTATAGCCACTTTTAATATCCAGGCCCAGCCTAAAGCCCTTCAGGCCCCTAAATTCGGATAAATCTGCCCTGATCAATTCCAGGATCTGAAGGGCTTCAGGCCGGGAATGGATATCAAAAGTGGCTATAGTGGCTACAACTTGTTACCTGCATCCTTCAGGTGGGAATTGTACAGTGTCTGTGAAACTACAAGCACCAGGAGCACCAAAAGTTAAAGAAGAACACTCTTTGGACAGGATCGGTAGTCCTGCAAGCCAAGATCACTATACTGGATTGAACTCCGCACACACTAACACATGTGACCTGTAGCTTTCAAATTCAGTTTTAAAATTTTTTTTTTATAACAAGTGTTCTAGTAGTGAAAGAGTTAAAGACATTTGCAAAATGACTCATACTAACTCTACGCACTGTGTCTTCTTATATAAAACAATTTTTCAGGAGAGAACATCTTATGAGGCCTATACTTTAAGCAAGCTGTAGATGTAAATGGATTGTGCGATCACGTATCGCGCTGTTTAATGTATGGCATCACACAGGTCATTAACACTGAGGATGGATGGCTGGGTTTTTAGTGGGGAATGATGGATCCTTCCCCGAGGGAAAGAGTTTAAACCGCAGAGAGAGGAAAGGGTCACATCCATCAGATAAACAGAGCAGAAATTATTAATTAGCTTCATTGCCTTTAATTTAATGTTTAGGCGGCGAGGTAGGCCCGGGCTTTATTATAGGGTATGCAGGCATTAACTTGGTTATTCTTCTTTATACATTTTTATAATGATATTTTATAGCTATTTTTATGCAGAAATGGCTTATAACATATAACTCTAATACACTGTAGCTGAATATTAACCCCTTTGTGCTGCAGCTAGTTTGGGCCTTAATGACCAGGCTAATTTTTCAAAATCTGACCTGTCTCACTTTATGCTCTTATAGCTCAGTGATGCTTTAACGTATGCTAGCGATTCTGAGATTGTTTTTTCGTGACATATGGCACTTTATGTTAGTGGCAAAATTTGGTCACTACTTTGTGTGTTTTTTGTGAAAAACATCAAAATATCATGAAAAATTAAAAAAATTTGCATTTTATGAACTTTGAAATTCTCTGCTTCTAAAAAAAGAAAGTCGTAGCACATAAATTAGTTACTAAGTCACATTACCAATATGTCTTCTTTATTCTGGCATAATTTGGTAAACATATTTTACTTTTTTAGGGTGTTATGGGGCTTAGAAATTTATCAGCAAATTATCACATTTTCGTGAAACTGATTTTTTTAGGGACCAGTTCTTTTTTTAAATGGATTTAGAAGTCTGGTATCCTGAAAACCCCCATAAGTGACCCCATTTTGGAAACTACACACCTTAAAGAATTAATCTAGGGGTATAATGAGCATTTTAACCCTACAGGGGCTGGAGGAAAGTATTCACAATTAGGCAGGAAAAAAATTGAAAATTTTAATTTTCCAATAATATATACGTTTAGATTAAAGTTTCTCATTTTCAAAAGGAATATGAGACAAAAAGCACCCCAAAATTTGTAATGCAGGTTCTCTTGAGTACAACGGTACCCCATATGTGGGCGTAAACCACTGTATGGGCACACAGCAGGGCTCAGAAGGAAGGGAGCGCCAATTAGCTTTTCCAATGCAGATTTTGCTGAAGAAGTTTCTGAGCGCCAGGTGCGTTTGCAGAGCCCCTGTAGTGTCAGCAGAGAGAAAACCCCCCATAAGTCACCCCATTTTGGAAAGTACACCCCTCAAAGAATTCATCTTGGTGTGTGGTGACCATTTTGACCCCACAGGTATTACAGGAAAGTATTCAAAAGAAGACAGTAAAAATGAAAAACTCGAATTCTTCCAATAATATGTTCGTTTAGTTTGAAATTTCTCAATTTCACGAGGAACAAGAGGAAAAAAGTACCCCAAAATTTGTAACGCAGGTTCTCCTGAGTACAATGGTACCCCATATGTGGGCATAAACCACTGCATGGGCACACAGGAGGGCTCAGAAGGGAAGGAGCGCCAATTAGCTTTTTCAATGCAGATTTTGCTGCAGAAGTTTTCGAGCGCCAGGTGCGTTTGCAGTGCCCCTGTAGTGCCAGCGGAGTAAAATCTCGCCATAAGTCACTCCATTTTGGAAAGTGCACCCCTCAAAGTATTCATCTTGGTGTGTGGTGACCATTTTGACCCCACAGGTATTAGAGGAAAGTATTCAAAAGTAGACAGTAAAAATGAAAAACTCAAATTTTTCCAATATTATGTTCTTTTAGTTTGAAATTTCTCAATTTCACGAGGAACAAGAGGAAAAAAGTACCACAAAATTTGTAACGCAGGTTCTCCTGAGTACAATGGTACCCCATATGTGGGCGTAAACCACTGTATGGGCACACAGGAGGGCTCAAAAGGGAAGGAGCGCCAATTAGCTTTTTCAATGCAGATTTTGCTGAAGAAGTTTCCGAGTGCCAGGTGCGTTTGCAGAGCCCCTGTAGTGTCCACAGAGTAAAATCTCCCAATAAGTCACTCCATTTTGGAAAGTGCACCCCTCAAAGAATTTATTTTGGGGTGTGGTGAGCATTTTGACCCCACAGGTGTTTGAGGAAAATATTCAAAAGTAGACAGTAAAAATGAAAAACTCGAATTTTTCCAATAATATGTTCCTTTAGTTTGAAATTTCTCAATTTCACGAGGAACAGGAGAGAAATGTCACCCCAATATATGTAAAGCAGGTTCTCCTGAGTAGAACAGTACCCCATATGTGGGCATAAACCACTGTATGGGCACACAGCCGGGCTCAGAAGGGAAGGAGCGCCAATTAGCATTTTCAGTGCAGATTTTTCTGAAGATGTTTCTGAGCGCCAGGTGCGTTTGCTGAGCCCCTGTAGTGTCAGCAGAATAGATTCCCCCCAAAAGTCACCACATTTTGGAAAGAGCACCCCTCAAAGAATTCATCTTGGTGTGTGGTGACCATTTTTACCCCACAGGTATTAGAGGAAAGTATTCAAAATTGGCCAGTAAAAATGAAAAACTCGAATTTTTCCAATAATATGTTGGTTTAGTTTGAAATTTCTCAATTTGACGAGGAACAGGAGAGAAAATTCACCCCAAAATCTGTAACGCAGGTTCTCCTGAGTAAAACGGTACCTCATATGTGGGCATAAACCACTGTATGGGCACACAGCAGGGCTCAGAAGGGAAGGAGCGCCAATTTACAGGAGCAAAACCGCAGCTATTAATGGTTATTAGAATAGCGCAGTTACTAAAATAAAATAAAAAAAAAATAAAATTACAGGTAATGTGGGGTGGTTATGGGCAACCAGGGGTGGTTACAGGTAATCTGGGGTGGTTACGGACAACATGGGGTGGTCACGGGCAACCTGCTGTGGTTACAGGCAACGTGGGGTGGTTACAGGCAACGCGGGGTGGTTACGGGCAACGTGTGGTGGTTATGGGCAACGTGTGGTGGTCACGGGCAACGTGTGGTGGTCACGGGCAACCTGCTGTGGTTACGGCAACGTGGGGTGGTTACAGGCAACGTGGGCTGGTTACAGACAACGTGGGCTGGTTACAGGCAACGTGGGCTGGTTACAGGCAACGTGGGCTGGTAACGGGCAACGTGGGCTGGTTACGGGCAACCTGCTGTGCTTACAGACAATCTGGGATGGTTACGGGAAACGTGGGGTGGTTACGGGCAACCTGCAGTGCTTACAGACAATCTGGGGTGGATACGGGCAACGTGGGGTGGTTACGGGCAACCTGCTGTGCTTACAGACAATCTGGGGTGGATACGGGCAACGTGGGGTGGTTACGGGCAACCTGCAGTGCTTACAGACAATCTGGGGTGGTTACGGGCAACGTGGGGTGGTTACGGGCAATGTGGGGTGGTTATGGATAAACTGAAGTTCTTATAGGCAATCTGGGGTGGGTACCTGTAATCTGACATGGGCACCGCAATCTGGAGGGGGTCATTGGCAATTTGGGGTGGTCAGAGGCGACGTGTGGTGGTCAGAGGCGACGTGCGGTGGTCAGAGGCGACGTGCGGTGGTCAGAGGCGACGTGGCGTGGTCAGAGGCATCGTGGCGTGGTCAGAGGCATCGTGGCGTGGTCAGAGGCATCGTGGCGTGGTCAGAGGCATCGTGGCGTGGTCAGAGGCAACGCGCGGTGGTTACGTGCAATCTGGGGGGGGTTACATGTAATCTGGCATGATTACGGGGAACCTGGGGGGGTTATGTGCAACCTGGAAGGGTTACAGACAATCTGGGATTGTTACTGATAAACTGAAGTGCTTATAGGTAATCTGGGGTGGGTACATGTAATTTGGGGTGGTTACGGGCAATCTGGAGGGGGTCACTGGCAATTTGCGGTGGTTACGGGCAACGTGCGGTGGTTACGGGCAACGTGCGGTGGTTACGGGCAACGTGCGGTTGTTACGGGCAACGTGCGGTGGTTACGGGCAACGTGCGGTGGTTATGGGCAACGTGCGGTGGTTACGGGCAACGTGCGGTGGTTACGGGTAACGTGCGGTGGTTACGGGTAATCTGGGGAGGGGTTAGGGGTAATTTGGGAGTAAACTGCAATTATTACTATAATAAAAAGTGTGTGTTTTATTTTTTTGTATGTTTGTCACTTTTTGTACTTTATACATTCATTTTCACTGTATTACTATGATTACTGTGATATTTTCTATCACAGTAATCATAGTTCAGTGACAGAGACCAAATTGGTCTCTGTCACTTTAAATTTTCAGAGCTTGGCTGGTTGTGAAGCGCATGCGCACTTCATAACCAGCCAGGACGTCGAGGAGGAAGGAGCTCCGTGGATCCGGTGAGTATATGGGGAAGGGAGGGTGACTCGGGGAAGGGGGTGACAGGGGGGGTGGGGGGCGACTTGGGGGGTGGGGGGACATCACTTTTTATCCCCTGTCACCAATCATTTATGGTGACAGGGGATAAAAAGTGCCAGGAGCACATGGTACAAGCGATCAGCGGTATATAGTATATACCGCTGATCGCTTGTACCGGGACCCCACAGGGGGGTCCCCGATGACTGCCCCATGCTCTCCGCTACCTCCGGTGGCGGAGAGCATGGGGCTTTCATTCATTTTAACTTTTTAATCGCTGTGAACCGACGTTAGTCGGTTCACAGCGATTGCGGCGGCCATCTTGGAAATGATGGCCGCCGGGGGAGGGGGGTTAGTTATCGGGGCACTAGGGGGGTCTGATCTGGGGTCTGATATACACTTATTTCATCTCCCCCCGCCGTAGATTCACGGCGGGGGGAGATGAAAGGTGGCGGCGGCACCGGTAATCCTCTTTACCGACGGTCGCCGCTATAACGTTAATAGCGGCGATCGTCGGTAAGGGGGGGGGGGCCGGGACGGACCTCACACACTGCCCCAACCCCTCAGCTACCTCCGGTAGCCGGGGGGATGGGGTGGGAGCCGTCCCGGCCCCGCAGCCTTATTCTCTGCCATCGCCGTAAAAAGCTGATGGCAGCAGAATAAGGCCCATTAGTGACCGCCGTAGAAAGCCGTATCGGCGGTCACTAAGGGGTTAAAGGGGTATTCTGGCAAAAATCTTTTATTTCAAATCAACTGGTATCAGAAAGTTACATAGATTTTTAATTTACTTCTATTTAAAAATCTCAAGTTTTCCCATACTCATCAGCTGCTGCATGTCCTGCAGGAAGTGCTATATTCTTTTCAGTCTGACACAGTGCTCTCTGCTGCCACTTCTGTCTGATACAGGAACTGTCCACAGAAGGAGAGGTTTCTGTGGGCATTTTTTACTGGACAGTTCCTGACACAGACAGAGGTGGCAGCAGAGAGCAATATGTGGTACTGGAAAGAATCCACCGCTTCCCTTGGTACATACAGCAGCTGACAAGTACTGGAAGATTGTAGATTTTTAAATAGAAGTAATTTAGGCCCCATTCACACGTCCGTGTCAGTTTTTACTGTCAGGAAATCCTGATCAGGAGGCCTCAAATGTCATCAGGAAAGTATCTGGATTTCCTGCCAGTAATCAGTTTTTACCTTCAGGAAACCATCAGGAAAAACCTTCAGGATTTCCTGATGAGAAGAAAAAAGTGTTCTCAATATGGTCTAGTATGCCAACATACATCCCAAGTACCCACACAGCCCCTAGTGTACCTGGATGGCCACAGGGTGCAGAAGTACAACTCCCATCATGACCTGTCAGCGCTGAGGGAGCGGCCCGGGGGTGAGTTCCCGGGGGGGGGGGATGGGGGAGATGATGGAGAGCGGGCGGCCAGCCCTGTAGTGCCGGGCTGGGGGATCGGGCACTACCGTGGTGAGGTCTGGGCTCCGGCCAGAGTGCAGTGGTGAGGTCCGGGCGGGTGGTGGGGGGGATCAGGCTACAGGCAGTCCTGTTCTGAGGTCCGGTGCCTCAGCGGGGCTTGCTCTCTACCAAACCGGAATCGCGGGCACTTTCCTGATGTACATCAGGAAAGTGCGCGTGATTTCGGCGCTCCCATAGACTTCTATGGGGGCGTCTGTGCCGGATTTCCGGACGAAAATAGGACAGGATCTAAAAAATCCGGTCCTATTTTCCGGAACGGACACCCTTCCGGAAAAATCCGGAAGGGTGTCCGTGTCAAACGTTAGCCTATGAATCCGGAAATCCGGACAGATTTTCCGGACGTGTGAAGGGGGCCTTACAAATCAATATAACTTTCTGAAACTAGTTGATTTGAAAGAAAAAAAAAATCACAGGAGTACCTTTTTAATTGTGATTTTTATATATAGTATTAGGTTTGTTTTTATCAGTTGGAACCCATTTCTCATGAATATTTCTGTACCCTTTACCATGCATGGATTACACGTAAACAACAACAAAAAATGAACTTATACTCTCCCCGTCATGGCTTGTGGGTGAAAACAGTTAAACCTAGCAAGGTACATGGATATTTGGGCCATAAACAAGATCAGCAATGGCAGACCCAGCCTGTGCATGTGTTACATGTAATACTACAGGTCAGGTCTGTTACATATGAACTAAAGATAAAATAAAAATCATTAAAGAAAAAAAAATCCAAACTGTATTCCTTTTTAACACTTGTTTCTATGTTTCACTGGTTTCTTTTCTATTATGTTTTTGCTGTATAGAATAGATCAGTAGTCTTTGATATTTTTATAGATTGCTGGGGCTGCAGAGAAACAACCCATACTCGCCTCACACGTTCCCTCAGGGCAGTGTTTTTCAACCAGTGTGCCGCGGCACACTAGTGTGCCGTGACACATGGTCGGGTGTGCCGCGGGCGCCGTCCCCCTCACCTACTGGCCCGAACATCCCCAGGTTTCTCTCCCCTCTCATCCCCATCCCTGCTCACCTTCCCTGAGATGCTCGCCGCGGGTGCCGTCCCCCTCACCTACTACCGGACGCGCTCCTCCAATCAGGGGAGACTGGGAGCGTGGTGCGCTGCGGCAAGCCGTAGCGCACATGTTGATTGGATGCGTGCATCACGGCCCGCCGCAGCGCACCACGCTCCCGGTCTCCCCTGATTGGAGGAGCGCGTCCGGTAGTAGGTGAGGGGGACGGCACCCGCGGCGAGCATCTCAGGGAAGGTGAGCAGGGATGGGGATGAAACGGGAGAGAAGCAGAGGGGAGAGAAACCTGGGGATGGGGGAGAAGCAGGGGGATGAGAAACCTGGGGATGGGGAGAAGCAGGGGGATGAGAAACCTGGGGATGGGGGAGAAGCAGGGGGATGAGAAACCTGGGGATGGGGGAGAAGCAGGGGGATGAGAAACCTGGGGATGGGGGAGAAGCAGGGGGATGAGAAACCTGGGGATGGGGAGAAGCAGGGGGAGAGAAACCTGGTGATGGGGAGAAGCAGGGGGAGAGAAACCTGGGGATGGGGGAGAAGCAGGGGGATGAGAAACCTGGGGATGGGAGAGAAGCAGGGGGAGAGAAACCTGGGGATGGGGGAGAAGCAGGGGGATGAGAAACCTGGGGATGGGGAGAAGCAGGGGGAGAGAAACCTGGTGATGGGGAGAAGCAGGGGGAGAGAAACCTGGGGATGGGGGAGAAGCAGGGGGGAGAGAAACCTGGGGATGGGGGAGAAGCAGAGGGGAGAGAAACCTGGGGATGGGGGAGAAGCAGGGGGATGAGAAACCTGGGGATGGGGGAGAAGCAGGGGGATGAGAAACCTGGGGATGGGGAGAAGCAGGGGGAGAGAAACCTGGGGATGGGGAGAAGCAGAGGGGAGAGAAACCTGGGGATGGGGAGAAGCAGGGGGAGAGAAACCTGGGGATGGGGAGAAGCAGAGGGGAGAGAAACCTGGGGATGGGGAGAAGCAGGGGGAGAGAAACCTGGGGATGGGGAGAAGCAGAGGGGAGAGAAACCTGGGTATGGGGGAGAAGCAGGGGGATGATAAACCTGGGGATGGGGGAGAAGCAGGGGGAGAGAAACCTGGGGATGGGGGAGAAACAGGGGAGAGAGAAGTTTGGTGGAGAGAAGCATGGGGGAGAGAAGCACAGGAGAGAAGCACAGGGAAGAGAAGTATGGTGGAGAGAAGCACAGGAGAGAAGCACGGGGGAGAGAAGCACAGGAGAGAAGCACGGGGGAGAGAATTATGGTGGAGAGAAGCACAGGAGAGAAGCACGGGGGAGAGAAGTATGGTGGAGAGAAGCACAGGAGAGAAGCACGGGGGAGAGAATTATGGTGGAGAGAAGCACAGGAGAGAAGCACGGGGGAGAGAAGCACAGGAGAGAAGCACGGGGGAGAGAAGTATGGTGGAGAGAAGCACAGGAGAGAAGCACGGGGGAGAGAAGCACAGGAGAGAAGCGGGGGGAGAAGTATGGTGGAGAGAAGCACAGGAGAGAAGTAGGGGGGGAGAAGAAAACAGGCCCAGGTTTCGCACTGAGTATAAATACATTTAGAATCTATATTATTAACTCTATGTATAATATGAACTGTTTTAGTGCCATTTTCGTTGGTGGTGTGCCCCGGGATTTTTTAAGTATAAAAAGTGTGCCGCGGCTCAAAAAAGGTTGAAAATCACTGCCTCAGGGGTCCTCCTGCGATGTTTTCAGGTCCCCCACCAAACACTCTGACCACTCACTGACATTTATCTTGGATAGTTGAGAAACGTCCTGTTGTGCTTACTATGGATATATATTCTCTACAATAAAAATATGAGGCATTTATCATGAGTGTCGGGATCAACTTTTTACATTCGTCTTGGCAGCGACAGCCTGCTCAGCCAATCTCTGTCTGCAGTGTTCAGCTTCATGGATGAATTCTTTAAAGTCACCATTCACACTACAAATGCACAATTCGGTTTTTGATTAAGACAATTTCATCTTTGCTTATGTTGTTTATTTATTTTGTCTGAGGGTTGATTGAGCTACATTATATGACCGTATGCTGGCCTGGGGGTCCCCAATACTGTGTGGGTCCCACCGTGTTTTTCCCTCTTTGGGAATTTTAAATGTTTTTAATGTGCAGGGATCTGGTTTCCTTTGCCATTTTTTGTGCTTTTTTGTATTTGTCTGGTAACAATTAATAAACTTATTTTTGTATTTTCTTTACATTCGTTGGTGTGCTCCTATATATGACATATCTCTGTTTATTCAGTGGATAATTCGTTTTGGGGCCGAGCTTGTAATTCAAATCCACTCTTAAAGGAGAAGTCCGGCCAAAATATTTTTTTTATATGTTATTAATTATGGAAAGTTATACAATTTTATAATGTACATTAATTATGGGAAATGCGCATATATGGCTATTTCCCTTAATTTAGTGTATCAGGAAGTGTTCGTATTCTCTCAGAAGAAGTGACGTCACCACTAGAGATGAGCGAACCGGGTTCGGGTTCGAGTCCATCCGAACGTACGGTATTTGATTAGCGGGGCTGCTGAACTTGGATAAAGCTCTAAGGTTGTCTGGAAACGTGGATACAGCCAATGACTATATCCATGATTTCCACATAGCCTTAGGGCTTTATCCAACTATAGCAGCCACCGCTAATCAAATGCCGGAAGTTCGGGTTCGGATGGACTCAAGCATGCTCGAGGTTCGCTCATCTCTAGTCATGACGAATGGTGTAATTCCTATGGAGTGTCCAGCAGGGGGCGCTCTATATATAGAAGTCAATGAGTACCATTGACTTCTATATATAGTGCGCCCCTGCTGGACACTGTATTGAATCATTTGATGTGTATGTAATGTAATGTTATGTACTGTACTTTGTGATTGAATACATTTATGGAATACTTTGGGGAGCAAGTGTCCTTGCTTCCCAAAGTATCCCATAAATGTATTCAATGAATACATTGGCAGGGCACCGAGCAGGGAGGGAGAGAAGTGCCATCTACCTCCCCCCTCCCTCCCTGCTCGGTGCTGGGCACATATACACAGTACTACTTCCCCATTATCTGCAGATAATGAAACAAATGAAACAAAAATTCAGAAACAGCAGAATATGTGATATTATAAGTTACTGTACAGTAATGGAGAGGATGGGAAACACAAGGGCTGATAGAGACTGCAGGGAGCATGAAGGAATGAGCAGGACAGATGTGGGCACATACATGGGCAGATGTGGGCACTCTCTGTCCGGGGAGAGAGGGGTTACAGCTATGGAGAGATTACCTCCACAGTACTGTCCCCTGATGGAAGCCCCAGCCTGAAGTGGATCTGCAATGATTTGGAAGGTGAGGGAGACTTCCTGGGTCAGAGTACAGTGCTGTAAATCCTGCTGTGCAGACCATCCCCTCGCACACTCTCCTCCCACCCAGTACAGGGAGCTCTTACACCAAAGCAATGCTCTTAAACCAAGTCACAATTTGAAAAATTGTGAGCTCTTAAACCCAAACGCTCTTAAACCAAGTTACTCTTAAACCATGGTACCACTGTATAGAACTTGTGGTCGTAATAGGGACGGTAAAATGTGGTCTTATCATGCCTGTGTGAAACTGGCCTTATACGATATATTTATGGATAGGGAAAAACTGCAAAACCAAACACATTTAGATGGAAATTAAGAAATGATCCGGTTTCTAAGGAAAAATAAAAAAATATATACTTCTTTTCTATGGCACAAAACACATAATATATATTTGTGTAATATATAAAATACAATGATGTGTACACAATGAAAATGTGGATAGACTTCGGTGCATGTGGCTGGATTATGAGTCTAATGGATGCCGCATTAGAAATAATGAGGAGCCTGGTGAGAAATAACATTTTAATAATCCGATTTGTTATAAATTGCAGCTGTTATGGACGTTCCATCAGCAAATGCAGATAAATGAGCTTCATAATTCACGACCAGAGTCATAAACGCCTGTCGGAAGATAATGTATATATGCCTAAAAGGTTTACATCCTTTTACATTGAAGATCTAGTCCTACCTCGCGGCCATCTCCACCAAATTATAAGAGAGAAGAACCTTGTTCCATGGACTCTATTAGGTGTATTTATGACTCTAGCAGACAGAATGGTGAAAGGATTGGCTCCTGCTCAGGGTTAACCCAGGTTTATAAGAAATTCTTGGCAAAGCTTCTAATTTTAACAGTTTCTCCTTGATACTTCTCAATCAATAAAATATGCTTTTCTTGGTTGACCCTTGATGTCTCCATCCCTATTCACCAGACATAGACAAAGTGCCCTTATTTAAGGGTTCAAATTAGATAGAAAATCAATTCCCCCAATCCATGTCTTGTCATATGAAGGTCATAGCGCAACATTACAAATATAGCATTAAGAAACCATTGTCTGGCCTCATTGCCAAGGGCATACATACCATACAAGCAACCTATACAAGCTGATATAGGGCCCCTGAAAAGAGGCATGCAGTCCTGTTTGTGCTAGATTGCAGCAGCGTAACTGCCACCGTGGCAGCCATAGTGACTGGGGCCCCCTGAGCCGTCATCATTTGCAGCACCCGGTGGCCGAAAGAGACTCCTAGGTGCTGTAAATGTCCATCTAACTGTAAGCACTCCTGACGAGCACTTGCAGTTTAATGTTAATGGTTATGACTACACTTGACAGGTTTGTGGTCAGCTGGGAGGGGCCCAATAAAAAACTTGCTATGGGGCCCAGCCATTTCTAGTTACGCCCCTGCTAGATTGTGAGGACCTTCATAAAGGAACCACTTTGTTATCCATCAAGATGGTGGAGTATTAGTCCAGGGGTAATGGAAAAAGTTTAGATAGGGACTATAAGTATTAGGGTGCTATTACATGGAGTGATAATCTGCCAAATCAGGCCGATTATCACTTTGTGTTATATAGACAATGATCAGCTGATAAAACAATCATTGGCTGATCATTGTCATTTATTCCAGCCTAACAATCATCAGCTGAGGAATGTGTAAAAAAAAACCTAGAAATCATAGATACCTCTCTGCCCTTCACGGTGTCCTTTTTACTTCTGCCCTCTGCCTGCAGCCACCACTGGAACTTCTGAGTAGTGATGAGCGAACATCCCGATCTTTGGTTCGGATCCCGAACATGAACAAAAAAAAATGATCGTGATCGATTTGTGTTCACCGAACGTTCACGAACAAATAATGAACATACAGTAGAAGCGTCCGTTTTAGGCAACGCACATGCATACAGATTATTAGGTGTAAAGCGTAAATTATACATGTGCGTACAGGTTGCACTCGTTTTGGTCTAGAGTTTAGCAGTGGCGTACGTTCGCAAGTTTGAATGTGTTTGAAAATGATCGTTATAACCATTCCGACCATCAAACACATTGGGGGGAGATTTATCAAACATGGTGTAAAGTGAAACTGGCTCATCTTTGGCTAATCTTAACCAATAGGCCAGACAGAATATAAAAAATAGAGGTGGGGGGTCACCTAGGTAATAGTGACCATAACATAGTAAGTTTTCAATTATCCTTCAATAAAATAATTAGCAGAGGGGCTACAAAAACATTAAATTTCAGGAAGGCTAATTTCCAAAAACTAAGAGAAGACCTTGGGGACATAGACTAGGACAATGCCTTCAGAAATAAAAGTACACAAGAGAAATGGGACATATTTAAGAGCATCCTGGGTAAATCATGTGAACGACACATACCATATGGGAATAAAAGTAGTAGAAATAAGAGAAATCCAATGTGGTTAACTTCAGCTGTAAGGGGTGCAATAAATGATAAGAAACAAGCATTCAGACTACTAAAACAAGAAGGTAGTGGGGAAGCATTGAGCAACTATAGACAGAAGAATAGAATGTGTAAAAAGCAAATAAAAGAAGCAAAAATAGCAACAGAAAGAAGGATTGCCACAGAAAGTAAAACAAATCCCAAAATGTTCTTCACCTATATAAACAACAAAAGACTTAAAACTGAAAATGTTGGTCCCCTCAAAAATAATCTGGGTGTAATGGTGGAGGGGGAAGAGGAAAAGGCCAATCTACTAAATACATTCTTCTCTACTGTATTCACAGAGGAGAATCCCATAACAGACGACATGACTAGGGATAATGTTAATCCTCCCATAAATCTCACCTGCCTAACACAACAAGAAGTGGGGAGACGCCTTAAAAATATTAAAATCAATAAGTCACCGGGCCCAGAAGGTATCCATCCTAGAGTTTTGCAAGAATTAAATACTGTGTTAGACAGACAGTTATTCCTAATATTTAAAGATTCTATTACGACAGGGATTGTTCCACAGGACTGGCGCATAGCTAATGTGGTACCAATATTCAAGAAGGGGTCAAAGAGCGATCCTGGAAACTACAGGCCCGTAAGTCTAACATCTATAGTAGGTAAAGTATTTGAGGGGTTTGTAAGAGATGCTATACTGGAGTATCTTAATGAAAATAATCTTATGACGCAGCACCAGCATGGATTTATGAGGGATCGATCCTGTCAGACTAATCTGATCGGCTTCTATGAAGAGGTAAGTTATAGACTGGACCTGGGGGAGGCTGTGGATGTTGTATATCTGGACTTTTCAAAGGCATTTGATACTGTACCGCATGAAAGGTTGGTCTACAAAATGAGGATGCTGGGACTCGGGGAAAACGTATGCAAATGGGTAAGTAACTGGTTGTGTGATAGAAAACAGAGGGTGGTCATTGATGGAACATATTCAGATTGGGTTTTAGTTACTAGTGGGGTACCACAGGGGTCAGTGTTGGGTCCACTTCTTTTTAGAATTTTTATTAATGATCTTGTTGAGGGGCAACAGAGCAGAATCTCCATTTTTGCAGATGATACTAAACTGGGTAAAGTAATCAGTACAGAGGATGATAATATCATATTACAGAGGGATTTGGAGAAGCTGGAGGCTTGGGCGGTGAAATGGCAAATGAAGTTTAATGTGGATAAATGTAAGGTTATGCACTTGGGCCGTAGAAATAATAAATACAGTTATGTGCTAAATAATAAAACACTGGGTAAAACTACTTCCGAAAAGGACCTGGGGGTATTGGTGGACAGTAAACTCAACTTTAGTGATCAGTGCCAGGCTGCAGCTGCCAAGGTTAATAAAATAATGGGATGCATCAAAAGAGGTATAGATGCTAAAGATGAGAACATAGTTTTGCCTCTTTATAAATCACTGATCAGACCACACATGGAATACTGTGTACAGTTTTGGGCACCGGTATATAAGAAGGACACAGCTGAACTGGAGCGGGTGCAGAGGAGGGCAACAAAGGTCATTAAGGGAATGGGTGGGTTACAGTACCAGGACAGGTTATCAAGCTTGAGTTTATTTACACTAGAAAAAAGAAGCCTTAGGGGCGATCTGATCACAACGTACAAATATATGAATGGACAGTACAGAGATCTTTGTAGTGGTCTTTTTACTCCTAGGTCTGTAACCATGACAAGGGGGCATCCTCTACGTCTAGAGGAAAGAAGATTTTATCATCAGCATCGACGCGGGTTCTTTACTGTACGAGCGGTAAGACTGTGGAACTCTCTGCCACATGATGTTGTCATGGCCGATTCATTAAATAAGTTCAAGGGAGGCCTGGATGCTTTTCTTGAACAATATAATATTACAAGTTATGGGCATTAGATTTCCGGTGATACGTTGATCCAGGGAGTATTCTGGTTGCCATTGCAGTCGGGGGGAGTTTTCTCCCTGTGGTGGGGCAATTGTCATCTGCCTCATAAGGGGTTTTGCCTTCCCTGGATCAACACAGTAGGGTTTCTCTAGGTTGAACCTGATGGACTCTTGTCTTCTTTCAACCTTATTTACTATGTTACTATGTTACTATGCTAGGGGCAACTGAGCCAGTTTCACTTTACACCAGGTTTGATAAATCTCCCCCATTGTTCGTGATCTGTGAATACAAATTAGAGTAATGTTTGTACGAACATTTAAGAACATGTTTGCGCATCACTAATTCTGAGCCGGTCTCGGAAGTGTTAGGCCACTCAGCCAATCACTGTCCATAACATTGTGCTGTCTCTGCCAGTGATTGGCTGAGTGGCCTGTCAATTCAGAGACCGGTTCAGAAGTTTCAGTGGTAGCTGTGGACAGAGGGAAGAAGTGAAAAAGACACCGGGGAGCGTGAAAGAATTTATTATTTTACACTAGGGCAAGAGCTGCACGGATATCCCTAACTATAACTATATACAGCCCTTGCAGCACGATAATCAAGTAGCGTAATAGGCTCAGTAAGCGAGCCCCAATTTAACAGATCCACGATGATTTACATTAGTGATCAGGCTGTAATACCGCCATTCATCCTTTTGTTTTGCGGTAGTAAAACAAACTAATATTTGACCACTGCTGTGTGCCTCCATTTTTTCTATTTAGGCATAAATAGGCCATAGGCCAACTTAGTCTAAAGCCTTTTACAGCCTATTAATTTGGTCCATCAAAAAGACTGAAGGGGCTGAAACATGAGTCTTTCCCTGAAACCATGTATAACAATTTGGAGTGCTTTTAACTAGTTGAAAAGATTTTTTGTAATGACTTTTTTACATATGTATTATGGCTTCTTCCTTCTTCTTGATATGTATTGTCCGCTTGTTTCCTCAGTTCCACTTTCTTTCATTTGATATATTAAATCATAAGATCCAATCAGTGGATGGAGTATAATATAATAGGGGGTATCTGCAGGGGAGCAAATACTTTTTTCAAGCACCGTAACATATTCCAAACGAGAAGGAGGTAATTGCCTTGAAAATAACAAAAGTGCTTCACAATGTTGGAGAGTGGAATTTTCTGAAATATATCATTATTTGTGGAGAACTGCCCTAAATGGCTGAAATGGAAAATAAATTGATGTATTCCCGAATATAATTGGTAAGTAAATGCATTAAGGCTGTGATGACGTGACCTATATGGTGGACACGTGGAGTAAGGTGTTATATTAGGGGGGGCTCCATTTGTCAAGTGCCGCATTTACCAAATGGCTCATTGACCTGAAGAAAAATATAAATTGCAGTGTGATAGGGAGGTTATTGTGAAAAGAAATGTAGTTTTACTGCATACAAGTAAAGTGGTAGAACTAGACAGGTAGGGTAAGTTATATCAGGTAAACTGGGCCCTGTATCTCTGGGCCCCATTCTAGCAGCGTCAAATACATGTCAGAATATGTGTGAGGAATATACTAGCTAACTATAACAACTGAATGGTCCAATGACCAAATATTCTTATTTATCCTCAATATCCCATTAGTCTCAACTGGTTTCAGAAAGTTACCGTATATAGATTTGCAATTAACTTCTATTTAAAAATCTCAAGTCTTTCCATACTTGTCAGTTGCTGTATGTCCTGCAGAAAATGTTATTTTCTTTTTAGTCTGACACAGTGCTCTCTGCTGACATCTCTGGCTGAGACAGGAACTGTCCAGAGCAGGAAAGGTTTTCTATGGGGATTTGCTGCTGCTGTGAACAGTTCCTGTCTCAAACAGAGATGTCAGCAGAGAGCACCATATCAGACTTTAAAGAAAACAACTTTTCCTGCAGGACATACAGCAGCTGATAAGTATGGAAAGACTTGAGATTTTTAAATAGAAGTAAAATTCAAATCTATATAACTTTCTGAAACCAGTTGATTTGAAAGAAAAAGATTTTCGCTGGAGTACCCCTATAATGTGTCTCGCTGGATAGAAGACACATTACTGACAGGCTTTTCTTTTCTTTTTTCTTTTCATCTTTTTCTGTGCACCTCAGCAGACACATGTATCAATGTTTCCCAACAGATTCTGGTGCAAAATGTTATTGCACAGAAAATTTATTTGCTCTTGGTTGTGTCCAACCCAATGTAGAAGGCAATAAAAGTCTGTAATTCAGAAACTCTGCGCCCACTGAAAAACGTGGCTTGAAGGTTCTTAGAGTTTCAGTCTTAGCGAGGGACTACTGTATATAATGCAGGGCAGAACTGTAGAGAAAGGGAGAAGGAGGGAACTTTTAATGCCTTTGCCCTTGCACTGGTCTCTTATGGGGGAAAGCTATATTATTTGTCTAGCAGATCAATAGTGAGTAGTAATCAAAACTGCAAACACACGTGGTGACCAAAGGTTTTACTGATAATACCACAGTTTTACTGGAGAATCAATGGACCGTTGACCATTACATGTGTCCTAGGCTTCTCTGCACGCAACAGCCACAATACATTCTTAGGGCCATAATAAACGGCCCGACCACTAATGCAAACAAACTGTTCTGCTAGATCAACGTTCATTTACTAAACCCATTACGCGGCTTGACTAACGTGAAGCAATGGCTGTGTATATATATTGTTAGCGATGTCCGCGCAGACCTTGCCTTTAGTATAAAATAATAAAGTTTATACATACCTGCCCATGCTCCCCACTGTTTTCTTGCCTGCACTCTGATCTGAGCTGGACTCTGATCCGTCTTGGCTTCTGATTGGCTGAGTGGTCTGTCACTTCAGAGACTGGCTCTGAAGTTCCAGCAGTGGCTGCGGGCAGAGGTCAGGAAGACACTGGGGAAAGTGGACAGGTATGTATAAACTTTATTCATTTCTTTATACATTCGTCAGCCATCAGCCGAACTTCACTTTTACACATAGTGATGTGCGCCCAGTGGCCGATGAATTTTAGGCAGGACAAAAAGACACGATCAGCTGATGATCGTCTTCATCGGTCCTATTAGACAAAGCGATTATATACGATTAACAGCTAACGATAAACGATCGCAAACAAGATTGTTTAACGTTAACCTGAAATCGTTCACTATATTACACAAAACGATAGTCATTAGTTACGATTGTTATTACGATCGTCATTGCGATTGTTACTATGATCGTTTACTCCACCTGATCCCAGCAAAACAACGAACAATGTGCAATTACACTGAACGATTAGTGAACAAATGCGAAACTTGAGCGAAAAAAAATTGGAATTTAAACGAACAATTAGCGAACAATTAAAAATTATTTTAGAGTCAGATCTAAATAAACGATTAAGGACACACAAACGATTTTTCAATTGTTGCCTGCAATTACACAGAACGATTATTCATTAAATTTGAAAGATATAAAAAATTTTCGCACGATAATCGTCCCGTGTAATAGGGCCCTAAGACTCCTACTGACACCAGCCTTTTTAGAGTAAAAGGAATCCTGACCAGTCTGCTGTTATGTCTATGGGACAGGGTGATCTTCAGACTTGTACACTTTTCTCATACATCCTGAAGAAGCATATGATTGATCATAGTATGGAAGATTTGTCAATGATAAATGATCTCGAACGACCGCTATGGTTGATCATAGTATGGAAGATTTTTTCGATTTCGATTAATCGCCCCGTGTAATAGGTCCCTAAGTTGGTGTTTCACCCAGAACACTGTGCAGTGCTCCTGAGTGAGGGAAGCCATCATATTAATTACGGTTCAACCCATTTGCAACTGAGCTCAGGAAAAAGTGAAAACTGGAGATGCAAAGTGAGAAACTGCTGAAAAATATCTAATTTTGTAACAAGATTTTTGTAAAACATGAAAATACATAACATATATATATATATATATATATTAGATAAATTTAGAAAGTGGTTCCCTGGTCTCTAACCGGCGAAGATATATATCCTGAAGCGGTAATCATGGCCGTGTGGACGGAATGTTCGGTTGTTACAACTACAGGGTTGCTGAAGATAACAGAGAATTTTTTTATTGCTGGACAATATGAAAGGGTGTTATTTCTTCTACGCAGCAATGGACTGTCATGATTATTAGAGATACTTAACTAAAAAGCACCTTATTTCACAATGGACTGTGAACAACCAATGGAATTCATTTGCATGTGATTACATTCAATAGTACATTGTGTCAGTATTTGATGCTTCCGAATTGAATTAAAGGAGCGGACTGTTCCAGATCTCGTGGATACGAGTGTGAAATATGCTCTAGGTAATAGCATTGGTGACTGCTGGGGAGCGATGTGATATGCTCAGCCGAACTAGAAGCGTCCCACTTTTGACTGCAAGCGAAAGCAGCTTACCATGAGAAGCGTCTTGATTTCCATGACAGCAGGTGCGGCCCACCGTACAAAGGAAGGGCTGAGACTCACATGGACTGAGTGTCTCAAAGACGTAAGTTGTTTACAAGCGTCCAGGATTGCTATGACAACGCTGGATAGCGAATTTGTGATTGGATGAGAGGGAGCTGACGAGCTGATGATGATAACAAACCCTCCTATTAGAGTGCTTCCCGGGCACAACCTCTGTTGTTTTGTGTACAAGCCAAACACCGCAGCCGGCATGGTCATCGTGACGGTAAGATATTGTTTTGCCGGAGAGATCGGTGGGCAACATGGACATCAATGGAAGGTCTGGATAGACTATAGATAACATATAATGCTAATGGATGATATATGACATGTCTTTACTTGATGTTTACTATAAATATGACATGTACCGCCTACTCCATGTTGCTGATTGGCTATTTTTAATTGTTTGTCTCAGGTGATTGGTGGATCTGTATATATAATGATGTTTTGTACAACCCCTTTTATGCTTGAAAAAAGCTTAAGATAACGAGCTGAAACGTTGCACTGTATTATGCAAACTGGCACAATAAAGATTTAGCACGTTCGGAAGACGATGCTGTCCTCAATCTTCTTTTTCTTTACATAACTTTGGGGGATAGAGCCGTACCCCGGGAGGACTGTGCATCTAGTGGTGTAGTTTCCGCAGACCCAGCCCAACTTCATATATATATATATATATATATATATATATAAACATGCACATTCAGTGAGTCAGGTTGTGAATGAGTCGAGAGTGCTGTCTGGATATTTTCTGTCTGGATATTTTGTGATTGGCAGCTCCATGTGACCATCTGTAGATCTGACTTATTGTCTGTGAGATGCCTCCTGCGGCGGCTGGCATTTCAGAGTTATAGTGCGGAGGGATCAGGCCTTGAATAGGTGCGGGGCTTGTATTCAGTGCACGGTTTGATTTTTCCATCACTCTCAATCTGAAGTTCAGTCTGTGACCTGCTATTAATTGCACAGTGTGTGGCTCCGGCTTTTTGTGTCTGAATGTTACAATAGATATTTAGGGCTATTATTTGCTGTCATAATTGTCCTGCAATTTTTTCGGTGAGTTGCTTCCAACATAGCCAATATACGCTTTAATAGCATACTAAAGTGCTTCTTTTGAAAATGGTTTTATTATTTTTTTCTTTTTCCATTAACGTGTAACTGTCTCCTACATTTAGGAGGTGAATGTTTTGTATGCAGCATAAAAATTCATTTGGGACTATGAAAGGGGTGTTCTGGATTCTTTCTGACTTACTCAAAAGAACACACGGTGGCACAAAGAAATCAA
The DNA here is from genome assembly GCF_027789765.1 of Dendropsophus ebraccatus. Classification (NCBI taxonomy): domain Eukaryota; kingdom Metazoa; phylum Chordata; class Amphibia; order Anura; family Hylidae; genus Dendropsophus; species Dendropsophus ebraccatus. The sequence goes on from NC_091459.1 coordinate 117,058,149, forward strand.
TAACCTGTACTCACCTGTTTCCTATCCATCACTGGTGCCAATCCAGTTTTATTAAATAGTACCATACAAGTAGGGATGAGCGAACTGAACCGTTACGAACCAGATTCGTTACGAACTTTGCAAAAGGTTCGGTTCGGTACCGAACCGAACTTTCAAAAGGTTTGTGATGAAGTTCGTTAAAACCGCAACGGCGTCGCAAAACTGTATTGTTTTCACAGAATGGAAGAGGATATAAGGAATTATTACTCCTATAATCCCTTTTATCCTTTTATTATGTGAATATCAAGGTGTGTGACGTCACTACAGGAACAGGAAGTGCCTGAGCGTCCATGCTCTTTCTCATTGTGTGTCTAGACTGCAGAGAGAGAGGAGCTCCGTGCTAGTTAGGGAGGGAAAGCACATAGATAGATAGGCAAACAAGTAGATATTTACAGGGAGGTAGAGAGAGGGAGAGAGAGATAGGCAGAGATAGGAAGTAAAAAACTTGTGATATCCAGAAAATAGTCAAACACTGATATATCACAAAATATCTTTATTACTTGCTCGAAATAGTATAAAGCACAGGATAGTGGTTGGGGGGGGGGGGGGCAGAGGCTGTGTGACCACTAATCACAATCATTTATGCCAACAACAACCTTAGTATAAGAGGGAGTGCAGGCAGGACGCCCACAATTTATTCTTTAATGTCAAGCCAGATGTTCGTCTCCCTGACCAGGCTCAACAGGGCCCTCTTGGCCTCTTGGTGGTGGAGTCATGGTGCGTGCCTCCGTCAGATGAGGTTCTTTATTCTCTTCATCCGATGAGGCCTCTGCTGTTTGTTGAGCTTCTTCATCTCTGCTGACAAATGAACAGTGGACAAAATCTGTAATTACAAACATGTTAGCAACATTGTAACAATTCTCAAGAACCAATATGCATCCAATGCAGGATTTTACTTAGGCTTTTTGTGTCCTTTTTTATCCAGTATGTCCAATGTGTTAGCCAGGGGCGTAACTACCACTATAGCAGCCATAGCGGCTGCTATGGGGCCCGCCGCATCAGGGGGCCCCATGGCCTGCTCCTGCAATACTCTGGGCCCCCTGAGCCGTCAACATTTGCAGCACGGGGTGGCCCTGCTGGTCTCCTGGGTTTTGCAAATGTCCCTTTAACTGCAAGCACTCCTGACCAGAGCAGTTATGTAGTTATGACTTCACTTGACCGTTTAGTGGTCAGTCGGGGGGGGGGGGGGGAAGCTCAATGTATATAATCTCTGTCTACGTAACACATGTCTATATGTCTGCACACATAACAGACTGAACTAATACTGACATCATCTGATCCTAGCATGGACAGATGCAATTAAGACACACACTTACTGGCGCCGTCTGCTGGCATTCAAAATGAAACGCAGCATTGGGGCAAAACGCAAAGAGCCGAGTTCTTCTTGTGAGGCCCCACGCCTCATCAGTTGCCGTCGCTCCCTGATGAATCTGTCCCTCACACTGGACCACCTGGTCTCCACATGTTTGTCTGAAAGCAAAAAACTTACAGACATTAGTAATATATGAGCGTCAGGTGACCAGTAGTTTCTTGTTTGACATAGTGGGTAAATAACTTACCAATGATCAACTTCTGTAATCTACTATGCTTGTCCCAACCTGGGTACACAATCTGGGCAACCTCCCTCCATCCGGCACTCCGCCATAGCCGGCTTGTGTACCCAGGCGCAGGGCCGTCCCATAGCAGTGGCCGAGCATGGACCTTAATAAAACGATAAATAAATAATATAAACCTCTTGCAAACAATGCTCGCTTGGTAAGGTAATAGCTAGTCGAGGCTTTTTCCTTGTTAGGGTACAAACACACACACACCGTATACGCAGCAGATACGCAGCAAATACGCAGCAGATCTGCAGCAGATTTGGTGGTGCAGATTTGATGCTGTGTTCAGTTATTTAGATCTAATCTGCTGCGTATTTGTTGCGTATTTGCTGCGTATCGCAGCAGTAAATAGGCTGCGTATACGGTGTGTGTGTTTGTACCCTTAGAGGCAATGTTGCTGACTAAATATGACGTCACTTATGTGGGTGGGTTATGGAGCTTCCCGTGCTGCTAACTCCCTCCCTCCTCCCTCTCCCTCCATGATGTCTGCTGCCGGCCCATATCATATACACCATGGGTCTCAAACTCGCGGCCCTCCAGCTGTTGCAAAACTACAATTCCCATCATGCCTGGGACAGCCAAAGCAAGTTTTGCAACAGCTGGAGGGCCGCGAGTTTGAGACCCCTGATATACACAGTACACAACTACTTCCATCATGTGGTCATAGTGTAAGCCTCAAATATTTCAAACATAACGTAATAGTGAATTCGACACCTCAATCCAGAGGGGGGAGGGGGGAGTGAGTTAGCTGCACGGGCAGCTCGCTAACACAAACCATAAGTCACACCCTCGTTTCTCAGCAACATGTGATCAAACAAAGAAAATTCCTGGAAGAGATATTACACAAACATATCAAACATAATTACACAAACATATCAAACATAATTAGCGGCACATTGGCTACAATTGGAAATACATTGCATTATGTTTCACACAGACACGTAGCCTAAGGGTACAAACACACACACCGTATACGCAGCCTATTTACTGCTGCGGTGCGCAGCAAATACGCAACAAATACGCAGCAGATTAGATCTAAATAACTGAACACAGCATCAAATCTGCACCACCAAATCTGCTGCAGATCTGCTGCGTATTTGCTGCGTATCTGCTGCGTATACGGTGTGTGTGTTTGTACCCTAACAAATATAAATGTATAGTGCGATTTAGAGCTAACCCTTATGGGCAAGCCATAGGAATTACACACATTCGTATAGACGTGAACTACTATCAGCAATGTATGGTGACCAATGTAGTCACACAGGGCAATAGGTAGGGGCAGAAATCCATAATAAACATTTAGCTTCATCATAAATAAAGATCATTCATGACTAACTTTTCATTGAGAAATTAGGAAGGAAAGAGCCTTTAACAACACATATATAAAATGAAGCAATGTAAAGTACCGGGACAGAATGTAAGCATTATTGAGAACAGATATCTGATATATTCAAAGACCAGACCTGTACATTTAATTTTGACACTAACTCTAAAAAATACATCAAGTGACTGTCACACACATCGCTTCTCAGACTCACAATGATAAGCCAAAAAGCGGTAAGCTGTTAGAACTCCACCTATGTCAACATTTATTAACTCATTAATGGCAAGGCGTTATCAAATACTTACTTCTAAGATTAGTCCATAAACGTCGATGAGTGATTTATCGATAACCATATCTGCCTCCATCGATTTGCCTTTACAGTTCTAAATAAGCTAATTGAGTGAATTGCTTTCACTCTTCAGATGTGAACATACAGAAAATGGTGAAATAACCTTGGCATATACACACAGGAACAAAAGAATGATACATTTGTTATTTTGTTTCTCAAAACAATCATGTGACCCCTAGATGCAATTGTATCATGGCCAGTGAACCTGCTTTGTAGGAGTAAGTAGATTCAGTTTGTCAGAACTTTGTAAGCCGAGGAACAAAAATAGAAATAAAATCATCACTAGCAGTAGTGGATTATAATAGGGGCGTTTTGGGCGGCAGCCCGTGGCCCTGAGCTCCTGGGGGGCCCATGACCACCCAAAAAGACTTATACTTTCAGTGGTGTACTGTCTCCTGGTTACACTTCTGCCATGATTTGCATAAAATCACAGTTTTTTTATGCCAATTTTACACAAATCAGGACATCATGACATTATCTATCCTGTACTATGAACGCCATGCTAGTGCTTCCATAGTTACAGTGGGGTGGGGGGGCCCAGGCTTGGTAAACAGCCCTGGGCCTATGGTAAAGTTAATCCGCCCCTGATCACTAGTAGTCTGTTTTTAATTATACTGGCCTGGAATCAATCAACTGCTGCCTCCTCCTCAAGTAGCCTCTCCTCAATAATACTGGCCTGGAATCGATCAACTGCTGCCTCCTGCTCCTGAAGTAGTCTGGTTTTAATAATACTGGCCTGGAATCAGTCAACTGCTGCCTCCTCCTCATATAGCCTCTCCTCGATAATACTGGCCTGGAATCAATCAACTGCTGCCTCCTCCTCCTTAATTAGCCTCTCCTCCATAATACTGGCCTGGAATCAATCAATTGCTGCCTCCTCCTCCTTAATTAGCCTCTCCTCCATAATACTGGCCTGGAATCAATCAACTTCTGCCTCATCTTCCTCAAGTAGCCCCTCCTCCATAATACTGGCCTGGAATCGATTAACTGCTGCCTCCTCCTCCTCAAGTAGCCTCTCCTCCATAATACTGGCCTGGAATCAATCAACTGCTGCCTCATCTTCCTCAAGTAGCCTCTCCTCCATAATACTGGCCTGGAATCGATCAACTGCTGCCTCCTCCTCAAGTAGCCTCTCCTCAATAATACTGGACTGGAATCAATCAACTGCTGCCTCCTCCTGCTGCTCAACTTGTCTCTTCTCAACAATACTGGACTGAGAGGCGAGCAATCTACTGCTGCCTCCTCCTGCTGCTCAACTTGTCTCTTCTCAACAATACTGGCCTGGGTGCAATCAAGTGCTGCCGCATCCTCCTTGTAAACTTTTTTTCCAATATTTTTTTTCACTATTTTGGCACTTTGATTCACTATATTTTATTAATTTTATTCCTATTATTATTATTTTTTTTTTTAATTTTTCTTTTTCTCATTATTTTTGGAAATTATTTTTCCAACTTTTTTTTGTAATATCAACTGCAACTAAACAAAACTATACCCTATCACAGTCCCACTATTGTAGCTGCAATTATTCAGCCGTTAGAGCAAGGTTCGTTTTCGGTTCGGACGGTATCGAAATTCACGAAAGTTCGCCGGATCGAACCGAACCGAACTTTTCAAAAGTTCGCTCATCCCTACATACAAGGTACACATGCTGTAACACCAAAATTAGGTACTCAACCAGCATTGGCTTCTGCCAGCACTAACTGCACCCATCAGTGATGGCTGCCCTGTCTCCCCACCTTCTGAGTATAGTGTGGTTTCCCACCACTGGTGTTGCTACTTTGAACACCCCACACAAAAGCCTGTCACTCAAGTTAAAGTGGTAATGAAGTAATGTATAAGTTTTGCCACTAGATGTCACTATTATACATTTCTAAGTCTGTTCATTGCACAGCTGTAGTGGGTCAAGGGTTAATGTTTTGTTTAGGATCTGCACCACCAATGAGAGCTGCTCTTTCCTTCTGCCTATCTTTATCTTCATTTCTCTTTGCACTCTCTCCTCCACCACTCACAGAGGTTGTTACATACACCCTGTAGAAAGTTGTCACATGGGGAAAGGAAGTGTAGCTACATACGTAGCAAGTTCAGTGTAGTCTAGTTTGGAGTGTGGTAGTAGACAGACGTATGGGAGACTTAGAGACTTTCTTCTTTGAAGCAACTCTTATCCTTACTATGCAGTGCTAAACACCTTACAGAGAGGACAAGTCAGGGATCACCCCAACCCATGCTGTGAACTTCTCTAAAAGTGCAGGGCGGTATCCTATAGTAGAGGAACTGATCCGGATAGAGCTACAAGCCTACGTACTCTACCTCGCAACACAGGTGACACCGGGACATGCTCCGACACTTTGCTCAACTCAGGTAACTAGGAGTGGGGCTTGTGGCGCCCTGGGAGGACAGGTCACCTGACACTGTAGGGCAACAGGTGGTACAGTGACAACAAAGGTCGAGACACAGGCACAAGTATTCTTAAGTATTCTTCTTCTACTTCTAAAGTTCCGGCAGAGCACAGTACTAAATTGGGTTGGGACTCTCAAGACAAACTGCTCTCCACTACTCTGAACTCGCTCTACTCTAATCAGCATGCAACCAAGTCAGCACTATTATTCTACTTTCTACCTCAACAGCTCTCAGTACAGATCCGGTGAAGTCAAGTCTGTATCAGTCACGTATTCTATTGTTCACTTGTATCACAGAAGATTCTTAAGTAAAAAGGAAGTTTATTTATTCTACTGGAGCTCAGTAATTATTGCACCAGCACCCACACACAGGTTACACCGTACACTGTTACATCGTTGGCGGTACCAACAGTCCGTGTGGGTCATAACTCCCAAGGGACCCCCTCACAGCCCAGCAGGTCACCGACCACAGGGAAAAGGATATAGCCAGCCACAAAAAACTAAAAGGTGTGCCTCACTCCTGTGTGCTGATTCAGCACAGGCGTCACGACAACCTACCATCTGTCTGAGCTATATTCCACCGACCAACCACCACAGTCAAACTGTACTTAGGGGCGGTCTTGGCATTTCTGGGGCGAAGTCATGTCCGGCCCCCCCTCGACATGCGCTCCCCCCCCCCCACCCCCCAGTAGTTCTCTTATAACCCTCCTACCACCATACAGAGATTACATATTGCCTCAAAACTGCTCTCAACAAAACAGAAAGATATCACCAATGATGCCTTTACATAATACTAACACACTATGACCCCTATCACTATAAGCCTATAACAGAGTGCAGATACATCCAGTCACTCACAGGGGGCGTCTTCTCTGATCAGCGTCTTTTACTTCTTTTTCTTTCTCTCCATCCAGCGTTGGCCACCTTGAAGTCTTCTCCCGGCTGTGAATCTTCTCTCCAGAATCTGTTAGAAAAACATTTTAGGCTCCAACACATCCAGTAGTTAGGTCCCCTGTACCCCTCTATAGTAGTTACACCCCTCTGAGCCCCCTTAGTTTTAAGGTGTCCCTGTGCCCCCACTTAATAATTAGGTATCCTCTGTGCCCCAGTATAGTAGTAAGGTATATAGGCACCTCTGTGCAGTCCCAATGTAATATAGACCGATGTGTGCTGCCCTCAGTAGTATATACCCCTTGTGCGCTGCCGCCAGTTGTATATACTGCTTGTGTGCTGCCCCCAGTATTATATACTCCTTGTGTGCTGCCCCCTGTATTATATAGCCCCCTGTGTGCTCCCTCAGTTATATATAGACCCCTGTATGCTCCCCCAGTTATTTATAGACCCCTGTGTGCTCTCCCAGTTATTTATAGCCCCCCTGTGTGCTCCCACACTTGTATATAGCCCCCTGTGTGCTCCCCCAGTTATATATAGCCCCCCTGTGTGCTCCCCCACTTATATATAGCCCCCCTGTGCGCTCCCCCACTTGTATATAGCCCCCCTGTGTGCTCCCACACTTGTATATAGCCCCCCTGTGTGCTCCCCCACTTGCATATAGCCCCCCTGTGTCCTCCCCCAGTTATATATAGCCCCCCTGTGGGCTCCCCCACTTGAATATAGCCCCCCTGTGTGCTCCCCCACTTGTATATAACCCCCCTGTGTGCTCCCACACTTGTATATAGCCCCCCCGTGTGCTCCCCCACTTATATATAGCCCCCCTGTGTGCTCCCCCACTTGTATATAGCCCCCTATGTGCTCCCCACTTGTATATAGCCCCCCTGTGCGCTCCCCCCGTTTATATAGACCTCCACTGTGCGCTCCCCCCCTGTTTATATAGCCTCCCCGTGCGCTCCCCCCCCCCTCCGTTTATATAGGCCCCCGCTGTGTGCTTCCCCTCCCATACAGCATTTAACACACACACACAAAAAAACACTTCTGCTTACCTGGGTCCAGGCGTCTCCTCTTCTCTTCACTCTTGTGGCCGCAGGAAGGGTTTTCCCTGTGGTCACAAGAGTCCACTCTCCCGTTGTCATGGCACCGGCGCTCAGTGACTCCGGCACCAGAGATACAGAGCGGCCTCTTGTGACTGCAGGGAAAATACTTTCTGTGGCCACAAGAGTGACTGACAGGGGGGGAGCCAATGGCTCTCACCCTGTAAGTGCCACTGCTGCCTGTAACTATGTGCGCCAGTTTGGAGCACATATAATTACAGTTATGAGCGGGGCAGCAGTCTTGGGCACCAGAGCGGGGCCCCCCTGGAGGTCGGGGGTCCCACGCAATTGCGTGGGATGCTTGGTGCCCAAGACCGCTACTGACTGTACCATCTAGCAAGTGACTGGTTGAGCACACACCACAATAGGGTTATGCATGTACTCTGGCTGTATCTCAAACGAGAAGTCTGGTGGTGGGGTGGTGTGGGGGTTAAAAAATCAGCTCCTGGACCCTGGCTGTCATATTCTTCTGGGTTCCAGGTACATCATGACCCAGGCACAACATCACAGGTGGGTGGGATTTAGACCGCTCAGCCAATCAGTGACTGCAGCGGTGTCCCATCCCATCTTCAGGTCCCAGCCAAGATGATCCCAGAAAGGTAAGGATACACTGTTTATTATGTTATACCCATACCAACACATCAAAAGTTATTTTTCAAGCAGAATACCCCTTAACACTTTCATGACCAAAGAATTTTTTTAGTTTTATCATTGTCACCTTCAAAATACCATAAAGTTTTCATTTTTCAGTTGACATACCTAGATGAGAGCCTGTACTTGTTGTACTTTCTTTTGGTTCCATCTTTAGGTACATGTGACATTACTTTCTATTCCTTTTCTTTTAGGAGCAAATAAACAAAATACAGCAAGTCTGATGTATTTTTATTTTTATTTTTAATTTTATAGTGTTCACCATGTGGGATAAATAATGAGATAATATTATAGTTCGTTATAATGATACCATCATTTTCTGATTTTCTGATCTTACATTCCTTTTAAGTAAAAAAATAAAATAAAAAAAGTAACATTGTACAGACAATTTTGTGCAGTTATTGTATGTGTGGAATGTGAGAAAACGTCCCTGAGAGATGAAGGTAAATTAAAGCAAATGAATATAAAGCTGTTAGTATGAACCTGACCTTAACCCCGGTAGAAACATCCTGCAAACAGTGATACATATCTGCTGTCGCCCTGACCTTTGCAGTCAGATAAGGATAGTCTATTCCAAGCTTATAGATTTTTTCAGAAATTTCTGCAAATGAAAAGCAGCTCCAGACATGAGGCCTATCTGGCAGTGGTAGAATATTTCAGATTTGGCTTAGGGCTATTATATGAGTCTTCACCCTTAGGGTCCTATTAGACAAAGCAATTTTTTGTTTCTACCGATTAACGATAAACAATTGAAAAAGAGCACTTTTGATCCCGCAGCTGACCCCCATTAACCCCTTAGTGACCGCCGAAACGGTGGTCACTAACGGGCCGGTGCTGCCGCTGTATTTCATCTCCCCCCCACGGTGGGGGGAGATGAAATAAGTAAAATCAGACCCCAGACCAGCCCCCCTAGTGCCCCAGTCACTATCCCCCCTCCCCGCGGCGGCCATCGGATCCAAGATGGCCGCTGCCATCACTGTGAACAGAGTATATCTGTTCACAGTGATCGTGTTGTAAAAATGAATGAAAGCCCCATGCTCTCTGCCACCGGAGGTAGCGGAGAGCATGGGGCAGTCATCGGGACCCCCCCTGTGGGGTCCCGGTACAAGCGATCAGCGGTATATACAATATACCGCTGATCGCTTGTGCCATGTGCTCCAGGCACTTTTTATCCCCTGTCACCATGAATGATTGGTGACAGGGGATAAAAAGTGATGCCCCCCCACCCCCCAAGTCGCCCCCCACCCCCCCTGTTACCCCCGTCCCCCAGTCACCGCCCCTACCCCTTATACATTACCTGATCCTGGGAGGTCCTTCCTCTTCTGCGTCCAGGCTGGTTATGAAGTGAGCATGCGCTCCACAACCAGCCAGCTCTGAAAATTTAAAGTGACAGAGACCAATTTGGTCTCTGTCACTGAACTATGATTACTGTGATAGAAAATATCACAGTAATCATAGTAATACAGTGAAAATGAATGTATAAAGTACAAAAAGTGACAAACACACAAAAAATAAAACACACACTTTTTATTATAGTAATAATTGCAGTTTACTCCCAAATTACCCCTAACCCCCCCAGATTACCCGTAACCCCCCAGATTACCCGTAACCACCACACGTTGCCCATAACCACCACACGTTGCCCGTAACCACCGCACGTTGCCCGTAACCACCGCACGTTGCCAGTGACCCCCTCCAGATTGTCCGTAATCACCCCAGATTGCCTGTAACCACCCCAAATTACATGTACCCACCCCAGATTACCTATAAGCACTTCAGTCTATCCGTAACAATTCTAGATTGTCTGTAACCCCCCCCCCAGGTTGCCCGTAACCACCGCAGGTTGCACATAACCACCCCAGGTTGCCCGTAATCATGCCAGATTACATGTAACCCCCAGATTGCACGCAACCACCGCAGGTTGCCTCTGACCACCGCACGTCGCCTCTGACCACCGCACGTCGCCTCTGACCACCGCACGTCGCCTATGACCACCGCACGTCGGCTATGACCACCGCACCTTGCCTCTGACCACCGCACCTTGCCACTGACCACCGCACCTTGCCACTGACCACCGCACCTTGCCTCTGACCACCGCACCTTGCCTCTGACCACCCCAAATTGCCAGTGACCCCCCTCCAGATTGCCCGTAACCACGCCAGATTACAGGTACCCACCTCAGATTACCTATTAGCACTTCAGTTTATCCGTAACCACAGCAGGTTGCCTGTAACCACCCCAGATTGTCTGTAACCACCCCAGATTGTCCGTAACCACCCCAGATTGTCCGTAACCACCCCACGTTGCCCGTAACCACAGCAGGTTGTCTGTAACCACCCTAGATTGTCTGTAACCACAGCAGGTTGTCCGTATTCACCCCACGTTGCCCGTAACCACCCCAGGTTGCCTGTAACCACCCCAGGTTGCCTGTAACCACCCCAGATTGTCTGTAACCACCCCAGATTGTCCGTAACCACCCCAGATTGTCCGTAACCACCCCACGTTGCCTCTAACCACAGCAGGTTGCCTGTAACCACACCAGATTGTCTGTAACCACAGCAGGTTGTCCGTATCCACCCCACGTTGCCCGTAACCACCCCAGGTTGCCTCTAACCATCCCAGGTTGCCTGTTACCACCCCAGGTTGCCGTAACCACAGCCGGTTGCCCGTAACCCCCTCATGTTGACTGTATCCACCCCAGATTACCCGTAACCACCCCAAATTACCCGTAACCACCTCAGACTGCCCGTAACCACCTCTAGATTACCCGTAACCACCCCAGACTGTCCGTAACCACCCCAGACTGTCCGTAACCACCCCAGACTGTCCGTAACCACCCCAGATTGTCTGTAACCACCCCAGATTGTCCGTAACCACCCCACGTTGCCTCTAACCACAGCAGGTTGCCTGTAACCACACCAGATTGTCTGTAACCACAGCAGGTTGTCCGTATCCAGCCAAGTTACCCGTAACCACCCCAGGTTGCCTCTAACCACCCCAGGTTGCCTCTAACCACCCCAGGTTGCCGTAACCACAGCAGGTTGCCCGTGACCACCCCATGTTGACCGTATCCACCCCAGATTACCCGTAACCACCCCATATTACCCGTAACCACCTCAGACTGCCCGTAACCACCTCTAGATTACTCGGAACCACCCCAGACTGTCCGTAACCACCCCACATTACCTGTAATCTAATTTTTTTTATTTTATTTTAGTAACTGCACTATTCTAATAACTATTACTAGCTGCGGTTTTGCTCCAGCAAATTGGCGCTCCTTCCCTTCTGAGCCCTGCTGTGTGCCCATACAGTGGTTTATGCCCACATATGGGGTACCATTGTACTCAGGAGAACCTGCGTTACAGATTTTGGGGTACATTTTTTCTCCTGTTCCTTGTGAAATTTAGAAATTTTAAACTAAACAAACATATTATTGGAAAAATCCATTTTTTTAATTTTTACTGGCCAATTTTGAACTTTCCTCTAATACCTGTGAGGCCAAAATGCTCATCCTACCCCAAGATGAATTCTTTGAGGGGTGTACTTTCCGAAATGGGGTGACTTTTGGGGGGGTTCTATTCTGTAGACATTACAGGGGCTCTGCAAACGCACCTGGTGCTCCGAAACTTCTTCAGAAAATTCTGCACAGAAAATGCTAATTGGCGCTCCTTCCCTTCTAAACCCGGCTGTGTGCCCATACAGTGGTTTATGCCCACATATGAGGTACCATTCTACTCAGAAAAACCTGCGTTACAGATTTTGTGGTGAATTTTCTCTCCTGTTCCTTGTGAAATTGAGAAATTTCAAACTAAAGGAACATATTATTGGAAAAATTCGAGTTTTTCATTTTTACTGTCTACTTTTGAATACTTTCCTCTAATACCTGTGAAGTCAAAATGCTCACCACACCCCAAAATGAATTCTTTGAGGGGTGCACTTTCCAAAATGGGGTGACTTATGGTGAGATTTTACTCCGCTGGCACTACAGGGGCACTGCAAACACACCTGGCGCTCAGAAACTTCTTCAGCAAAATCTGCATTGGAAAAGCTAATTGGCGCTCCTTTCCTTCTGAGCCCCGCTGTGTGCCCATGCAGTGGTTTATGCCCACATATGGGGTACCTTTTTACTCAGGAGAACCTGCGTTACAAATTTTGCGGTACTTTTTTTCTCTTGTTCCTCGTGAAATTGAGAAATTTCAAATTAAACGAACATATTATTGGAAAAAATTTGAGTTTTTCATTTTTACTGTCTAATTTTTAATACTTTCCTCTAACACCTGTGGGGTCAAAATGCTCATCCTACCCCAAGATGAATTCTTTGAGGGGTGTACTTTCCAAAATGGGGTGACTTATGGGTTTTTTTCTCTCTGCTAACACTACAGGGGCTCTGCAAATGCACCTGGCGCTCGGAAACCTTTTCAGCAAAATCTGCAGTGGAAAAGCTAATTGGCACTCCTTTACTTCTGAGCCCCGCTGTGTGCCCATACAGTGGTTTACGCCCACATATGGGGTACCGTAGTACTCAAGAGAACCTGCAAATTTTGGGGTGCTTTTTCTCTCATGTTCCTTTTGAAAATGAGAAACTTTAATCTAAACGTATATATTATTGGAAAATTTAAATTTTTCATTTTTTTACGGCCTAATGGTGAATACTTTCCTCCAGCCCCTGTAGGGTTAAAATGCTTATTATACCCCTAGATTAATTGTTTAAGGTGTCTAGTTTCCAAAATGGGGTCACTTATGGGGGTTTCCAGTATACAAACCTCCTAAATCAACTTAAAAAAAGAACTGGTCCCTAAAAAAATCAGTTTTGGAAACTTTCACGAAAATGTGGTAATTTGCTGATACATTTCTAACCCCCGTAACACCCTAAAAAAGTAAAATATGTTTATGAAATGAAGCCAGAATAAAGAGGATATATCGGAAATGTGACTTAGTAACTAATTTATGTGATACGACTTTCTTTTTTTAGAAGCAGAGAATTTCAAAGTTCATAAAATGCTAATTTTTTTCAATTTTTCATGATATTTTGATGTTTTTCACAAAAAACACACACAAAGTAGTGACCAAATTTTGCCACTAATATAAAGTGCCATATGTGAGGAAAAAACTATCTCAGAATCGCTAGCATACGTTAAAGCATCACTGAGCTATAAGAGCATAAAGTGAGACAGGTCAGATTTTGAAAAATGAGCCTGGTCTTTTAGGTGCAAATAGGCTTGGTCTTGAAGGGGTTAAATAGGGCTCTTTGTCTCTATCTTTATATATACATGTATTGTTCTTTTTTATGTTTTTTTTTATGTTCTATGATGATTACATTAGTTATAGTTTATGCTTTCATTGCTCCCCCATTTCTATAAATTGCTAAAAAAAAAAAAGATGTAGGTGTAAGTAATGGAGGGTCTTTTATTTTCCCCTATTATCCGGCAGGAAGCATAATCAATAACATTGATAACAGTTTCATTCCCACCTGCAGTAAGTCAATACTTGTCTGGTTCTGTTAATGTAGAAATCCATGGCAATTTTATTTTCTTTATTGTATAATCAATAGTTTTTTCATTCTGTTAATCATAAAATGCCTATTGATCACATGATGTTAGTGTTTCTTCCCTGGGCCTTTGCGTCACTCGGGACTCCTTGTTGTTAATGGAAAAGATGATAATGTGTCTATTTCTGGAGATGTATCTATCAGTCATTAGTAAGAAGTCATCACGAATCCCACATTGTGGCTGACATTTATGAAAATGCCATCAGAGAATTGGAATGAACTATCAGGTGAGGCACATTTATAAACTCAACACTTGTCCTTCTTATTGTGACTGATTTTAGTTTTGATGGTAAATGGCATGCAGGATAAATCATTGACAATTGATTTTTTTTTTTTTTTTTGCTTAAAGCGAATGTACCATCACTTTACCACTTTAAGTGTTTCCTATCAATAGAACAGCGCTAGCATGGGGAAACTGGTGCCGCAGTCCTTTTTTCAAAAATGTGGCCCAGTTCCCACACATGGTGCTGGTCTATTACTGGGCACCGGCTGGGCTGAAGCACCGGAGTTAGGTTGCCCCGTCCCCAGTGGGAGGAAAACCCCGCCCCTCAGTGACGCAGCTCTATTAGAATTAATGGAGACGCGTCACAGAGGGGAG